>NC_048298.1:24424877-24531593 GCF_013100865.1 Trachemys scripta elegans | reverse complement strand
CCCCCCCGTCCCGCTCGGGTCCCACAGGGGAACGAACGGGGCTGGGCTGCCGATGCCTCCGCCCCGGGGCCGCTGCAGGAGAGCACCAGCTGGGCAGCAGCCCAGACGCGACTGGCCAGGGGCTGGGAGCAGCGTGCGTGCTGCTGGGTCCCCGCAGCAGGCCCGGGTTCAGGGGGTTTGGGCATGGGCGCCAGAGCCGCAACTGCAGCCGCCGAGCTTGGCCATCGGCTGCTTCCTCCCCCCGCAGCAGTGGGAACTGCAGCAGCGGCTGCTCCCAAGTCCCGCTGCCCAGGGGGGGAGAACAGCCGCCGCCTGGCCCCGCGGGCCGCCCCCCTACTCTCCCTACCGTCCAACTGAGTCCTGCCTGCACTGGGGGCAGGCCGGACTCTCACTCACCCCGGCCCCGCGCTTCCCCTGCGTCTCCCGGGCCTCCCTCCAGCGCTTGTGGAGGGAGGAGGAATGGTGAGCCTGGGGAAGAGGCAGGGATTCGGGGAGGGAGCCAATGGGGGGAGGAGGGGGCGGAGTCGGGGCGGGGCAGGCGGCGGCAAGCACTTCCGGGCTTCGGAGCATTTCCTTGTTTGTCCAGTGTCCCGACCGCACATCGGTCGGGATGCGGGACAAACAAAGAAATATCGGGACAGTCCCGATAAAATCGGGACGTCTGGTCACCTAGTTACAGATGGAAAAAAAACAACAATATATTTTAGGCTTATTAAGGCAGAGTAATTACGGCATTTTCACACTGTGTTCTGATCTCTGCTCATCTACAGTAGTTCATGTGAACTGGGCAGTGAAATTGTTTTCTCAACCCATGCTTTCAGGAAGAGAACTCCTGAAAACTGTCAGTTTCAATAGAAGATGCTCCATTGAACCAACCAATACATATTTTCACTCCACTCTTTCCCCACATCTTTTCCCCCCGCTTTGTCTTAAATACATGGGACCAGATTCACATCTAGAGTAAAGCAGCATGGCAATTTCCCCTCACTGAGAATCTGGTCCTTTGCTGCCAATAGTGGTGCAGATTCAACAGGCTTTCTTTTGGTTTTTAATTTCAATTTTATAACTTTAAAATATTTTCCCTTTTCTCACAAGGGGAAAAATGTCATATTCATTATTAAACTACACCAGTGTCCATCTTTCAACTGAATTGATGTGAACTACTGTGTAAACTCCTTCTTTTCAATATGCTTTATGCTATCATGTTAAATCCTTTGTCTTTGAGAATAATCTTATAGAAGTGGTGAACTGTATTTGTGAACTGACCTCGATGTATCTGTAACATATTTGAAGGTACAAAGGATACGGTAGACAAAACTAGAACTCATTTACTGCTAGTAGTAGTCCTGATCCAGCAAGTACTTATATTTATAATAAGAACTAGCTCTTACAGAGCTTTTTTCACCTGTAGATCTCAAACATTAGTAATCTTTACTCATGTGAGTGGTACATTATTTTCAATAGGGCTACTTCTGTGACTAAAGATTACTCACATAAATAAGACTTGTAGGATCAGTCCCAAAATAAATGTTTTCAGCTATCAGCACTGATTTAATTAAAATTATCTTTCAATCACGTATTTTAAGTTCTACACTATGTGTTTTGTAAGATTTTGGTCAGGGACAAGGAACACCTTGAAAAGAATAATTTAATTGGAAACAACCAGTGTTGATTTAGGAGAGAGAAGTTCATCTTGGTAACTCTCTAAAGTTCTTTGAAGATATTATTGTGTTAGTAGGTGAGGGATCTGCTGTGGGTATTATATACAGTACATATTTTCAAATTGACTTTTAGACAGGTTGTGATAAGGAATCATGGAATAAGGATAAAGTAACTTGTTGAACAGAAAACTAGCTGCAAAACAAGAAACAAGGAGTGGCTGTAAATGATAAATTCTCTAGTTGGAAAGAGGTTGCCAGAGGGGTACCTCAGGGATTGCTTTTAGAACCTTGTTGTTATACTGTACATAATTCATTTAGATGAGAATATCAAAACATCAAAATTAGTGGATTTTATCAAATTTAGAATTATAATAAGGAACAATGCAAGCTCATAAAAGATCACAGTCCCCTCTTAAGCCAGTAATGGTAATGTAGGCAAATACAAAACGTGTCTGTTGGCAAAGGACCAAAATAGAGATGTTACCAGGGGAAACTGCTGCCAGTAACTATTATATTCATTTAAAATAAATTAAAAAGAGACTTAGGGTTTTGTAGGTAAAACCTCGGAGCCATCATCCCAGTTAGTAAGACAAGGCTACATAAAGGGCAAACAGAATAATGGGCTATATCAACAAACAAAATACAACCCAAGAAGTGGTAGTTGCCCTAGTGTTGTGTAGAGAGTAGAGCACAACTAGAATACTGGGTTAAGTTGTGATCATCTTTTTGTAGGATATTATTGCTGTAGCACAAATCAGGATGATTGTAGGGTTTAAGAATACTTGCCATGTGAAAAGGTTAGTGACGTTTATCCTCACTGAGGAAAGAAGATTTCCAGCGATTTTCTGCTTACAGCAAAGCAGAAGTTTATTTGGGGTTACTTACTATCAATGTACTGAAAGGTTTGGTTAGATGATTCCCATGCTTAACTGGTGTGGGTCAGTATGATAATGTTAGCCAAGACTACGAGCTGGGGCATAATCTCACTTCGATTAAGATAAATTCAGGGTAAATACACTGGTTTGAATTGAGTTACTTGGATTTACACTAAAGTAAGAAGCAGCAGAATCTGGCTATACTTGCTACTGAGAATGAACCTGCTAGGGGCTTGGTGCATCTGACAGTATAGAGGTTCTTTGTCAAACCTGTCACTGACACAATAACTACCAAATAGTATGTCTGATATTTGAGCTTCTAGGAGAAGCTTTAAAACTTACGAAATGAAAAGATTTAAGCTAATGCTAAGTTTTGAAAAAATTGCACAAAAGCTATTTACACCGATGAAGGGCTTAGGAGCCAGTTACCATAATTATATAAATGGAGAAATTAATATAAACCAGAGATATAATATAAAACAGCCATTTTCCCAAAAGAGAATATACCACTAAGTAAGGCCTGTGAAACCAGCAGTGCAGAATGAAGGTGTCAGTCTAACAGATTTTTATAAAGCGAAAGATATAGTAAAAGCATTAGAAAGCCGGTATGCTAAAGAGAGTAAGGATGCATTTAAAAATAGATGGTGGGTGTAGGGCAGATATGCCAAACCCGCGGAAAAAATGCAGAAATTGGGCTTGTTTTGGGCTTAATTGGCTTGTGAGTTGCTTGTTGGCTAGTTTTTGGCTTGTAGCTTGTTGCTTGTTTAGCTTGTTGCTTTTTTTTTTTTATCCCAGCAAGCGGGGGTAAGGGGGGGACAAGCAGGGGCAAGGTGCGGAGAGAGTCAGGGATGCACAGCGGACTCACCACAGTCCCAGACTGCATGCCGGAGGGACCTAGTTGGGGTTCTTAGACCTTGGCTTCTTTTGGCCTTGTTTTGAAATAGGATTAACTTGATTTTTGGCTTATTGTGGAAGTCGGGGTGCTTATTTACCGCGTGAAAATTGGCAACTGTGGTGAAGGGACCTGGGGAAGTCTTTGAAAAGTGAATTTTCTCTTTTATGACTTCAGTAGTAAGGTAGCTTATTAACATTTTCTATTTATATTAACTCCTGGTCTCTGTTTACTGTTGTTAAATCCATTTGCCTTAGAGCATTTTATGTCATATTGTTCTCTAAGGAGCACTTACACATCAGCTGTAAATAATTCTCTCATCCTCAGTGACAGTAAGCACCCTTAAACTGCCAATACATTATGTATCAGCATCCCCACAACCCCATCCTTCAACTCACACAGACATCACACATTACACAAAGGATCTCATTTGGTGTTTTGGGGAATTATGCAGATTAGAGGGTATATTCACCTCCCAGTGCACTGGAATTTCTAAATGTGTAACTTCTGTTAAGTTTATTGGGACTTCTATTCATAAATCTGTGAAATTAAAATATTACCCTCGAGCAGATTCTAACAATAGGCCCCTGAGAAAATTTTTAACAATCCTTTAAAAGTAGGACATTAAAAAAAGAGATTAAGTAGAATTTTCAAGGTTTTAGAATAAATTTGTTAAATCTGTATATTATGGGCTCATTCTTGCAAACCCTTCCAAGCAAAATTGCTTACTACTGTAGTCAGTGTGCATGGTCATAAAGCACTACATTTGTAAGTGTATTCACAATCTGGCCCAGTCTAGTTCATGTCTGAATCCCAAATCATGTAATGGATCGGGAGCTGAACTCGTAATAAATTATTGTTTTTATATATATTAAGATAATGTTTATAATTTTATATCCAGTAAAAGACTATAAAGTAGATATTAAAATTCCTGCAACCTGATTCACATGCATGTAATGGTCCACCTACTGTGGGTTCAATTACTCTGTCTAGGCCCTGGTTTGTTTCTGGATACCAGAATAGTTAAATGTTTTACTTACAGAGTCAATTAAACTGTTGTCCACTTATTCATCTCTTTCATAAAGTTCATGTTAGCTTATGGGCAATATTTTCCACATTACCACGTGCACTGAAAGGCTTTATTGTTTAATAATGGAGGAGTAATAATAACAGTAAAATAATCCCAAGGCTTCAATGTAAAGCTTGTGTATTGATGGGTAGAAGACTGCATCTGCCAGAATTACTAGCCTATTCTTTTTTCATAATATTTAATAATTTATCAAGTCATGCTGACCCTTAGCTGATTGCAAGAGCCAGGAAGTGCTTTAGAAGTCTGTTACATTCTATCAAACTAGATGTGTGTTTTTTCCCATGAAGCAGCATGTAACCATCCAGAAAAAATCAATCAGCAGCAATGTATTTTAGGTATGAGGGTGCAGTTCACTTAGGGCCGGTCCTGTAACCCTTATTCACTTTGAGTAGCACTTAAGTGAGTAGATCCATTGATTTTAATGAAAGTACTCACATGCAGAAGGAGGCCCTTATTGTACATTTGGATGTAGTTTTTAAAAAAATAGTTTTTAATAGTTTAATAGTTTTTTTAAAAAGGTAACTAAATGTTGATGTTTCCTTACACACATCAGTCCTTTTAGTGAGAACCTTATTAACACTGAATTCTTACATTCTTTTTTTAAATGCATATTTATGTAACAAAAAATTACTCAGGAAGGATTTTAATTTCCTTCCTACTGCTTTATAGAATTATAAAGCAAAGGTTTCTGAATCATGAAAAATGGTTGAAAATGATCCAAGGTAATGGGCTGAAATAGTCTTCAGTTGCAGTAATAAACTGGAAATAAAACATTACTTCTTCCATCATAGATAAACAGAGGTTGTATTCAATGAAAAGACATATTTTATAATAAATACTGTTTCTATGCACTTTGTGTGTACGTTTAAATCTACAATGTCTGATTTTCAATAAATAATTTCCAAAAGAGCCAGGAGAGATTTTGAAGAGCAAGACACGTACAGCATCATTTTTCGATATTTTATAGAATTTTTCATTTTTGTGCCTTTGGCTCCCAAATATGTAATTGAGAAGGAGCACATATACCTGATGCCCAAGGTTCCCAGCTCAGAAGTAACAAGAACACCTAGAGTCTTTCGTTTTACATTCTTATCTAATATTAACCTTTTCATTTATTGTCATATTTGGTTTAAATAAAACCAAGTCCTAAGCTTTCTGCTATCTGGTGTAGCATATAAAATGCTATTACAATTTTGATTTATATCTTCAAAATGTTTGGGGAATATGCCAGGAATCTAGGTGTGCAAAAGAAATATTTTTTTAAAAATTTGCTTTTTAGAACTTCGTTTCCAATTGATCAGCATTACATAGTTGACACATATGACTCATGACTAATACAAAGACTTTCCGATGACTTTGTAAATTATGGTAGAAGTGCATGTGAATCTCTGTGGGCTCATTAGTGCTCTTTAGGTACTCCCCAAACTCCTCAGGACACCAGGGCTTTACTCCTTTATACAGTACAGCATCCTTCTCCATGTGGGCCACTTGAGGGATTGGGATCCACGCCCTCACTTCCTGCCTTCCCTTTCCTGTTCCTATTAGAATGCTACATAGAGCAGGTCAGAAATGTTCACCAAGCTGTATCGGAAAATGGCAAATCACTGGAGCTAAACGTTTTGACAAAGTGCTCACTTCTAGGATCAATAGCTCTGCATTCAAGAGCCTTGCAGCCCCTGGATTCATATCTACAGCTGGGTTTCTGGGGACTGCTAGACGTGCAGCTTTGCAGCAGGGAACTTGCCATTCCCCAGAGTCCTGGCTAGAGCTGGGTCGTTGGGGATTGCTAGATTCCCAGCTTTGCAGCAGGGAGCGTGACAGTCCCTGGCGGGGAGGGGGATGGGGCAGGCTGTTAAGCAATGGTGTAACTACAAAGGTAGAAGTGGTGCAGTCACACCAGGACCAACGGGATCATGGGGGCCCAACCAGCAGAAGATGCTTTACCTGTAGGCAGACTAGCAGCCCCCAGCTGGGCTGCCAGGGAAGTGTTCCCAGCCTCTCCCTTGCCCCAGCAATGGTAAAATCATGGCTATGGCTCAGGCACTAAGAGGCTTGGGGCTGCTCCTGGTCATTGCTGGTGCTTTGGGCCCTGTGTGCCCTGCTGGCCGGACAGCTGTTGGCCCCTGTCCTGGCCATCACCACCACCCTGGACTTGCCTTGCTTCAACAGTGAGGAGCTCATCCAGAAAGGCGTGGGAAAGAGATGCACTGGGGTTTGTGATGTATGCTGGGGGCCGGGTTGTGGGGCCGGGTCGGGGGTACAGAGTGCGGGAAGCCAGGCAGGCAGGGGGTGTCTAGGTGCCACTGTGGTTGAGCTGAGTGGCTCCCAAGGAAGATTGCTGGGGCAAATTGGGTGCAGGTCCCCAGCCCTGGGGGGTGGAGGATAAGGATGCTGGAGGGGGGAGGACCCCAACTTATTGTACCAGGGCCCTTTGGGGCCTTTTTATACCACGGCGATAAGCTCCCAGTCCTGTGGCACAGAGCCTGCCAGTCTGTGGAGCCCTGTCTGAAACCAGGGCTTTGTGGGCTGTTAGGCTACCTCCTCCATGGCAGGGACCAAGCCAGCCCCAGGACTCTCTGCTGGATTCATACTCTCCTCGCCATGATGCTGGAGCCTGGAAGTCCTGGGACTGGCTTACAAAGGTCTGGTGTTCCAGGGCAGTCCATTCAGACTAACTGCCCTGGGACCAGGAACCCCACAGCTTCCAGACTCCCAGGTCGGCTAGCTCCCGGGCTTGCCTACTCAGGGGAGAAGCTCAGGGAGCTAGCTGGTCCAGGAGTTTGGAAGTCCTGGGGTTCCCAGCCTTGGGACAGTCTGGATGGCAGGGCTGCCTTGGAGCCACAGGCCCTGGGAGCCCTGGCAGCAGCTCAGTGAGACTGACTGGAATGTCAGTTTCACATTTTGTTTCAGAAGCAGCGTGTTTCAGCATTTCCAAAACAACATTTTGGATTCACTGAGAAATTTTGGCAAATTTGGTTTCATTCCACTGTGGAACAAACCAAAATGTCAAAAACCTGAACTTTCCTGTAGGCTGAAAAATGTATATTTTGGCCTGTTGTAATACTATGTGCCCCTGGGGCACAGGGAGGAACGCAGGCACTGCAGTTATGCTTGGCCCTTATGTGAACCATCTAAGTAGGGAAAAGAGTCTTTGCATCTTGCTCCTTCCTCCTCCTCTCCCTCCACACCTCCATGCCCATACGTAAAAGTCAGGCACAATATATCAGCTTCTTAAATCCTCGTAAGGGTTTGGATTACAAAGAAGAGAAAATTCCTGATTAAAAAAAGTCAAAGGATCTTCTTTTCATATGACTTTTTAAAAAAGTCTTCTACCTGCTAAGTTGGATTTCTTACTGCATCCCTCTTCTACGTGTCTGCCTTTTAGGATATCAGCTCTTTTGTGCAGTGACTGTATTTTTGTGCATTATACAGGGCCAAGCATTCAGTTGGCACAAAATAAATAATTTTTAAAATGAGGGAAATTTATACAGGAAAAACAGCTGTTGGGGCTAGAGGGGTTGAGCACCTGCAGCTCCTATTGATGGCAATGGCAGTTACAGGTGCTAAGCACTGCTGGGATTTGTCCTATTATATTTTGAAGACAAACAAAACTCAGATAAATCTAGAGAGGGGAGAGGGGAACTGGACTGTGGTAGTGTATGAAAATCCTCAACGAAGATTGAGCACACACTGTAACACAGAAGAGAAAGGGACTTCAGAGAGATGCTAATGACTTTCATGGAAGCAGTACATGTCTTAGAGCTGTGGATGCACAACTGCCACAAACCTTTGAACATTCTTTGATAAACTAGATTCCCTAGGAAACACCTGGTTATTTACAATTCTGGCTGTACAGATTTATACAAGATGGGTGAGGTGACCTGAAGAAGAACTCCGTGAAGTTTGGAAGCTTGTCTCTTCCATCACCAGAAGTTGGTCCTCATTCAGCTTGTCGCTCTCATATCCTGGAACCAACACAGCTACAACACTGCAAACAGATTTATACAGATGGACATACAGATCTTCAACTATTATCTGATGGCTTTTACCTCCTTTGACAATTTTTTTGGATGGACGGATTTTTGCGTCTCAGATACATTCTAGCTGGCCAATAGGACATGCTGAGAATATGGTGAATACACGGTGCTTTGGATCAGAGCCAAACACCTTAAAATAAGGAGTGTTCTGTGTCAGAAGTTGTTTGTGGGATGCATAGAGCCATTCAGTGTTTTTTGAGAACGGTTGTATAAGTTATTTTTATTTCTAATTTATTGTTTGCAGTGGAAGCCTCCTTTATATTTGTGCTTGTTTATTTTCACCCACTGAGCCAGCATTCTGTTTGGGAAGAGGGGTTCCCATCAGGAGGTGAAATGCTGTTGCTTTTCATAGCAGAGGAACACAAGAACATTGGAGGCAAGTGGGAAATATTCACTGTGCCTTTATTTTCATGAATGTTTAAAATATTTTTTCCAATCCTTTCCACCCCATGTTCATTATTTTCACCACAGTGATTTGTTGTTAAGCTGCAGTAAGACATTTAAGGAAGGGGGTTTATATATCATTTTGCTAAAGCTGCAACATACTGTTGTTTTTTTTTAATGTTCTGAGGATGCTGATCTCCCTAATGGAGTTAATCACAGGGAGCAGAGATACTGTAAGTAAATAGAATTGGCAATTTATAGAAAGTAGTAGAAATGCTAAAGAATGAATAAAAAATTTTCTGTGGAAAAATTTAATGAGTTGCTTTTTCATTGTTAAGAATTTTTCCAAGTCACTTCAAAGTGGTTCCTTTTAAAAAGATAAACATAAACTCTGAGGATGTTGTGTGTGCTTGGTGTACTCTATGCTTTTCCTGACGGCCAAGTGTCTAAAACCCAGGGTCGTCAGTAACCTTCAGGAAGCGTCTACAGAAGGAAAGAAGGGACAGGAGCAGGTTCCCCAAACTGCTGCTCCTCCCCAACTTGTTGAAGGATGTGCAGTGTTAGATCTTTGTCCTCTCCCACTTTCTGATTGGCTTTCCGGGGTTGCAAGTTTGCTATATGGGGGGGGGGGGAAATCATGAGCTGTCAGCCTCTGTGCCCAACCCCAGCTTTGCCTCCAGCATTTATAATTTATTTATAATAGTGTTAAATATAAAACAATGTTTTTAATTTCTAAGGGGAGTTACACTCAAAGGTTTGCTGTGTGAAAGGGGTCACCAATACAAAAGTTTGAGAACCAGTGGTCTATAGCTTACTGCCAGTCAGCCAGTAGAGATCTGCTCTACTTCCAACTGTGCAGTCACGGATCACTGTGCATGTGTGCTACCATCTCCCTAACATCAACTCTAAGGGCCCAGTCCTGCACCACTGAAGTTAGTGGGAATTTTAACATGGACTTCATGAGAACAGGAGTTGACCCAAAGAGTGTGGGAATGGGTCAGAGACATGGACTCCCACCCCTGGGCAGGAGGCAAGTAGTTGCATGTGCACAACACAGCCACCCCTAGGGGAAGTTGTCCTCTCAGTGCACCTGTAGCACTCTGCCATTACAGATTCAAACTGGGTCCGGTGGCTGAAGTTGGAATTGAGTTAAGCCTAATGCCACTGAAAAACATAACTTCTTATGTGGCACAGATCCTGTTTTAATTAAAAATTGAATTACTCTGGTGGTCGATTTCAGATTCACATATTAAAAACATCTATAGAGAAGAAAGGAAAAACTCCACACAAGAACCAGGTACTTTTAACGAAGTTTAACCACAAATGTATAAGAGCAAGCGTATGCAGAAAGCTCTAACAGCCTGGATATCTCATCAGTAGTGTAACTGTTCGAAAGAATGAGAGACAAGTTCAAAACTGCCAACCAGACTTTCTTTGAAGCTGCCATCTAGTCAGGGGAAAATATCTCTCACAGCTTGACATCTAGGCTCCAAGAATGTCCACTAAGGCACGGTCTACATCTAAAACTTTGGTTGACCTAGCTACGTCGCTCAGGGGTGTGAAAAATTCATTGTTGGCTATCCCTTGATACAAGGATGATGTCTGCCAGAGGGGAAAAGGTCATTGATGAGATTTAAGATGGCTGAGGAGCCCAATCTGTGGTCTGTAGGTTTTTCCACATATATGACAGGTGGTTGCTTGGAGAAAGCACAATGCTGTCCGGGATGCTGTACGCTTTCCTTCCTCCTCTGCCATTTCTCAGCCTTTAGAGCAAGGCGATTCCCTTCAAAATGAGCTGAGGCTTCATGTATGATGTGATGCCATTGCAGTCTATTGCCAGCCAGCTCTTCCCAATTCATGGGGTCAGTGCCCCAAAATTCAACCCCCTGAGTGATGTACTTAAGCCATCCTAAGCCTCAATATAGATATCGTGAGGTTGACAGAAGAAGTCTTCTGTCAACCTAGCTACCACCACTTGAGGGGTGGATTTACTACAGTGACAGAAAAACCCCTTCCATTCCTCAGTAGCAAGTGTATGTCACAGCACTACAGGTGTATAGCTGCAGCACTGCAGGTGTACCACTGTAGTACCTGTAGTGTAGACATAGCCTCGGAGGATAAGGAGGGCGAGGAAACGGAAATGATGTAATTGGCACCTCACCAACTTTTAATTACTGGGAGAGAAGTCCAAAGATAACATTTCAAAGAAACCTTTGTTTTGAAAGATGCTTTTATCAAGGTCAGTATGGTGAGGGAGATTTTAATGTAAACAGGAAAGGATTGGGGGAAGGTTAAGTGAGAGGGAGGAGCACAAGACTCCTCCAAAAGTGGATAAAACCATAAAGTCTTTCTATCAAAAAGTGTAATTAGCACTTTTTAAAAAAATTGAGAAAATTGCCCAGGGGTCAAAGCGTGCATGGTGTGTGTGTGTGTGTGTGTGTGTGTGCACCAAAGTGCTAGAATTCTACAGCAAGCCCTATTCATCATACCATTTAACTGAAGATGATCGGAAGTGAATTAAAACCAAATTAGAGCTCAAAAATAATTGTGAATGGGAAATCATCCAATGGAGATTTTTCTAGTGGGATCTCAGAGATCAGTTAAATGTATTTAGCAATGATCTGGAAGAAAAATGTTGCTGGTAAAATTTGCAGATAACACAATAATTGGTGGAGTGGTAAATAACAATAAAGACAGGTCAGTCCTACAATACAATCTGGGTCATTTGGTAAGCTGAGCTCACTTGAACAGGATGCACTTTAATATAGCCAAATGCAAGCTCTTACTTCTAGGAACAAAGAAATTAGGTCACGCTTACAGGATGGGAGACTGTATTTTGGAAAGCAATGACTCTGACAGAGATTTAGGGGTCATTGTGGGTAAACCAACTGGATGTGAGCTGCCAGTGCCATGTGGTAGCTAAAAACTAATATGGTCCTTGTGTGAATAAGCAGGGATGGAAATAGGGAGGTGTTATTATCACTGTATACCGCATTAGCAAGATCCATATTGGAATACCATGTCCAGTTCTGGTGTCAACACTTTAAAAGGATGTTTTCAAATTGGAAAGCTCTTAGAAAAGAGCTACAATAATAATTTGAGGTCTGGAAAATCTTTTGTTCAGTGAAAGACTAAAGAAGCTCATTTATTTAGTTTATGTAACAGGTAACCTGATGGTATATAAAGTACCTACATGGGGAGAAGATTTCTGATAGTTGAGGGTAGAGCTGGTTGAACAACAGATTTTTTGGTTTGCTGGCAGTTCCAAAAAATAAAAATAAAAATCTGTTCGAGTCAACTCAAAACCAGATTTTTCAAAATTTTCAGTGAATTGAAAAGTAAAAAACAATTTTAAATATTTTGTTCAAACCAAAATGAAAACTTTCATTTAAATTAAAATTCTTATATGTTATTAGATTAAAAAAAAATAAAATGTAAACAAAATTTCAAAATAAAAAGCCTTTTCAAATAGACAAAAATGTTTTGTTTAGAAAATATCTAAATGAAACATTTTTGGTTTTGTTAGAATTTTTATTTGACGGGCAGTTTGTAGGGTTTTCTTTAACTGAAATAATTCAGTGATACTGACACGAATTTGCAAAATGTTCTGATGTCATTAAATCTTCATTTTTTGCCAAAAAAGTTTTGGTTCAAAAATGTCATCCAGCTCTAGTTAAAAGGCTCTTTAACCTTGCAGACAAAGGCACAACAAAATCCAGTGGCTGGAGTCTGAAGTTATAGAAGCTATAGAAGTTCAGGTTGGAATTAAGGTGCACATTTTTAACAGTGAGAATAATTAACCAATGGAACAATTTATATATGTGGATTTTCCATCATTTGAAGTCAGTAGTGGATGTCTCTTTCTAAAAAATATGCTCTAGTTCAACCAGAAGTTATAGGGCTGATTAGGATTTACTGGGTGAAATTCTGTGCCACTTATGGATAGACTGGATGATTATAATGATGCCTTCTGGGCTTAAAATCTGTGAATCTATGATATGTCAAGGATAATCTGTGCCTCTGTGATTGAGGGTGTGTGTTGAGTATTTAATACTCATGTTCACAATCTGGCAGCCTGGTCAATTCCCTGCTGCTTTTAGATGTTGCAATAATGGCCTAAACGATATGTCCCCTCATCTGTTTCTGGGTAGAAGGTTGTGATTATTTGTTATGGATATACACTTCACTATGATCATCCATGCCTTAGTGTCACCTTTAGATTACTGTTCACGGGTTTATTCCTTGAATTTATCTAGAATTTGAAGCTGGTGCAGAATTTGTCAGCCCACTTGTTAAGCTGTGTATCTCACCCTGAGTCATTGTCCATGATCAGCACTAGCTGCCTGTTGCCTTTGCCTGAGTGGATTTTAAGGTGTTGGTTTTGATGTACAAAGTCCTAAATGATTTACTTGAGAGACCACTTTTCTCTCCGAACAGTAGTTGCAATCTCTGAAGATAGTCAGGTTGGAGCTTCCTTGGTTTAATAAAGACAACGAGGAGTCCGTTGGCACCTTAAAGACTAACAGAGTTATTTGGGCATAAGCTTTCATGGGTAAAAAACTTAGTGGGTTTTTTACGCACGAAAGCTTATGTCCAAATAAATCTGTTAGTCTTTAAAGTGCCACCGGACTCCCAGTTGTTTTTGTGTATACAGACTAACACGGCTACCCCCCTGATACTTGGTTTAATAGAGAGGATGCTGCTGGGTATTCTTCACCAAGGTCTTCAGCTTTAAAAATCACTCCAACTCTGGTCCCACATAGCTGGAATCGGTAGGGTATGTTGCAAAGGTCATCTGTTTGCTTTTGAGGAAGATCTAGAATTCTCAGGAAAATGGCAGGGGGGATGTTTGTTTATTTTCTATGCTTGGTCATTGTTGGTTGGGTGAGTAAGAGGTTAAACATAATTGCTAGAGTTGCATTTCATAAGAATTGTACTTCAAAACATTTGTCAAGGAGCCTAGAGCCAGTGGTATCTATTCTTATCAGAACTGAAATAAATAGAACTGAGAATAAATACCAGCTCAGTATAAAAATTTTGAAGTATAATCACGTAAGATCTCACATGAACATTTTTATACATGAATGTACTGCTGCCATTTACTTTCCTTTTTTAATCAGACTCACAATATGCTTAGTCAATGTGACTGTTTTCTGAGGTGAAGGGTCAATATTTGAAGAAAGTAATGAGAAACAAGGTATTTACTTTTGATAACTACATTATAAAGGACAGTTTAAACATTTACTGTTTAATGTACCATGTAGAAAAGATTAAAGATGTAGTAATTCAATTGAATATGAATGCCTTCAGTTTCAGGGCACAATTCCAGTGCCTTCAGATAGCAAGCCCAAAGGTGTTAAAAATAATGGAACTGTGCACTAATTTGTAAGCAACAATAAAAGGGATCTGAGTAGAAAAAAGGTTGCTGTCTGCTAGTGCTGTTGCTTTGTTTTAGTGATACAATTCTTTTATCTAACGATGAACTACAGTGAATTCCAAAGAGTTGTTTATGTAAGACATCCACATTCAAAAATACATAAAAAGTTGTTGCAACAAAATGAAAATGAATTTAAAGTGATAGAACTCTTATAAAAAGTGTTAAATTTGTTGGTAGAGTTTTTTCCATTCTTTCAAAGATTATGGGCCAGATCCTTAATTTGTGCAAATCTGTGAAGATAATGGTGCAACATCGATTTATACCATCTGAAGATCTGGCCTCCTCCTTTTGGGGAAAAAAAAACAAACCAAATTCAGATAGTGTTACAGTGTCATGAAAAATAATGATTGCAAATTGTTTGGGCCACATTCAACGTTGGTGAAAGCAGAGGGCATCTCCATTGACACTAGTGGAGTTAACTTTGACTATACCATGGCCTTTTCGTCTTGATTTCCATATTGCCATTCATGAAAGCAAAATGTTGTAGATGTAGATACAGTACATAACACTATTAAAACATTGCAATGAGTCATTGAAATATGCTGCTTTTTATCATACCTTTCTGTCTTTCTCTTAGGAATTATGTCCGATCGCCAGTTTGGAAATCAGTTTATGTGCAGTGTGGTTGCATCTCATGTGAGTCATCTACCAACGACAAATCTCAGTTTCGTTTGGATTGCTCCACCTGCAGGAACAGGCTGTGTGAATTTCATGTAAGTTTGTGGAACAATTATCAAAAACAATACGGTTGTTTTATTGTTGAATGGCTAAATAAATATAATAAATACTAGTTCAGTATAAACATTTTGAAGTATAATCACATAAATCTACCATGAACCTTTTTGTACATGAATATACTATGCTGCCATTCGCTTTCTTTTTAATCAGACTAACAATATGTTTAGTCAATGTGACTGTTGTTTGCAAATAGTTAAACTGTCCAAACTGTCTGCACTATAAACTTGCAAATATAAGGATTATGGGCTCAGTCCTGCAAAGTGTTGAATTCAACAGGAATTAAGAGCACTCAGCATCTTTGAGTTGACCAGCACCTGGCAGAATCAGGCCCTTATACTTTAAGGACTGAAAGAATTAGGTAAACGTTTTCTCACTTCACTTCTCGGTGCCTTTTTCTATGTACACATGGTTGGAGGTACCCACTGTTCTTCACCATTCTTTCCAGTCCATAGCGGCTTTGTAGGTCTTGGGGTTCCGGTCCTTTTCTCTTCTAACGTCTCTTGACAGAGTCTTTCCATCATATCCTCAGTCTTCCACATCCTTTCTTGTTGTTGTCTTTTCCCCACGCTTTCTTTGCTTGTCATTCTTTTCCCATTTATATCACATATGCAGCCCACCTCAAATGTGCACTGTCCAGCCTATCTATCTCTGAGAGTCCCAAGTCCATCTTCTCTCTATTTTTTTCCATGCACACTCTGTCTACCCTCCACTTGCCTGCAATTCTCCTCAGTATATTACGCTTGGAAGAATTCTGTGCCACATGTAGAATTCATTTTCCCCCCGCAGAAAATACATTCTGCCCAAGAAGTGCTGCAATTCTGCCTTTTGCCCACCAGAAGCTGCTATGGCATCAGCAGCATGAATGCAGCCGGCTGTTCTGGCACCACAGCAGCCTCTGGTGGGCAAAAGGTGGAACTGCAGCATTTCTGGGGCCAAATGTATTTTCTGAGGAGAAAAAAAAAATTCTGTGCATGTGCAGAATTCTCCCAGGAGTTGAAGTTCATCACAGTACCCTGCCCATAGACACAGGTTAAGACAGCCACAGTGGATCATATGGGGCTGCTGGGCGGGGAGACCAGGAGATGCAAAATCTGTGTGGAAGGATGTTCCCTGCTTGATTTTTTCACCTGTGTATGCTCACATGCAGGTTTCCTGTTGTTTCCTTCCTTCCCCTTTCTGCTTGATGACTCTGTTTACTGCTTAAATACAAATTAATGCAAACACACTCCCCTTTGTTAAGGACAAGCCTGTTTGACCGGTTTGGTGCTACATGAGTTTTGAACATACACTTTTAATATCATATGGGGGAACTTCACACACAATGTTGCTATGTATATTTCACCATGATAAGATTGACCAGCAAGTTATGAGTTTTCAAATGATACCTCACAAGGCATACATTCTACAAAGTTGAGTATAATAGTGTGTATTGTGCAAATACAAGGATGCATTCTGTCACAAGCATATCATCAGCTTTCTCTGTCTCCATAGCCTAAGTTATCTTACTGATTAACTCCATAGGTAGGATGAAGAGAAGTGGACTCTGCACACTGCCTTGTCTCAATCTCACTGTCACCTCAAAACTCTCTGAAATTCCATGTATTGTTACCATCTTAGCTCTTGACCCTCAATACAGCTCCTCCATCATCTCCATTTCTTGCAGTCCCTCTCCCATTCATTTCAGTATTCCAGACACCAGCTCATGTAGAACCAAGTCATGCTTTCTCAAGAGCAGTTATGTGCAGTGTAGTTGTAGCCACGTCGGCCCTTGGATACTAGCGAGACAAGGTAGGTGAGGTAATATCTTTTATTAGATGAACTTCTGTTGGTGAGAGACAAGCTTTTGCGCCATAGAGAGCTCTTCTTCAGATCCTGGAGAGATACTCCTATCTATCTCATAGAACTGGAAGGGATCCCGAAAGGTCATTGAGTCCAGCCCCCTGCCTTTACTAGCAGGACCAAGTACTGATTTTGCCCCAGATCCCTAGGTAGCCCCCTCAAGGACTGAACTCACAACCCTGGGTTTAGCAGGCCAATGCTCAAACCACTGAGCTATCCCTCCCTGCTAGCATCACAGCAAAATGCAAGGTGGAACAGATTGTTTAGCATAAGTAGTTAGCACATATTATAAGGGGACCATTCAAGGTAGAGTGGCCCATTAATACCTCTCCAGTGAAAGCACAAAAAGAGGGGGTTAGTGGGTTATAGATTGTTGTAATAAGCCATAAATCCAGTGTCTCTGTTCAGGCCATGATTTTTAGTGTCTAGCAAAGTAATGAATTTAAGCTTCCAGGCTCATCTTTTGAAAGTGTGCAGGTTTCCTTTCAGGATGAGGACTGATAGGTCAGATATAGAGTGATTGCAAAGTGTTCACCCCTGGGTGATAGGGTGTTATGCTCTCCATTTATCATTCTTTCAAACTTCTATCTTTCTGCAAATATTGCATGTATAGTACCCTTCTCTTCCTCAAGCCATGTTGTCCTTTCATATATTTTCCTCCACCTTGCACCTTAACCCTTACCTCCAAAACTCTCTCAAGAACTTTAAGAGGCTGATTTAGCAGGATGATGCCCTGATAGATGCTATGATTCTTTGCACAGCCCTTAATCTTTCAAAGAGGGACCATCAGTCTTGTTCTCCAATCATCTGGTATCATGATGATCACAGGAAATGCATAAGTGTCTGTAAAATCACTTTATTCCAGTATTTCTAACTGCCCTGATCATATTAGCAGTTATCTCATCTTCACCAACTGCTTTACCATTCCTCATCTTATTAAGTGCTTTTTCTACCTCCTATACAGAGATCAATACCATTTGAGGCTTCTCCGTAATTGTCGGTGATGCTTGCACTCACAACTCTCTCTTCTTATTTAACAGCCTTTGGAAATACTTTTTCTATACCTCTACCATCTTTTTAGGGTTCATCACCACAGAGTTCCCATCTTCCAGACCTAAAAATTTCTCCATATCTTGTGTTTTGTTGTTCTGTTTTTTTGTCTACCCAAAAACCAATATCCTGTCATCTTTCTCCAGGTAACATTTTCCAGTGAAACAAAAATGGGGTGCGGTTCAATTTGTAGGTTCATCCAGGTTTTTGAAAGCCTGGCATTTGAGTAGGAACTGAATTCTTCTAGCCATCGATCATATTGTGGATGTAAATGATCAACTGATAATTAGTTATCTAGTGACTGTGTATATCACTTTCATATTTCCACTCACTTTGTGTCTTCTTCTTTGTGTCCTAGGTATTTAGTAAATGACAGCTCTATTTTGATATTGTCCAGATTCCAAGTCTTGACATAAAACAGAACAAAC
This sequence comes from Trachemys scripta elegans, assembly GCF_013100865.1. Lineage (NCBI taxonomy): Eukaryota > Metazoa > Chordata > Testudines > Emydidae > Trachemys > Trachemys scripta. Next base: position 24,513,162 of record NC_048298.1, on the reverse strand, counting down.
CTATCATACTGAGATATCAGAAAATCTTAATAGCCAACAACTTTATATTTTTTTTCTTTTGGGTAATCCAGATTGCTTACTACATGCAAAAATCCAGGATATTAATTCTCCAACTGATTCTCTCTGATAATTTTGTTTTAAAAGCCTGAATCATCATTAGGTTATATTGTGCCATATTAAGTGCTGTCAGAGTTGCAAAGCATAACATATCCTCGTATTCTAGCAATGTAATATAATTTTTGTACGTCACCTAAAAAAAATTAGAAAAAGCAATTTCCATTCATCCAGCCTAAAGTTTTGGTAAATTAGGTCTCTGAAGGGAAACACACCTACAGTAGGGTTGGAAATGGAAATATTTCAGGCCTGACTCATTCATAAATCAAATTAAAGCCAGACTGTGCCATAATTATATAGGTGAACAATTCAAACAGTTTGAGGTTTCTAAGGCTTTCTACGTGTATGTCTCTTGTCACTCAGAATAGTGGCATCTGTTATGCTAGTCAAAATGAATTGTGTTGTCTGTATTTTAGATGAGGATTTTTTTCCTTTCCACCACCACTGACAAGCTGCGGGTATCAAAGTTCCACATACTCTTACTGAAATCTTAAGTTGTTCTTATATTTAAAAAAGCGGGTGGGTTGGTTGTTTGGGAACATAAGTGCAGGTGGCTAATGTAATGACTACTGATAGGCTGCTTTTAAAATTTTAGCCTTTAATACTATCCTGTACTAACAATGTGGCATTCTTTCTATTCTTAGGGCACAGTGATCATAGATTGGATGTTAATATATCACAAACTGCAGTGACAGTGAAGATATATGTCCCTATCCTATTTTTTTAACCTCAAATAGTAAATTGGAATCAGAAAGTAGTTAAGATTAATGATGGTGGCCTTTTTGGAATATATACATGCCTCTTTATTTTCATGATTCAACCAGAGATGTTTCCTATAGCACATAGAATTGCACAGCAACTGTGCATAGTGACTCAAAGGAAATTTACTTTTACGTTATCACAAGTTATTATTATTATTTATTATTTGTATTATCACAGCTCTTAAGAGCCCTAGTCATGGATGTGGACCCCATTGTGCGAGGCACTGTACAAACAGAACAAAGAGACAGTCGCTGCCTCAAAGAGTTTATAATCTAAATAGACAAGACAGATGCAGGGTGGGGGAAGGGATAGAACACACAGACAAAGTGAACCAATGTCGTCTTAATGTCACAGTTTTATTTATTTTTAATTTCTTTGGTTGGATTTAGTTAGCAGGGGATTGGCTAAATGGAAAAAAAAATGAAGGGAAGAGAATGAGGGGGACAGGTGCGGAGTGTAGCTGAGGTGAAGAGACTGTGGAGAAAGGGAGGAGTAGGGGAGGGTTGAAGCAGGCAGCTAATCAGCACAGGGCAGAGAAAGTCCTGTCAAAACTTCAGAAAGATATCCAAGAACCAAAGATCCCAGCTTTGGGTGCTTCTGTCCTAGTGGCTGGAGATGCTGGCTGGCTGGCTGGCTCATCTTTGCAGTTTATGCCCAAGCCCATGTGGCAGGGCAGGGGAGGGGGAGGCACTGCCTGGGTCCTGGTGCCCCCAGAGTAGGGGGTTTCCTCTGTAAGGTTCTGGGTCCGGCAGGGTGCTAGCAGGAGAGGTGGCCTTGACTGGGCCCCATTTTCCTCACTTTTCCCTATTGCAGCAGTCTCTGCTTTGGCTGCTTCTCCCCAACTGGCTAAAGATTCTGGCTACCATTGACAAAATATTGTCACTGCAGTTTTTTGCATTTGTTTAATTTCCATGTTCTGAAAAGTTAACTTAATAAAAGACTTCATAACTTTCATAATAGCTGCAGTATTTGTATTGGCCTCACACACATTCTGCAGGTTCTGTAACAAACACAAAGCAAAAAGTAGTAAGTGGGACATACCATGGTTGCTGTGTCTAGCTTTACTGGAGTACTGTACCACAAAATAATAGCTCCTAAAGAATGGCATGATTTTGCTGCTAGTTGCTACCCTGAAAGATACAGTAACAACAAAATGATTCATTTTTCCTTATTTCTCCTCCTCTCTCTTTAAAAAAATTTAAAAGATCAAGTGTTGCAGAAATAAGAACTGAAAATGTTACATCAAATTTTATGACACTCTTGACAAAATAAATAGATGTCAATATTTACTCAGTTGCAGAAAAGAGTATAAACTCAGATGGCCATATTCAAACAGACGTAAGTGAATATGGAACTCTACTGAAATTAATGGATTGCACCCTCTTACACCATATCGGATTTGAAACTAGCTGTGAGAATAATGGATTTTTTTGGTTTACTGGCAATTAAACATAAAAATATTTGGGTCAAAATTTTCAGTGAAACAAAAAGTAAAACATTGTGTTTGATCAGAAAAAAAAATACATTTCATTTCAATTTCCAGCATATTTTAAAATAAAAAAAATGTAAAAAAAAAGTTTAAGGAAACTTAAAAAGCTATTTTGAATTGAAAAATTAAAATCTTTCTTTTTGAAAATTTCAAAATGAATTTTTTATTATGAATTTTGTCCCCCGACCCCCAACTGAAATAATTTGGCAAATAGAAAGAAATTGTCAAAATATTTCATTGTCACCGAATCTGCACTTTTCTGTCAAAAAAAAGTTTTGGTCCAAAAATTTACATTTGGAGAGATATAAGTGGAGGTGGAAAGTTCTATTTTCCAATTCAAAACAACCTTTTGTTTTGAAGGTTCCCTTTGTATAATGATTCCTCCTTCCAGCAAACTGAAAGTATAGAAACTCTTAATCCAGCTCTAGTCCATGCTGGTGTCTATACTTTGAGTTAGCTGGGAGGAAGAGTCATTATACAAAGAAATCCAGAGCAGGATAAGAAGACGTTTTTTCTTCTTTCTACCCCTAGTTTATTTTCTTTCCTTCTCAGATGTTTGTTTCTCTTCTTTTAAAGGATTGCTCATGAAATAATTGTTGGTCCTACCCAAGTCTGGGATTTTCAGGTCATTTATAGGAGTGGTGACTTTCCAAAACATGTTTTTGCTAGCATTTTACATTGAATTCCTTTATTCCTGAACCAGTATTTTGTATAATTTTCACTTTCAAGGACAGCTGGAGGACAGGTCTGTGAAAAACTAAAAGTTGCTATAACTGCAGATTTACATTTAAACAAATTTACGGTGGGTTTTCAAAAGCCCTCAGTGCTGGCATAAAACTGTTCCCACTGATACCCATGGGAGTTTTCCCATTGACTTTAATGGGAGCACAGTTAGGCCATCAATGATCACTACTGGAAGCCCTACCTTTAATTGTTTATATAAACAGTTAATGTACACACTAGGGAAGGCACCTGTCCAAGGAAAATGTAAGCAATTTATGTTTCTGAATCATCATCAAACATCCATAGTCTACTGAGCACCACTGCACCAGCCAGACCTACATCGTGTAGTGAAGTTCCCGGATCTGGCTCAACCCTGTGAATCCACGAATCTCTGGGTCAGCCCTATGGGCAGCAACATATAGGAACAGTGCATGCGCCCCTTTACCTGTTGATGGAGAGCTTGAGAGCATGGTGTATTGGGGCATTTTTGTCCATCCTTGTGACATGGCTGAAGAGCTTACAATGCTGCTTTTTTAATATAATGAGCGATTGAAGGAAGGCCAGATCTCTGCAAGATTATTACATTTCTCGCAAAGTCAAACCGCTGTATGCTCAGGATTTGGTGTTGACCGCACGTATGGAATGTCTCTAACCACTCCAAGTCTGCTTGTAAAAGGGTCCTGGTTTTTGACCAGTATAGTGATAGAGATAGTATATAGGTTTGATAGATCTGGAACTTTGGTTCAGCAAGAAGACATTTGTGCATCCATAAATGAGACATGGACTTCATGCAAGGGGTGGTAAGATCTATTTGTCAAAGGAAGTCCAGTTTGCTGCAACTACTTGAGCTGTGCTTGGGTTCTGGTGGCCCAACTCTGACATTCTGCACCGTGATCGTCTGCCATGAGATGTTCAATCCCATAGTGTGGGCAATGTCTTAGAGACCTTGGAGGATGCAGATGAAATTCTCTGACTTCTCCACAAGCAAGGTAGTATCACTGGCATAGTCTTGGTTGGTGAACACTTCTTGACCAACCTTGATTCCAAGGTGTGAAGCAGCAAATCCTAATATCCAGCCAATAGCTCAGCAAAATAGTGCCAGGGCAAGAATGCAACTCTGCTGCACATGTGAGGCTGTGCAGAAATGTGGTGAAAGCTGTGATCCAACACACACTCTCACACCAATACCGGTATGAAGATTACGCACCATGCCACTGCTGAAACAATCAACTTCGGGTGGTCTCTCAAGAAACCTTGGCCTTCTGAAGAGTTCTTGCTATATTAGCAAAAAAGGCAGAAGCACACAAACAGGGAGTTGTCCAAGAACATAAACAGCTGAAAGGCATATTCCAGGCCATGGCAAAACGTGACCATGAGATCTACATCAACTAACTGGCTGACAAAGCCTAAAGTACAACAACCTGCATCCTGCCTGAATCAATACATACCTGCCTGGTAGCCATAAACAGCCTTCTAACATCCCCCTCACAAAACCAGACAGCTCTCTTTGCTCATCGACAGACGAGGTCCTGAACTGATAGGAAACACATTATGAAAGCTCACTGAACTACACACCTGCTGACAACTGTCCAGAGCTACATGAACCACATGGCTGCGGACCCATGTATAAGCACCGATTCTCTGTCACGTGAGGAATATGCAAGGCCATCTAAAAGTTATGAAATGGACATGCTGCTGAACCTGATAGTATTCCACCTCAGCTGCTCAAAGGTGTCTTGGAACCAGTGAACAACTGTTCTTAAAAGAGTGGGCTTCAGGCAAAGTACCAGCCTCATATGTCCATGTAAAAGGCAACTACAAGCTGATCTCATTGCTCTTCGTCATTGTTCTGCTTGGTAGGATGTAGCTGCTCCTTAACAGACATCTTGACAAAATTAACTTTTAAACAACACATGCCACCACCTTTCACTACTAATCTAGTTTAAAAATTAGTGTGAATTTAATACTTATGAAAGATGCCAGAATGAGTACCCAGGAGACTGTTTATCAACAGAACAGGAACAGCACAGACAGCAGTAATGCAAGCCTCTTCATGCTGTTGCCAGTATGTCTGTCTCAATTCAGCCTCTATAGCCATTCAGTCCTTGACCTCTGCTGAGACTGATAACAAAGTTGCTAATTAGTGCCAGTTATGGGGGTGGATTTTTTGTAATGTTGATACTTCTGCCCTGAGAACTTGACAGAAACCACCAAACCAATCTCTCGCAGGCCACCTAATAGCTATCCTATAGTAACTTTTAAACACTACTGACCTGGGGTGGAGTTCACCAGACGTATAGGTGTAGGAAAACAAAAAACACCATGAATTCAAGTTAGTAGCATCCACACTTAGACTGACATGATTTAAAATATTGTAATGTATTTATTTAGAAACAGTTGATAAAGGACTTCAGGAGTGGAATATAGAATTAAATAATCTCCAGTTTAAGATTAAATTTCAACTCATAATTATGTTCTGAATTTTGATCATTCTATTAATCCTACACTCTCTATTATTCATTGGAGCATGGTCTCTCATTTACACTGCCTACCTTCACCTAAAGGTCATCATCCTTTCAATTTAGGACCAATATTGTATCTCTTTGTAGCTCTTAATCTTCTCCATGTTTTACAGTAACCATCATCCCTTAACCCCAGCCAGGCAGGTATGTGAGGAGTATCTTCATTACTGATATGCTTAAATGCCAAGGGCTGGGGAATGGGAATACCAAGGTCATTTCTGAATGTTAGGGACAGATCCATCTCTTACTTAAACTCATGTTCATCAGAAGTAACTTGATTGAAGTCACTGGAGGTATACTATTGTAAAATCAGTGAGAGGAGAACCCAGGCCCTTATAATCAGGACCGGCTCCAGGCACCAGCGGAGCAAGGGGAAGGGGTGGTACGTCAGGCTCTTCGGCGGCAATTTGGCGGAGGGTCCCTGTCCCTCTCAGAGGGAAGGACTGCCGCCGAATTGCTGCCGAAGAAGAAAGCAGCGCGGTGGAGCTGCCACTGATCGCGAAAGCTTGGAGCCGGCCCTGCTTATAGTGAAATCTTGTCCCTACTGAAGTCCACGGCAAAACTCCCATGGACTTTAGTAGCACCAGGATTTCACCCTTGGTCTCTCTATGCTCTGTTAGAGGTCAATCCTAAAAGGGACTGAGCACACGCAACTCTCATTGCGGTCAATGCAAGATTAAGTTTCGTCTCTTCTTTTCTCAGCCCAGTTCTGTTTATAATTGTATGTAGTCTGATTATTCATATTATGTATGGGATCATGTGAATACACACTTATACTGCAAGTCACATAGGGCTAGATTCTGATACCTTTATTCATGCTCTCTCTTGACTCATGCTTTACTCTCTTTACACTTTATTCCATAGGTAGTCCCATTGAAGTCAGTGGGTATATATATCATGAGTAAAGGTATCAGAATCTGGGCCATAGTGATGACATGCATCAATTTTACAAGATCTGTTCTGTCTCTGTGCAATATCAGATAATGAACTATACTTAGATTGGCAGCATTTGAGCTATTGTTTATTCTTGTTGTCTAAATATCTCAATCAATCAACAATAAATACATAGTGGTACCCTTTTAGAAATACATTGTTTATGAAAATGAAAAGTACAGATATTTCAAAGCAGTAGAAATCTTCTGATAGCTTAATATGATACATTTGAATAGTTTCCTGTCTTCCCACCAGAGATATTTAAAGATGAACTCTGGCAATGTAAATTTAAAAAATATTGAATGTCAAGTAGAGTAGTTTTGTCGGCAAAATTTGGGACTGAGCCTAAGATGTGCTGAGCACCTGTGACTCCCAACCAATGGGAGTTGTAAACGCTGATTACCTTTCAAAATCAGGACCTTTATTTGGCCAATAAGTCATTTTACTGTTTGTATGGAAATTTGCATAACATAATATCTTTCTATTAAAATTTGCTGTTACAATTTGTTCTTTGAGCTCACACTAACCTAGTTAAGCTCCTGCTTGTATTGGCTTGACTCCTTTGCAAGGTGATACATAACATTATAGCTTAGATTGTTAAGACGGGTGCTTTTATAGATAGCTTCACTTACCAGTTTGTGAAAGTGATAAGGATGACCTCAATTGCAAAAGCAATTTGTGCTTTAATCGCTGGAATAATTTACTACAGAAGTCTCTAAATACAATATTATAGAGCGATATTCGGTGTGTTATAGAAAAATATTCTTTTCTATGTGTTTAGAAGTATATACGTGTCATAGATTTTTATTTTTAATTAGTCACTGAAGAAAATATCATTTTGATTGCTGCTATGAACACATTGCACGTAACTTGTATGCTAACCTGGAGATTAAACCAGTGTATTAACCACCCATCCTGTGGGCTGTTACTGCTTATTTAAGTATTTATCAAGCATCTGTGACAGATTCTGATCGCAAAATGTAAGCTATTATTAACCCCCCCCCATAATTTTAGACCTTGTGGTCATAAAAAATTCCTTTCAAATATGAACTGAATTTGTTAACTTATACAGAGTTGTTTTCCTGAATCTGTAGGTAGCATATAACAATGGATCTAAGAGATTAGAACTGCCCCATTCATCTTGATGCATTGTAAATTAAGTCTAATGAAATACTAAAATACTCTTATTTTCTAATACCTTTGTCACCTAATTCGCATAGTTAGTGGAATTGTGTGTACATACTGCGTACTTGCATGTGCAAGTGGCCAAAAAAGGCCATAGAAATAGCTGTGGTCCTACAAGTTCCTTACCTCATTTTTTCCTCTAAGTAAAGCTGAATGTAACAGTAACTTACTAAGGGATGGAGCAGCACCCTTATATTCAACCCTGAGGTACATATTGTCTGAGGCAGCATGTAGTAGCATTGCCCAGCAAAAGTGGGGACTGAATAGAAGTGCAGACAACCATACTGTTGAAGGAGAGTAGAATATGACCCTAATTTTGTAATAGACCCAGTCCAAAGGCCATAAATTAAAATGTAATTTGGCCCTCTCCAGAGAAGACGTTTGGCACCCCTGCTTTAAAGTGAAGTTACAGGAAATCAAATATGCTTTTTCCATGTGGTCATGTTACTATAATCCCCTAATAATACAACTCCCTTCTGGGAAATTTTAAGTAATCTCTTCCAGAAATAAAATTTGCATGTCTATGTGTCTGGGACACATGTTGGCAACTATGTTAATACATGAACCTGAAATACATAAAATAAAGGCTGTGATTTAAAAGCCTCGTTACCTATTTAAAACATTTATAGAAACCATGATGAAAATTGTGGAAATATTGAACAAACAGCCAAGAAGATTACCCAGTCTGCTATATTAGTCCTTTAACCATGGTGGAAAAGTGACATACCGTCTGAGCGAACCACAATCTTCTGGTAAACCACTTAGCTAAACTGTCATTTAAGATAGTCTGTTTACTAACTTTTTAGTTTGTTAAAAAGAATTGACTAAAAGAAATACAGGAAAATACTTTCAAAGTTAAATATGTGATTGTATTTATTACACAAAATAACAACAGAAGAACATTAAAGTAGCAAAGTCAAGTTCTCAAACGGTTGCCCAGGCAAGCTAAATTCAGCCCCCTGGGTATGTAGATATGCATTATAATAGAGTCTTTAATTACATGATCACATACTATTTTTTCCATAGGATCCCTGACTAATTCAATACACAGAATGGATGATACTTAAAGCTACATTTTAGTCACAGGTATTTTTAATAAAGGTCATAGACAGGTCACAGGCAGTAAACAAAAATTCATGGCTGGTGACAGGTCCATTTATATATCCCTGACTAAATCTTGGGTGCTGGGAGGGGGCGTCCCGGGGCACTGTGGGTTCTCTGTGGGCGGCCCGAGGGTGCAGCATGTGCTGTGGGGGTGGCCCTCGGGTGTTTTTTTGGGGGGGGCAATGGTGTGCTGCTTGGAACCCCCACCAGTGCTGGGGAGGTAGGGTCTAGCAGCAGCGGGCAGAGGTCGTGGCAGCCTTGGAGCCAGCCGCACCGGCCACCACAGAAGTCACAGAGGTCCCAGTAAGTCACGGAATCCGTGACTTCCATGATCTCTGTGACAGACTCACAGCCTTAATGATACTTTGGGGACTGGATCAGAGTTGTGTGTGGAAAAAAGGCTGTTGTCTGTAGGTCCCCTGCCTCAGTTTTTGTTGTGACGTGTGATCATATAATTATAGACTGTATCATAATGCATATGCATAACCTTAAGTCACAAACAATCTTAATTCTGGCATATTCTAACTTTTGGTGCTTGACTTTGCAACTTTACCATTATTTTAATATATTTTAGTGGGTTATTATTTTCTAAGTTTTAAAAAAGCAAACCGAAAACACATTTCAATCATGTTGAATCATTTTGACATGTACATAGAGCATCAATGGGATTGGAACCTTTAGATTCAGAGCACCTATGAGCTAATGGACTAACGGATAGCAGTAGTAGTAGGTTGTCATCCTCTATGTGAACTGACCACTAAAGGGAGATGAAACAAGAATGTTGCCAATGGTTTCAGAACTATTTTTTGATGGCAGAGGAATTCTGAGATTCAGGAAACTTGCGTTCATAGTTTCATAGAGTTTAAAGGCAGAAAGAACCATTAGATCACGTAATCTGATCTCCTGTAGATCACAAGCCATTGAATTTCACCCAGTTTACCTCTATGTTGAGCCCAGTAACTTAGGTTAGATTAAAGCATTTCTGTCCTCAGGAGACTAAACTGTTGTGTGCCACAGGCAGAGAATAGAGGAGACTGGCACCTGTCACAGTTCAGGGCAACTGCACTGGTATTCTCCCTCCATGGTCCCATTTGCTTTTATATTCTTGAAATAAGAGAAGAGAAGAACTCAGCTTGATTCCAGAGCCCTGGGTGAGTTTCCAAGACTGGCAGTTAGAAAAAATAGCATTTGACTTATAAACTGAGACTATATTTGGTCTGAACTTATTTAGATACAATGAACATGGCACCCAATGATGCCATTTTTACAGCATCACCATTCAGATTACAACTACACATCCTTTAGCGTGTCTGCTGTATTGTCAGCTGAGAAATTTCGGTATGTCTACCAGCATGGTTAGACGTTTTTCTCCATGGTTGCCACTAGTCAAACAACCGAGTAGGATAATTCTTATGATCAACAACAGGATATTGGCACAGTTGGAAAGAGAATTCAGGTTTCCTCAGTCCTACTGCATTTCCCTGTCCACTGGAGGGCACCATGTTGCCTCCTTGAAAAACAAAGGGTTATCAATTCTGGAAATTCTCACCAGCCTTAATTTGTATGAGATAAGAAAGGGCCACTCAGAGTTGGGAGTTTTCCCATATTTTCTCTAGTTTATTTTTCAACAGCTGGGTACATTTTATTACTTGGACTAAGGCTGCTTTTTCAGCACTCACTTTCTTGTTAGAAATTACACAAGGTTACAGGATCGGAAGATGTGTTCTACTATTGTCCAAATAGAAAAGTACTCTTTCCACCATTGTTGTGCCGGTTGTATGCAACAATAGCTGCTTTCTGATCAACAATATATTAAATGGTGTAGTACATAGAATTCTGGCTCTTCATATCTGGAATGAGCTACTGCAGTATGTATTTTTTCAAGGAAGAGTCTCGTGGTCTTTCAGTAAATAGATAAAGTTGATGCAAATTTTGTGTGGTACACTGTCCAGCTAACACAATCCTTGCCCACAGTTGTTCATCACTGACAAAATGCAGCACGGTAACTGCAGAATTACATTTAAAACATTTGGTGAAACACCAGACATGAATGAACCCAGAATACCTTTCCTTCTGCTGCTGTTTGCAATTAAGAACCATGTGCTAGATCCCAATATTCCAGCTGTTTTATTTTTCTATGTTCTTGATAACATGCTTTTTTTAAAAAATCATGCCTGTTTGCTCCTTCTAGCGTTTAAGTTTAGTGGAACTGTGATGAGTCTGATACAAAGCATTCCCCCTTCCCTAGACTCTTCTCTTGAAACAAGCTTTGTTATGCTGCCAATCAACATTATGTGAAGCATTTTTGAAAAAAGCACAGGCCAATAGTTGATTAGGAACTTGGCTCTAAACAGGTCTCACTGTGATGTGGTGCCCAGATTATTTCCTTTATCTTCAGTGTTTGTGCATTTTTCAGTGAGCAGTAACTACTAACTACCATACATGCTATTATTATGGCTCTATTGAATATGATCCCCAAACAGCTTAGACCTCGCTGATTCTGCAGAAATTGATCTTGCGTCTCTGGTCCACCAAGGATGCTTATTTTACACTGCCTGAAAACAACTGGAAATGACCAGTGGAGAATTTCCCCAGTCTAGGGCAGTGGTGCCCAAACTTTTCCTGTTGTGTCCCCCTTACCAGAAATGGAATCTGTTCACGTCCCCCCTTCATTACTGCACAGTTGACTCAGCAGATTAGCTTGGGCTGAAGGTGGAGCTGGGGACTGAACTGGGGATGGAGGGAGGAGCTGGGCTAGAGGCAGAGCTGGCTTGGGGACAGAAAGGGAATGAGGGAAGAGCTAGGCTGGGGGCAGAGCAGGGGATGGAGTGGAGCTGTGGCTGGAATGGAGCTGTGACTGGGGCCAGAGCTGGGCTTGGGGCAGAGCAGGTCTGGGTGGCACTCTCTGACTGCCTCCCATGGGGTCTGACCCAGGCCCTGCTGCACACCCCCCTGAATGTTCCTCTGCGCCCACCTATGGGGGGCATGCCCCACAATTTGGAGACCACTGGGGAACTCTGCTAGTGGACATCTTGCATATGAGGAGGGAAGAGGCATGTTGGGATGTTCTGAGAGTGCGGTGTGGATGAGATAGGGGTGGGAGGGAACATGGCAAAGCTCCACTACACCTGATCTTCCACTCGCATAAGGGACCTTATGCCAGTGACGAGAGTTAGGGCTGCTTAGTAGAGGCAAGGTGGCTCAGAATCACGGGAGCTGGCACAGGCTGTGTTCAGCACACCTCCTCAGATGGAGTGGTGAATCAAGCCCATAGACTATGACAATCTAATTTGTGTATAGTCCTGTAAGGTGATAGCAGTTCTGGTGCTGACAGAGCATGTGGAAGGGATCTACATGTTTGAATTTTGAGAATCAAAACTTTGGCTTTGTTTGGATCCCTTTCTCTAGATGGTTTTAGCAGTTTGTTTTGCTAATTTGTGGAGCTACTAGGCAACATCAGTATGGAATTCACCACCACTACAGGGCTATTATACAGGCCACATCATCGTCCAGGGCCAACAGCTTCTAAATGAGCAGAGCAGTTGGCAGTTGCAAGCAATAAAGCAGGGCTGGCTGGGAAAACAAAGATTCCATTTTGTGAAAAATGATGAGGTTTCACCATTTCGTTTCAGACATATTGGGATGAAACCGAGACCTTATGAGACGTTTCATGAAAAAAGAGAGAGACCCAGTGGCACTGTAACAGTTTTTATAGTGGGGATGCTGAGAGCCATTGAACAAAACTGTAAATCCTGTGTATGATGGAAACCACTTTAAGCCAGGGGGTGCAGGAGCACCCCCAGCACCCTAGTTCCAGCACCCCCGGAGAGACCCCAGAATAGCCTGGGATGTGGGAGACTGAGGTTCAGGCCCCTACTGTGTCTGACTCAGTGCCCTAACCACTGAGCTATAGTCAGTCTCCCTCTGGCCCAATGACTATTTCATTATTTATAAAGTGTAACAGCTTCAACAGAAGAGACTGAGAAGAACTTACCCCAGAATAGCCTGGCGGTCAGGGGACTTACTGGGGATGTGGGAGAGTCAGGTTCAAAGCTCCAAATCAAGCAGAGCAGAGACTCACACATACATGCCAGTTGACAGCTCTAATCACTGAGCTATTGGCTGTTTTTCTCTCACTCTGATGTTTTGACCAACTGTTCTGTTCTGAACCTGAGAAATCTTTCCCAATGGAAGAGTCATCAGAACCGATACATTTCTGTGAAAACTTTGTTTGGAAGAATCCACATTTTCCAATTAAAAAATGTCATCAAAAAATTCCTGATTAGCTCTATGATAAAGGACTGCAAATAAAGGGAAGAGTTGTATGACATCTTACAGCTTATTTTGCCTTTTCTCCTGAGAAAGGAAGCTATTCATTTAAGAGTTCACTCTGAGGAAAGGAGGATTGTCCGGTAATTTAATTCTTTCTCAAAGGTCTCACACCAAAAAAGGCCATTTTGTACCATGAAGTGCATGGTGCTGTCTTGTTTTGGGGGATTGCAGAGTCTGCCAAGTACCTGACGTGACCCAACATGCTCACATCAGCACAAATCAGGAAGAGTGAGCATGTGAAAAATGATTTAAAAGAAAAGGACACGCCAGTTCTTCCAAAAGGTTGTTTGGATTCAGTTCAAATGATAGGCATAAGTTTTCCCTGTCTCTACAGGTAGCAAAGGATAAATTCCTCCTTTCAATTGAGTCACGTAATGCCAAAAATAGTATTTGCAAAAATGTCATGACAATGTTAGCATTACTCTGTTTCCCTCCTCTCTCCTTTGTACAGCTACAACTTTTGTATATAACATACTTGTATTGTACAGTAGCAGGAGGCTGTTGTTTAGTGTTGCCTTTGAATGTTTTGTTAAAATTTTGGAATATTTCCATATTGGACCTTGGCACCTTCTGCATGAGAGAAAATGGAAGCTGATCATTTTCTGCTAGTAGAGTCTAAATAATAAATTACTTGCAATGAGAATACTTCCCTTCTCACAAATGTTCATTTGGGAATTTTAGAAGCTGAGATTAGATTTTAATTTATTCCCCATTGAGAAATGTACCCATTACTTGGGTGGAATATGGTTTGATTGATAATTAGGCTTTGAAGATGAGCCCCTGGAAGAATTATGCTCATTGAGATGGACATGAAGTGGAAATTGCTTGAACTGTTGTGGAAATGCTTGGTGTTTCTAAACAGTGAGGTTTGAACACTGAGTGAGTCATACTGTGAAATCAGAGAGATGAATAATATATAAAACTATGGTCTGTTCCCTTCCTTCCCCATGACACACACACACACACACACACACTGCCTCAGTTCTACAAAAAAATTTCCACAGCCCGATAGAATGTCTGCACAGAACTCTTTTATAAGGTCTCAGCTTTGGGATGCACCTATAGTCAGTCAAGTGAGTCAGATAATTTTAATGCAATCTCTGGAATGGAGAATACAGCAAATGTTTAATGGATGGATGAGTTTCAGATAAGAGCATTCTGTGTATGCATCTGTGGGAGGCACTGGACTTCTTGCAAGAGAATTTTGTGAAGTACTTTGTTTTTATAGAATTAGTATCGTTAGGGACTCTACCCTGCAAGGTGCTGCAGAGTTTCAATCCAGCAAAGCACTTAAATATGTGATGGTCCTGGTGTAGACACAGACTACCATTTTTTGTGTGTGTTTTTAAAGCTTCAGTTTAGTTTTGTTTGAAATTTGTTTAAACAGTCAGTAGAAAACACATTAGGATGCTCTGTTCCTACTCTTGATGTACACCAGCAAAACTGAATGATATTTCCCTCTCCCTTCTTCTTTGGATGAAGTACAGCAGAGATTAATTTCAAATGTAGTATTCAGCAGGACTTCTTATGTGTGTCTGAGGGCTGGGGACTTTGTGGGAAGCAAGTAATGCTAGTCCAACACAAACAAGAAAATGTGTTTCACCTCAGTCTCTGTTAAAAGGGCATTTCTTTGAAGTTTATGTCCCCCAAATGTCAAGGAATGAAATATAGGCCCCATTGAAGTTAGTGGCAAAACTTAAATTAGCACCAGCTGCATTGGTTCTCCAATCATTGAACCTCTGCCATGTTTCCTATCCTCTTCCCTGAAAAATTGGCTTTGACCCTCCCCTGGGTGACCCTACACTAGCACGGTGGAGGGTGGGGGGAAATGTCAAGAACAATATGGGAAGTATATCCCATCACATGCTTCCTAATTGTTTTTCAAACTGTATGAAGCTCTGAGGTCTGTTCTTCCCATCTCAATTAAGTTTATTTAAAAAAACAAATCTATTATTATTTTAAATAATTCTAACAATAAAAAATGAAATGTTAGCTGATCTGTTTTGCTGCCTACTATGTAGCTACATTCTGCTACAATCTACATTCTGCCACTATTAATATGTCACCAAAATGGTGTGGTTTCATAATCAAAATAACTGACTGGAGGATTAATTTCAGGGAAAGTCATAAAGTTGTACTGTTGTTAACACTTCTAGCAGAGTGCCAAATCCTAGAGTCCTTAATCAGGGCTTGTCTACATGGAAACTGGAACTCAAATAACTAAATTGGTTGTTAATCACATCTTTAGCTATTTCAGTACAAGTCTGTATGTGGACACTCTGTTCTGGAATAAGAGCGCTCTATTTCCATATAACTTAAGCTGGTCAATGAGCTATTTCAATATATGACTTACGGTAAGTTATATCTAAAAAGAGCACTATTATTCCAAATCAAAGAGTGTTCACACACGGACTTGCATCGAAACAGTTAACAGTGTGAATTACAACTATTTTAGTTTTTTCTTTCTAGTTTCCATGTACACAGTTCCTTTGCTCAGTCTTTATTTTGACCAAACCTTCTAGTTATTTCAATGGGATTTTTGACTGAGAAAGATCTGTATAGAAAATGTGCAAAGTCTTTGAGACTTGTCCCAGGATGAACACTATTATTGATATTTGTCATTCACTTGAATAGTTTTCAGTCACCAAGAATGTTAAATTCTTCTGAGACCATTTACAATGCCCTTTTTCATGTATTTCTTCTAGCCAGCTTGTGACATGTACATCCGCACAAATACTATGGTCCTGATTCAAAGCCCACTAAAATCAATAGAAAAGACTCCATTCTATTAACTGGGCTTTGGATCAGGTCCTAGAAACTGGTTCCAGTCTTGCCCACAGTGGTGACTATAAAAAAAAAAAGTCATCATTTACCAACAGTGACCATACATATATCTGAGGCATCACAATATTACCTTATCACTTAGTATTGCTTACTTAGATTGTAAGCTCTTTGGGACAGGAACCATCAGTTGTTCTGTGTTTGCACAGCACGTAGCACAATGGGGTCTTGGCCCATGACTAGGGCACCGACATGCTATAGTGATACAAATAATAAATTATAGTATTTATAAGAAAAAATCAATGCAGTGTCTCCAACACCACTTTGTAGCTACTGTTGATAAGTGCTGATGTCCTAATGGCAACTGCTGTAACAAGTATTTTACAGATACTGTAACAATGTAAGATAATTTTTTCAAACATACTATTACTGTTGGCTGACTTGGATCTTCTACTCCTTAGTGATGCAAAAATCTAACATGGTATGTATAGTCTTCTAAATAGCCTCTTTAACTCAGCATAATTCAGTTGAACCAAGTTATAAGATATACGTTATTTAATATATTTTTTGTGAAATACATTTATAATCTCTTGAAAACAAGCAGGTCTCTATTAATCTGTGTTATTTCCCACATAAGCAGGGGAGGGTTTAAAACAATAAGTAGGAAGACATGAATAATACAAGACAGTCAGTCTTCCTTTTCAATGTTTTACTAATTTGAGGTCAAATTTTGGCTACATACAACCCGCGAGTCTTAATCTGGAACCAAAAATGTGCTTCATAAAGCTCACCCAGCACTTATCAGCATTAGTGTTTATGAAAAGGATTATAAGTTATGTGAACAAATTACTTAGCAGAATCTACTTACAGATTTCAAAGAGCAATGTCCTAAGTGTCCTAAAATAGTATACAAAAGATAAACTGGAAAAATGTTTCCAGTTAATGTTGCCGACTATTTTGCAAAGCAGTGAAGATGTTAGGACCATAATTTGAACTATGGCTTTAATTTAAGCAAATATATAGAGAACATGAATGACAACTTAAACTGTATAAAGCCTTTCTTCCAAATCCACATGTAGGCATTAACTCTCATATTTGAGATGGCGTGCTTATTTGCTAAGCGCAAAGATAGTTACAAAAAAGCTTTCCTGACTGAGGATAAAAGCTGAAGTACTCTTTAATTTTGGTTACTGCCAGGCTCATTTCAGCAGCCACAATAGTTATTTGGCTCCATACCAAGAAGTGGCAATGCAGTACTTACATGTCTATGGATCAAAATTAGATGAAAAATTGCTGTTTCTCATCTCCAAAGCCATTTGCTGCACATTTTATAGGCCTCAAGATGCCTTTTGTAATATGTGATAACAGAGCCAACTGAAGCATCTGCCTGGAAAGAGATTACTTTAATTATGGACTCAATGTCCTATTTTCTGCAAGTGATCCCCAGAGAGTATCTTACTGCAGGATGAGAAGTGTTATGATGCACATTAAAACCTACACGTCAAAAACAAAGAGGTTGTAAAAGTGAGACAAGGACACCTATAAACTCTCCATTCTTTTGGCTGGTTGCTAAAAAACAAACAAACAAACAAACAAACAAATCCCTGAACCCTACAGTAATCACTTTTTAATTATTATAACACCTGTTATAATGAACTTCTATTTATAAAGGGAAAAATGAACCTTTAAAAAGAATAAAACCTTATAGTTGTTCCTGATCATTACATATATTGTGAAGACTTATTTTTAAAACACTCATGCTTTGCTCTTAAGTTTTTGAATATATTAATAGTTAGCAATGTAACAGAATAAGGAAGGTGTCTCTAAGTGGCTTTCTTGTCAGTTCCTGTTCTTGGTAACACACAAAGTTTCTCATCATTAAGAATTAATTTGTGATTCACTGTAATAGCACAGATCATAATGAATTCATTTAATATTAATGTGACTATCATGTATGTTTCCATTGAAATTCTGTGTAAATCTGGATTGATTTAGCATTATTTAATGATACTTAAAATGTTTTACCCTGTCCTTATTCATTAAAAAACTAGAGTTGCTTATTAGCAGTTGTTGAGCTGATGAGCTAGAAGTTGTTTATCTGTCATAAAATATGATGGAGCATTTTTTAAAAATGGCTTAAAAGATATCTCCATGGCATGAGAATTTCCCCAAAATGTGCAAGATCACAATTTGGCAAAATGTAAAAAGCAAAATAATACCCTCTGAAGATATGAAAGTTTAAAACAACAATAGCCATGGAAGCGTATTTTAAATCTCAAAAAGTCAAAAGTCTAGACTTTCTAAATCTCATTGTATTTGGCAGTATTGTCTGTGTGATCCAGTATTTTTAGTAGAAAAATGTATTTTCTTCAGATAATGTCGTGAATGTGATGTTCATCCTCTGTAAATATTATCAGCTAGCATTAGTGTTTTGTAAAGTTGATAAATTTATTGTAATTCTCTTTGCTAAAGCAAAAAAGGGGGGGGGCAGAGAGAGAAAGTAATATTAAGATGTAAATAATCTAAATGGAGCATGGGGTTTTAATAGCACATAAACCTCTAGCCCCTTATCCAGAGGTAGGGAGCAGGGCTCCACACAGATACTTTGTGATTACTGTTCCAGTCTAACTTTAACCCCTGTACATCAGTGTGTAGAGGCTTAGGGCCCCTGGGTCAGCACAGTATTGTTGTGTGTTATCTATATGGTGATAGCACCTAAAATGTGCTATTCACTCTGATACTTTGGAGTTCAACTCAGACCAGTAAGGGGTTGTGTCACTGCCTGCCCTGCAATTCTGGGTGCCTTAAATGCGATGCACCTGTGGCTCTCAGCCCTGACATCAACAGCCAGCATACAAGCATGCAGGCTACACCTGGTATCTACTGCCCAGTTATCCACTGGCATGGATAGAAATTCCATTCCTGAAAAATAAGAGTATAGTAGTGGGAATATACTATCAATCACCTGATCAGGATGGTGACAGTGATTGTGAAATGCTTAGTGAGATTAGAGAGGCTACAAAGGCAGAAAACTCAGTAATAATGGGGAATTTCAGCTATCCTCATATTAACTGGGTACATGTCACCTCAGGAAGGGATGTAGAGAGAAAATTTCTAGATCCATTAAATGACTGCTTCTTGAAGCAGTTAGTCCTTGAACACACAAGTGAGAGGCAGTTCTTGATTTAGTCCTAAGTGGAACATAGAGGTGAGAATAGCTGAAGCACTAGGTAATAGAGACCATAATGTAATTAAATTTAAGATACTTGGGGGTGGGAGGAATGCCAAAGAAACCCACCACAGTAGCATTCAACTTCAAACTTCAAAAATGAGGAAGCAAGTTAAATAGAAATGAAAAGGAACAGTCACAAGAGTGAAAACAAAAATGCCACAGTGGCTAAGCAGCAGAGTAAAAGAGATGGATGGAGGCAAAAAGGCATCCTTTAGGAATTGGAAGTCAAATCCTATTGCGGAAAATAGAAAGGAGCATAAATTCTGGCAAGTCAAGTGTAAAAGTGTAGTAAGGCAGGTCAAAAAAGAATTTGAAGAGCAACTATCCAAGGACGCAAAAACTAATAACAAATTTTTTTTAAGTACATCAGAAGCAGGAAGCCTGCCAAACAGTCAGCGGGGCTACTGAACAATTGAGGTGCCAAAGGAGCTCTCATCAAAGACAAGGCAATTGCAGAGAAGTTAAATACATTCTTTGCATTGATCTTCACTGTGGAGGATATGGGGAGATCCCAACACCCAAGTCATTCTTTTTAGGTGACAAATCTGAGAAATTGTCCAGATAGAGGTGTCAATAGAGGAGGTTTTGAAACAAATTGATAATTAAACAGTAATTAGTCACCTGCACCAGATGGTATCCACCCAAGAGTTCTGAAGGAACTCAAATATGAAATGGCAGAACCACTAACTGTGGTATGTTACCTATTGCTTAATCTGTACCAGATGACTGGAGGATAGTTAATGCAATGCCTATTTCTGTAAAAGGCTCAGAAGTGATCCTGGCAATTACAAACTAATAAGCCTAACTTCAGTACCAGGAAAATTGGTTGAAACTATAGTAAAGAATAGGATTATCTGACACACAGATAAATATATGTTGGGGAAGAATCAACACAGCTTTTGTAAAGGGGAATCATGCCTCACTAAGCTATTAGAATTCTTTGGGGGAATCAACAAGTATGTGGACAAGGGTTATGCAGTGGATATAGTGTATTGGACTTTCAGAAAGTCTTTGATAAGGTCATTCACCGAAAGCTTTTAAGCAAACTCAGCAGTCACAGGATAAAAGGGAAAGTTCTCTCAGGGATCACTAACTGTTAAAAGATAGGGAAACAAAGGGTAGGAATATATTGTCAGTTTTCACAATGAAGAGAGGTAAATAGCGGGGGTCCCCCAAAGATCTGTTTGGGACCAGTGCTGTTCAACATATTCATAAATGATCTGGAAAAAGGGGTAAACAGTGAGGTGGCAAAATTTGCTGGAGATATAGAATTACTCAAGGTAGTTAAGTCCAAAGTTGACTATGAAATGTTACAAAGGGATCTCACTAAACTGGGTGACTGGAAGACAAAGTGGCAGATGAAATTCAATATTGGAAAGTGCAAAGTAATGCACAATGGAAAAAATCACAACTATACATTCAAAATGTTGTTGTCTAAATTAGCTGTTACCATTCTTGGAGTCTTTGTGGATAGTTCTCTGAAAACATCTCTTTAATGTGCAGCAACAGTCAAAATACTTAGCAGAATATTAGGAACCATTACGAAAGGGACAGAAAATATTATAATGCCACTAAATAAATCTATGGTATGCTCACACCTTAAATATTGCATGCTGTTATGGTTGCCTCATCTCCAAAGAGATATATTAGAATTGGAAAAGGTTCACAGAAGGATATGGAACAGCTTCCATATGAGGAGAGATTAAAAAGACTGGGACTGCTCATCTTAGAAAAGAGACAACTAAGGGGGGGGGGCTACGATAGAGGTCTATACATCATGAATGGTGTGGAAAAAGTAAATAAGGAAGTGTCGTTTACCTCTTCACATAACACGAAAACTAGGGGTCACTGGCTTAAATTAATAGGCAGCAGCAAGGAAGTACTTCTTCACACAATGCACAATCAGCCTGTGGAACTCATTGCCAGGGGATGTTGTGAAGGCCAAAAGTATAACTGTGATCAAGAAAGAATTAGATAAGTTAATGGAGGATAGGTTCATTAGTGGCTATTAGATGCCCCCAACCTCCACCTGCCAGAAGCTGGGACTGGAGAACAGGGGATGTATCACTCTAGTTTACCCTATTTGTTTCATTCCCTCTGAATCATCTGATGCTGGGCACTGTCAGAGACAGGATATTGGGCTAGATGAATCACTGATCTGATCCAGTAGGCCATTCTTATGTCCTTTTTTCAAGGTGACACCAAACCTCTCCCATCCCCAATTTCCCCCAAACGGTCCTTCCCTGTAGTCTCCAGCCCTCTTGCTGAATGCTTGCAGATGTTATTAAGTTCCCTGCTCTCTTAAAGAGACAGTACTAACAGCTTATTACCTTAAACAGGGTTACAAACACTGTATTTCAGTCAAAGCACTGAACTGATTTATAGTAAAAGTAAAACAAGTTTAAGTCATACCAAGTATAAGGAATAAAAATAGAACATGTTATAAACAAACAAAGGTAAAATATGCTTCTAAGACTAAAACTTAATTTCAGCAAGTTACAGTCTTTGTCTACACAAGTTTTTCACCTAAACTCAGTTCCCAGAGACTTCAACCCCCTTGGTTGAAGGATCCAGAGTTCTCTGGTTTCAGGAGCTGCGGCCTCTTTAGTCCCTCAAATCTTGGATGCTAAAATTGATTATTTCCTCTCTCCTTATATCTTCCCAAAGTTCTTTGCCCCTGCTTCAAGAGGCAGGAAAACTTCCCCTCAGCATTGTTAAGTAGTGATCTCTCTCCGCTTGCTCTTCTGGTGGCTTTGTTTACCTTGCATGTAAATGTGCTTTTCATTGCCTTTCGTCACAACTTGCTTAATTTACATTGCAGACACATTCCAGCAGGCAGAATCTCATTCCTTGTTCTGGCTTAGGCACTTTGCCAAATACATTTTAAAAACATATCTCCAGCACATATATGTAGTCTTTTGTGGCTTTACCGCACATACATCATGCAAGAATATTAATAATCAGCAAGTTATTAATTTTCCAATGATCTATTACATGCCAACTTTTTGGGTATATATCATGACAACAGTGTGCCAATTGGAATTAAAGTGTTCTTAGGGTCACACACTGTACAGACATATAGAAAGACAAATAGCTCCTCCTCAGAAGTTGAACCTCCAGCCTAAAGTTGAACTAGCATGATTTTAAGGGCAGCCACTGAAACTGTTTTAGGGCCCAATTCTGAGAAGTGCCAAGCACCTTCAACGGCCATTTAAGCACTAGATTGTTGTGTTTATGCCTGTATGGGAGGCAGTGCAAAGCCACACTACCCAAGGAGAGATTGTGCCTTGGTGAGGCACTATCTGTCACAGTCTGCTCATTGAGCATGGAGATATGCTCTCTGCTCCATCCCTTAGGATAGAGCAGATTGTTTTTTTTGGAGCACCATTCCTTTTCCTCCCCACCGCTACTCAGGTGAGTAGGTTCCTGGGTTGGAGCAGAAGTAAGCTGTGTTTTCCAAAGCAAAAGAACTGCTATGGCGGAAGGCCTTTCTGTGGCAATGCCAATGGAAGAGGCTTCTTTTGCAAGCCTTCATCCACACCTCCTCCCTACCACACACTGCCTGGCTGCTCAAGAGCCATCACAGTCTGGTCCTAAGTCAACAAGAGTTGCAATACTCAGCACCTCTCAAAAGGCATTCAGCGCCTCACAGAATCAGACCCTTAGAGTCACTGTGTTGGATTTTACGCCAGCTGGAGCAGTGAGGCCACTGGTGCTGCAAGGTCTATAATAGATCACGGAGGGATATGCTGATGAATAGTCGTAACTCGTCAGTCATCACCAAACCGGGCAGTTGAAAGGATGTGGAACACCACATGGGAAGAATAGCAGAAGGGGAGCATCCTGCTTGCTTTGTAAGAAAATAGCACTTGGGAATACTATGCCTTGCAGGTGACTATCTATTAGAGGAACTTCTTCCCTACTGGAGTCTGGTGATTAGGGGAGTCCAACCCTCTCTACCTTCCTATGCACACAGTAAACCAGAAACTCACCATGGGAGGCAGAAGGGTCCAAAACAAATCCATGTACTGTACCATTGTTATTGCTGTTTTAGTCTGCTCTTTTAAAGGCTGGGCCCAGACTGAGTCCACTGATCTTTTCTGAGGTGAAGGGTGGGTGGGGAGTCTCTAGGGCCATTATAATTTCCATGCACTAGTTAGCCCTGTTGGAGAGATGAATGATTGTTTTATCCTGCCCACCACCCTTGCCAGGGAAGTTCTGCCATCCAGGCTGTGGAGCTGGAGACTTGAGGGATTTCCTGCCCTCCATGTGTGGAGTGGCCTGCTTAGGAGCTAGTGTCCCTAGCCTTCCAGGGCTGGCACTGCTCAAAGGTCACTGATATTTTTAGCCAGACCTTTTATTGTGTTTGAAATAGTACAGACTATTAGATCATATTATTACTATCCACTTGTAAATTGTCTTCTATTTTGTTTTAACAAATTAAAGCAATTTTTGAGTGATTTTAGAACAAAAACATTTTCAAACCAGTAAACTCTCAGTATAAGGTAACATTGTGCAGCTATCATTGCATCACACAGTAGTGCTATGTCTGACAATGACCTACAAAATTAGATCGACCTAGCTTTGTCACTGGGGGGGGTGGTGGTGAAAAATTCACTCCCATGAGTGATGTAGTGAAGCCACCTAAGCCCAAGTGTAGACACCGCTAGGTCAATGGAGTAGTTTCTCTGTCCACCTAGCTACTGCCTCTCAGAGAGGTGAATTTATTACAGTGATAGAAGAAGAACCCTTTCCATCACTGTAGTAAGTGTCTATACTACAGAGCTACAGCAGCTGCAGCTGTGCCACTGTAGCATTTCTTCGGCAGATGTACCCTTTGAGGAGGAACATTGTCACTACATGGAGTTCAGTAGCAGTCCTTAATTTTCTTTTGTTTGATTTGATCTCAGTATAGAAGGGTAAAAGAGCAATCAGGGTCTGAGGTTCTTTCTGAATCTGATTCTGACTGGTACTTTACACTAAGTGTTAATACATAAGTTGGTGAGTAATGCAACTTCCTCCCATTTGCTGTTCATTTGAATAATGGGACTTAGAAAGGGATAGACTGTGAGACCAGAGTGAGTAGCGGCATGTAGGTGTGCTGTTGCAGGAGCAAACTGGGCGGGCACTGAATTGTAAGTCACAGTCAGAATTCAGTGCCTGTTTCCCCCTTGCTGTAGGCTTACAACTGGTGCAGCTTACTTTCCTCTCCCTGCCAGCTCAGCTGCAATGGCTGGCACATTGGAGAGTAGAGCCACGGCTCCTCCCACTCCCCCACCTATATCAAAGCTGTAATGCTGAGCCTATGGTGATTGCTCTCTTGCCTGTGCACAGACCAATAATTAAGATAGCCTGTGTAAGGGAGCTAAAGGGCACCTAATTCCCTTTCCTCCCCTGCATAAAGCATTTCTTGATTAAGGCCCAATTTTTTAACACAGTAAACATTTGTCCCCGTTGAAAGAAGCCCACGAGTCTCAAGGGATTTCTGTGTCACTTTTGTTTTATGACAAAAAGAGAAGTTCTTCTGAAGACAAAGATGACATTTTATCTTGGTTCTGAAGAAAAGATGCAGCTAGCTTTCACATTTCTGGCCCAGACAAGGACTTCAGAGAATGTTTTCAGGATACAATAGTATGTTTTTGCCAACATATTTTTCTTTACAGTTGAGCAGAATTTTTCCTAATATGTTTCTCCATTTTATGTTCCTTGAATAATCCAGTTAGAACAGTTTCTATCGCGGCCTTTCCCCTCATTTTGTTAAGGAGTTCAATTGTGGCTCTCAAGCAAAAGCCACACACTGGGAATGATGAGGAATTTCACAGTCCTGGCTGGATTGCAGGAGGCCAGAGGCACAATGCCTCTTGGAACTTTAGGAACACAGCCATTGTACCAAACTTTCGAAAGGTGCAACATTCACTCCCTATACACACATACTGGGCCAGCTCTCCTGACTATTGTCTGGGACTTGGTTCTGTGTATTTTTCATCCCCATAGTGCTCTCTGAGTGCACAAAAGGGTGGGGGAGGAGAGGTTCTCTCTGCTTCCTCCGCTCTGCTCCAGCATTCCACATCCACACAGTGTGCAGTTGAGTCTGAATGTTTAGCATGCAAAAGTTTACTGCTGCATTCGCTGGTCTTTGTCTCTAAATATTTCCTGTTTAATATAATTTAGACATATGTATTCCTGTTTTCAAATCTGATTCCTCAGGTCTAATTGTACTAGCAAATGTACATGAATGACTTCTTTCTCCTTTTACACTCCTGTTATAATACAGAGCCCTAGTTCAGCTACCTTCCCAAGAAACTGATGTATTCGTTATAAATAAGTTACATTTTAGTAATTAATTTTCTATTTTTTTTTCTGATTTTATCCTTCAAAGTGAATACAGTCCTAGCATACCTACTGAACAAATTGTACATTTATTTGTTTATATAATACCTTTAAGGATATCCTTAATACCTTAACATGATATTGAGGCCATTGGTCAAATATAAGGACTTAGGGAAAATTTTACTTCAGCCCATAAGAGTCTAGGAGTTTGCATTTTAATTTGTTAGACTTATACAGAAGATAAGCAGAACTGTATGAAACCCATTAGTTTTAGTAGATACAAATTGCTCTTGGCCTTTTTTCATTATTAAGCTTTTAGAAGTTTATTTTTTAGTACTTTGTAATGATATACAGATCTTAAGCATTTTCATTTTATAAGCATTTGTAGGGTAATTTTGGGCTTTCCTTGGCTACCGATCTGAAGCCTGACTAATAGCTGAGTAACCTCTTGCCACTGCAGTCAAAGGATTCTGGGATGTTTTGGGCCAAAGAGCACAATGAACTGGAAAGGAAAAGTGAGAACAAGTGGTTTCCTATTACTGTTTCTGCAGGATTTTATGCATTTAGGGGCCACAGTCCATATAAACCAGCCCCTGAAAGATGTCAGAAGGGGTGAATTGCCACTCAGCACCCCAGATGATTTGTGGAAGGACCCAATGAGCCCTCTTCAGTATCATTAGATTGAGGGACTGCAGGAACTGAGTCTCCCCAAACTTCAGAAGTAAGGAGGAGTGTTCCAGGATATGTGTGGGAAAGAGAGAGCTAATAGAGGGAGTGGAGGAGGCTTTCAAAGCAGTATGAAACCCAAAGCTTAGGCCAAGTTAGTGACATTTTGTTGATCTTCATTAGAATTTCAGGTTTAGTAACAACACCCTAAGGTGAGTGAAACTCAGGCTTTGCCTGGCTTTGGAAGTTTTGCAGCGCTTTAATGAATAGTGTTTTGCTAATTCCTTTAAATTTTCTTTGAAAAATTAATAAATATAATTTTAATGAGCTTTGTTGCTTTTTTGTTTTGAACTGGCAAAATAATAATGTTATTAGGACTTCTTTTCTGTGTAAGAAGTTTCCCCCTGGAATACATTTCACGGTTGATTTATGAATCCCTTGAAAATAAGATTTATAATGAAATTCTGACAGATCCTTAACTAAATTAGCATAATAAATGGCAACGTAATAATACCTTTCAAGCTTGTGCATTCCCGCAGCTATACTGTCACTAAGAGAGCATTTGCCAAAGGCTGAAAGTACTTTTAACCACAGCTGGGCAGCATGGTACAGAGAATTCACCAGCTGAAAGTTGACTGCCTGCTGCAAATTCTGAAGCTATGCATTTATAGAGTCTATATGAATGGAGTTAAAACAGCAGTAGCATTACCAAAACAGCATCAAACTAAGAATAAATAATAAATAAACTTTTAAGTTATTGACTATTAACCCCTGTATCAAAGTATGAAAAGTATAGCATTTGCTGTGGTGGGTTTTGTATTTCAGCATTTTATTAGAATTTAATGTCATAACTAGAGTAGCAGCTAGAAAAGAGGTAAGTGACTTCATGTTTTGAACGTTCTAAATTTAGCTTCTTTATATGCTAATACTTTATTTTGACCAGTTTTACAAACTGTACCAGATTTATATAAGCTGAGGTTCTGGCCCACTGTGTGTATCCATTATTTCCATACTTTGGAGCAGATTCTGCTCTCGGTTACGTTGTGAATGTATCCATTAAAATCAGTGGAATGACAGTGATGTTGAACCTATTTAGTAGTATCGGAATCTGGGTCTTTATTTGGAAAAATCCCGACTGTTATTATCTCCGATCTAGTATACATAAAATCAGTGGCTTACCATTTAAATATTTTTATCTAATATGTTTAAAAGTTATTACACCTAGAGCTGAGTGAAATTGGTCATCCAAAACTTTATTTCAGTGAAAAATTTAGATTCGGCAACACTGAAGTATTTTGCGAATTCATGTTGGTTTTGCTGAATTGTTCATCTCAAAGAAAAAAAGAAAAAAATCTGAAAAGGTCTAAATATTGCATTTTGACATTTTCAAAATGAAACAGTTTTGTTTTTCTGATTTAAAACAACTTTTCACTTTGAACTATACTTCAATTTAATTTTTTTAAAAAATTAAAATACCTTAAAATGCTCAAAATTTAAATGAAATGTTTTGTTTCAGGTTTACCTGAAAAGCATTTTTTTCAGAAATGCCAGCAAACTGAAAAATCAGTTATGTGCACAAATATAATTACACTGCCCTCAATCTGAGTTTGCAACTGGTGAAATTAATCACAGATCAAGGGCAGTATATAGCCTTTAGTATGTATTCAGTCTGGAAATTATTGGGATAAGAAACAGGGCAGAGATCCCAGCAGCTAAACCCAAATATATAATTTCCTTATATTCAAAAATTACAATGTAATCCTTAATCTCATTAATGATGATGCAGGTTTGTGGAAAAATTAATCCATATTTTTCAAATTGGTGTTAATTTATGTGGGATATAATTATATTGATATCCTAACAGCATATTTAAAACAGTGTGAAACTGAATGGTTTGTTCAAAGGGGAAGTTAAATTGGGAGATATATATGTCCTATCTGGACCATTAGAGCAAGCTGTTAATTGTGTCTTACATCTTGTAGATTGGTAGATTTATTTTGGAAAACATGAAGATCGGTGGGGGAAGGAAATTTAATCAGGGAAATTTTTAAAAAGGGGTGAAGAGGCAGGACATCTATGTCGTTCAACAAGTCCCAGAGATTTTTTTAGCTTTATTGTGTAATCTGTTGCAGTCAGAGAAGTCCAATCACTAGGGGCTTCAGAGTAAATAAGGGTTTGGAAAAACTCTATACGGAAAATTGGATCCCTGCCCAGGGACATTAGGGATACAGTTATGGAAAGTTATTTTCATTTTTGTTCCAGTAAGGTTGAAGGACTTTTTGTTCCAGTAAGGTTGAAGGACTGCATCTCCCATGATGCAACAAAAATTTTCCTCTGGTTGAACTGCATGGTTCATCATGGGAGTCACATGACTCTAGATGCATGAGGGGAGATGTAGGCCTAACAGAGATCCTGGCTCATAAGGAAGAGAATAGGCATATCAGGCCCCCAAACTACATCTCTCATAGGGAAATACACCACTATGGGAAAGTGCAGGTTAATATTGAGCTGACTTGAAACAAACCATTTCAGGTCACTTCAATAAACTGAAACAAAGCATTTTGATTTTGGGAATATCTAAATATTTCATTTACATCAAAAATATTGAAATATTTCTGAACTAAAATTTTCCAGAATTTTTCCAGAATTTCCATTCTGTGGAAAAAATTTGAAATGTCAATTTTTTGTCCCAATTTGGGATGAAAACAAATGTTGAAATGGCAAAATTTCCCAAGTTTAAAAATTTGGGCCATAATTCTCTCAATATATACTATGACAAAGTTTTCAGCATCTAAAAATGTAACATTAAGGTTGCATAGTTAAGTATTCAAAAATGAGGAAGTATGAAAGTTACAGGTGAATGCACAACTTTAACTCTGTCCTTGTGTGTACATGTTATAATAATGTAGTGATCACATACTCAGGTAATATTTGATTGTATATTTTGCAACATTAGATAAAATGGGTGTCAAAGATAATGTGATCGAGTAATGAATGTATGATGATCTACACGGACAAAGGGACAGAATTAATGTGTATTCAACCTTAATTTTTATGCTTCCTCACTTTCAGTTGCTTACCTGTGCAAAATGTGCTTTGCCTTGACATAGTTAAGAATGCAGCTGATTGTTGCTTTTTACCGTTTTCTAATGAGGAAGTGTGCACCTAGGTGGGATCCTGAGGCAACAGGTTAGGGGGCAGTGTATCGGCTTCACCCAAATTGTAAAGCATTTGAAAATATCAGATTGCTGTGTATTACTAAATATTGTTATAACTGTCCTACAAACACACAAAGAGAGAGATTTAACCTGGACCAAACTCTTGGCCAAGTACCACGACACTCAAGCGGAACAGGCATTGGGCTATTAAACAATTATTGACATGCTTTCCTGAACAGAGTTGAATCAGATTTTTCAATCAAAATATAAATTCACTGAAAAATGCAGTTTTCATTCAACTGAAACTATTCATGAATTTGGTGAACTAAAAACTGAGGATTTTTATAAAAAGTCAAACACTTCATTTTGATATTAAATAAACTGTTCTGACATTTCGTTTAAAAAGAAACCTTAGAATTTCAAATCAACATTTTCAAAAAATGTTGATTCAAAATGACATTTTCAAAATGAATTGATATTTTATTTAGAAAAAGTCATTTTGAAATAGCATTGGAAATATTTCATTCAACTCAAACATTTTTTTGGTTTTTGTTTCAGTGATAAAAAAGGGAAAAACAGTTTCAGTTTGAAACTAATTGGTATTTTAGGGTTTTGGGGTTTTGCCCCCCAAATCAAAAAATCAATTATTCGCCCATCCTCTCCTCTTGAGTGCAATTAATGGTCTCTGATTGTGTCGCCGTGGCTTCTAGCCTCGCCAAAATGAAGGAAAGGAAAGAGCCAGCTAACCATGGAGGGGAAAGATGCTTGTGCACTATACATTGAGGGAGGCTTCCCCCATTGTAGTCAAATATTGCAAATATGCTACAGCCAGCCTCAGGGAGAAAATAAATTACCATGCAAGTCTAAATAAAACAGAAAGTCCCTTGAACAGAATGCTTTTTAAATTATTTATACTGAGAGTCAGTATGTGTTACTGGATTGACTGAGAGAGAGAAACTCCTGAGTTGTAATTCCAGTTCTTTCACTAACTTGCTCTGTGACCTTGATCAATTTATTTAGGCCACAAGTTTCAAGTGTCCACTAATTTTAGGTGCCTCCATTTATGAGTGCCCAACTTGAGACACTTTTGACCTGTTTTTCGAGATTCTGAGCACCCACAATGCCAGTTGACAAGTGTAGGCCTTTCCCTCTTTGTGTCTCCATCCCACTATCTGTAAAATGAGGAAATGTTCTTGATTTACATAGGATTGTGAAAGATATTTACTTAATGCCTGTAAAGTATTTGATAATATAAAACTGCTAAGTATTATTAAATATATTTATAACTGTCCCCAAAACATAGAGAGAGAGAGAGAGACATTTAATCGGTATCATATAATTATGGAAAACCCAACACTGAAACTAAACTTCACAAAGTACTAGAAATTATACTGTACGTAACAAATTTATCCTGGCAGAGGGTTCAGCTATATGACGTTAACATCTGTCAGCTATCTTTAATATCAGTGATTCTTTGTGTAAGCGAATTTCCTCTATGGTTCCCTGCTGCTTAACTTTAATGTAATGCAATATTTACTATGGATCATATTCTACTATCCTCATTCCAGCAGTAGTCCCACTAAGGTCAGATGGAATCCTTGTGGAGTGAAGTGCTAGTCATGTGACATGGGACCTCTTATGGAGTAAGGTACTACTGTTACTCAACACGAGTAAGGGTATCAGAATCTGGCCCATTTAGCAAAGTAAAAAGGCTAAAGTAGCTATCCTAATCCTGATTATTTAGATAGATTTCTATTTCAGAAAGTATTTGCAATTTAAATGGTTCTTTACAGAAATGAAAGGATAACTCAGTAATTCAAGCACTGAATAATGGTCCAGTGCAGTTGATTATCTAAGAATTTAAATAACATCAAGGATAGAATTTTTCCACTTTTTCTTTGAGATCTTCCTCTTGTTTTAAGGAGGAAATGAGGAAGAATCCAGAACAGATTAATTGTGAATTCTGGTCTACACAATTTAATTTGATAGAATTTCTTTATGTCAGACGTTGCCTATTTCCATCATTGTACCAGAAATGACAGCTGTTTACAATCAGATACACACATAGTTTAAGGATCTTAGTATAATTTAGAGTGAATTAATGACTTGTTATTTATTGCCTAACTACTCTACAGGAGTGATTTATAAAACCATGCTATGCGCTGCTTGTTACTTTGCATTCTCCAGGCTAGATGTGTCATCAATATCATTAAATGAATTCACAGTGACACTACTCTGCAACTATAGCTTTTGATATAAGGGTAACGGAACATAAATCTGAAATTATGTTTAATTCATAAGATGCACCAATCTCTCACTTAGGTGTGAGTTAGGTTAGAATGTGTCACAAATATGTTTTACAGTACTTCTTTGATTATACTCATGCTCTATCTGCATGTCCTTATGCTCGATGTGAAAATAATATATGGCAATGCAGTGCAGTTTTTCAGTGAATAACATTTGTTTTTTATTTATTTGGGTACAATTGGTTATTGTTTTACCACAGCACGAAAAAGGAATGTATTTACATGAATACACTTAAAGTGATACTTAAGGGATATGTATATTTTGAAAAATAAACTTCCTTGCCCATATTACAAACAGCATCTTTGATGATTAAAATTATTTTGAAAAATCTAATACACTTTTCTCTATTTTATTGTTGTTATACTTTTTCATTTCTCTCAATATAGGCAATTAAAGTAGACCTTCTTTTCATTAAAACATTTTTCTACTCCATATCACTTTAAGGTCCTCATGAACTAGCACAATACTGCAATACTTTGGGTTGAAAATAATATAAGGGATTTTTTTAAACTCTTTTCATTGTATCATTTTCTCCTTTTGTTAATTTTATGGAAATATTTCTATACATCTTACGTTTTGTAAAAAAAGATTTTTATAATGCCTAAATTGTGCATGAAATTTGACCTGACAGTGTATCTTAAATTGGATACTCTCAAAACTGTGTATAAACTCTAATCATGGGCATTGACTCCGGAGGTGCGCCAGGGTGGGAGTACCCACTGAAAAAAAATAGTAGGTACTCAGCACCCACCAGCCACAGCTGTTTGGCGGCTCAGGGAGAGGTTTGGGGGCGAGGGGGGAGCCTCAGGGAGGGGGTGGAGTTGGGGTGGGAAGAGGTAGAGCAGGGAGGGGCCTTGGAGGAAGGGGGTGGAGAGGGGGCAGGAAGAGGCGGGGGAGGGCGGGGCCTCAGGGGAAGGGGTGGAATGGGGGAGGGGCCTCAGGGTGGAGTAGGGGTGCAGCACCCCTGGGGAAAAGTAGAAGTCGGCACCTATGATTTTAATATGCAGTGTTGTTGTTGTAGCCATGCCAGTCCCAGGTCTATATATGACCTATCAGTTCTCATCCTCAAAGGAAACCTGCACAACACTTTCAAAAGATGAACCTGGGAGCTTAAAATCATAACTTTGCCAGACACTAAAAATCATGGTCTTAGTAAAGACACTGGATTTATGACTAATTACAAAAGTATGTAACCCACTAACCCTCCTTTTTGTCCTATGATATCTGTTCAATCTTATATTTAGCTGTGACACTGAGTACCTTTCCCAGATCTGAAGAAGAGTCTGTGTAGCTTGAAAGCTCATCTCCCTCACCAACAGAAGTTGGTCCAAGAAAAGATATTACCTCACCCACCTTGTCTCTATAAATTCTAATATCATTCATATATATATATATGGTAGTTTTGAATCAACAAGATTTAACTGTTCATGCTATAACTATGTATTACTAAAATAAAATATCAGGTTTGTGATAATTATGAAAGAGACTGAGGTTTTTACTCATGTGCATCATTTACTATATGTTTGTCCATTGCCTAGCTGCAGAACTGGGCCACGGTCTGTTTGACACGTCTAGGCACGACCATAACATAAATTTGTTATAGATGACTATCAAGAGTTTCATTCACAGAAGAATGTTAATATTTTCACACAAATCAAAATCAACAAAATTCTGTTTTTTAAAAAAAGAATATTTTTGTGTGCTATTTTAAACTTTATTATTTAGTGAACTGTTATTGTGGCAATGGAAACAATGTTTTAAAAAATGAAATCAAAATAAAATGTCAGAATTCAGAGTCCTTATGTTATGAGGTGATACATCTGATGAACAAGGCTGATTAACCTTCTGAGAAGGAGGTAACATGGCCTTCAGGAAAGAAAATATGAAGAATATGAACACAGGATTCTCAAGAAATGAGAATAATCTGCCTGTTTCAATTTATAAATTTGATAATTCTAATAAGTGTTTTGTTTTGTTTTCACTTTTGCTTTGCAAAACTGTAGAGCCAAAGTAACAGCCCATGGGGACAGCTACTGGAAGGGGCTTGGGGTCGTAGAAACTCCAGGAAGGATATCTGGTGGAATTTCCTGGAAATTCTTCCCACTGGTGTGGGAGGAGCCTGGGAATACACAGGGGAGGCAGTGGCAAGGAAGGAAATCCCTTTCCCCCTCCTGCTGCTACTTCTTCCTTCTCGCCCATATCAGGTAGCATGGCTCCTTTGCGAGCCATGATGTAACTAACAAGGTTATTGCACACAAAATCCTCTCAGAGAGGCAGATACAGGCATAGGGCCTGAGATAGTACTGCTTTAAGGCCTGACCCAGGTCCACAGAAGTCAATGAGATTCTTTCATTGACTTTTAATGGAAGTTTGATCAGGTCCTAAGCTAATTTCTGCAGAGACACAGATATCCACTGCCTAAGGAGTGGAGAATATCATAGCAACTCTTCCCCTCTTCAGTCAGTACCACCTTCAAAACTGCAGAGCACTCACAGAAGGGATTTGGTAAAACCTGAGGGAAGAGGGAACCTGCTGGAGAACTTACACTCCCATCTTCCGAACCCTGCCAGGCAGCATCCTCGGGGTTCTGCCCATGAAACTGGAGGCACCACACATCCTATCATTTTTTTAAAAGGTGGGTGTGGAACCATTTAAAGAGAACAACTTTAAAACTTCAGGGTCTAAAGAAGAAAAAGATAATAGGGAACAAAAGACAAAAATGGATACGGGGAGAAAGTAAAGGTTATATACCCAAGAAGGTGCAAAGTCGTATGAGGCAGGATGTGCAAGCAGCAGTAGCAACAGAACTGGTGTACGAGGCAAGTGAGACAAGGGTACATGCAGATACAGCATCAATTTAAAAACCAGTTATATTAAACAGACATCAAAGGAAATTTATGGGGCCAGCATCGCCAGGAATACGCATAATGAAACATTGGACTCTGTACCTTCAATATCCTGGTATATTCAGAGAATTAATGTGTGTCTCATTAGAACATTTTATCAAACCAGAGGCCATCCAGAGATATTAAGAATATGAGGCCTTTATTAAGCATAAATTTAGTATAATAAATTTTATTAAATATAAATATAATATATTTTATTATAAATGTTTGTGCTGTAATTCTCTGTAGGATTATTTTCTTTGGTTTTGCTGATTATGCATATTGTATATAGGTATGTTCTAAGGCATATTTTGCACAATAAGAAAAACATTAATTAACCAAAAGAATAAAATTGCATCCTGTAAAGGATGATGTCAGTTCAGAAATGGTACCGCAGCACAAGCAAGAGTGTGATGAAAAAGGGACTGATAAGCCATCTATCTACTGTGCAGATCTACTGCACTCATTGCCATAATATCAGAGCTCTTATACAGAGGAAGGAAATAGAAATACAGAAATAGCCACAAAGGAGTTGGGTTAGATGCCCACTGGCTGCACTTAGCACCTTTAGTATTCACCTCTGATCTTTAGGGGTGAAACCTCCCCCAATGTAGCAGCAGCCCTGGAGCCACCAAGACCAGTCTCCCCATTCCATAAGTCAAGTGAATGATTCCATCCCCCTACTACCATACAGACAAACAATGAGATGCAAGGGAGAGATGTCAGTGAGACCTGGTGTCCCTGCTGACATCCTTGAATAAAGAACAGGCCTTCTGCAGCTATCACAGATACTGGAGTTGTCGTACATCAGCATTTTGGAGTAGTAAGCCCAAAGCCATGAAATAAAGGAAACCGAGAAATAGAAAAAAGCACACAAGACTCCACCAGCTTTTGTCCACCTCAACCCATTCACAATTCATTGTGCTTGAGCAGTAGGCTGGTGCCACTGTCTTGAATATCACCATTACCAGAATTATCACCCCTAATGCATTGCTGCTAGGAACATCACAATGAACAATGCCCCTGCATGACTGAATGTATAATTTAATTCCTAAAAGCCCATCTCTTCCTGAACTGAAATAATACATGGCCAAAATTTTTAAAAAGTGGCCATTAATTTTGAAGGTGCACCATTTTTGCCTGCCCATGTTTTGATACCTTGAGCCTTCTTTGGGAGTAATGATTGCTCAGCACCTCTGAAAATCAAAGTTCATGGTGTCTCAAGTTGAGCACATAAAATCACTGTTCACTTGTAAAATATTGTATCTAAATGACTTGTGTCTTGGGCACATAAAGCAAATTGCTATCATGTTAGCCAGGGCATCCTATTCACCTACATGGGGATGTAAACATGCACAGTGGGGGAATGTACACGAGGGGGCAAGCAGGGGCATGCCCCCCCCCCATAATCGGTAGAGGCACAGAACTCCTCTGGCACCAGGGCCTGGTGGGGAGAGAGAGCTTGGCCCCAAGGCTGCAGCGGGAGCTGACAGTTCCTCCAGCCTGGGGCCGTGGCAGGGGCACAGAACGTGCCCCTCTAAAAGCAGTGAAATTTAAATTCCTGCACACGCCCCTGAGTAAAGGGTTTTATGCTCCTATTTCATTATATGTGTGTGTTCATCTCCATAATTTCTGTTTCATCCTTTAAGATCAGAGGATAACAGCATGATTACTTTCAAACTCAAAAGTTCACCTTTTATTACTTCTAAAATATCTATTTATAGAGTAATTTCTCTTCATAACTTCACATGTCATCTGTTTAGGAGAATTATGTTTTAAAATGGGAAACTACTGTGTATGATGAAGTGGTGATGGAATTCAAATTACTGGGCTACTGTCCAAGTTCTCACTCAGCTGTTATGCTGAAGACAAGTTTGTTATTACCAGCACCAAAAGGTGTTTATATCCATAAAAATAGGAAGATATAAACATACTGTGAAATTTTACACATTTCTAGAGCTTATTGTGCTTTGAAATTCTACTGATTCATTCGGATGTGAATAAGAAGAAACAGAAGTTACGTGCAACAGCTTTGAACTGTTTGAGAGAATGCTGTTCTCCAGTTAATCAATCCTATTGAGTTAATTTCTGAAGCAGCTAGGTCCATCATAAAACCATATAATTCAATATATTCATACATGCATTTTGTATGCATATTCATCCATGCATTGTAGCTGATTTTGAGAAATCTAAGTGCAAGAAGCTAGTTTTACTATTCACACAGCAGGTTGTGGGAACATATCTGACATCAGGAATATAGGAAACGATTTTTCATGTTATGCTGATTACCAAAAATTTTAAATTGGATTTCTGTTCTTTATGCTGATTTGCAGTTTTGGTAGCCATATTGGTCCTAACATATTAGAGAGACAAGGTGTGTAAGGGTAATATGTTTTATTGAATCAGCTTCTATTGGGGAAAGAGACAAGCTTTCAGGATTACACGGAGCTCTTCTTCAGGTCTGGAAAAAGTACTCAGAGTGTCACAGCTAAATACAAGGTGAGATTGTTTAGCATAAGCAGTTAACATGTTGAAAGAGACCATTCAAGGAAATGGAGCAGCCAACACCTCGGAAGTCATAGGACAAAAGAGGTTCTAATGGGTTATAGATCGTTGTAGTGAGCCATAAATCCAGTGTCTGTATTGGGCGGCCAGTACCATGAGGAGATCTACTTCTCTGGTAGAGTGTCCTTATTTGGTGAAGGCGGTTTTAAGTGTGTTAGGGTGCGTATCCTGGACTTTATGGTGATAACAGTTTAAGTGTTGACTTCTATAATAGCTTTCTGAACATGAGTGGTGTTTTAAAAAAGAATACGCAGTACAATATATTAGTGTGTGTTTTTTGTGTGTGCAGGTCCTTTAAAATACAAATCAACTGTCAGTATTTTAGTCATGGGAGAATTATCCTCAGTGTTTGAAAAACAAATTTGTTCTGTAATTTAGTGTGTTCTATTGTGCTTAATGTGATGGATGAATTACTCTGTAATAAGAACAATCTTGATAGCCATTTCAGACATCAACTGAACAAAAAAAATGTTAATGTTCATATTGATTGGACAGTAAATACCCATTTCCTAATCTTGAATATCAACTCCCCAGATCATTTGTGACATTTACAAAATACAATACAAGAAATGGACAGTTTCCCCTTTAACTAGACGATATGAGAATTCTTGGTAACAAGCATGGATGAGAAAAGTCTAGAGTGAAACTGGCTGGGATGAGATCATAGAATCATAGAAGATTAGGGTTGGAAGAGACCTCAGGAGGTCATTTAGTCCAACTCCCTGCTCAAAGCAGGACCAACCCCACTAAATCATCCCAGCCAAGGCTTGGTCAAGCCTGACCTTAAAAACCTCTAAGGAAGGAGATTCCACCACCTCCCTAGGTAACCCATTTCAGTGTTTCACCACCTTCCTAGTGAAATAGTGTTTCCTAATATCCAACCTAGACCTCCCTCACTGCAACTTGAGACCATTGCTCCTTGTTCTGTCATCTGCCACCACTGAGACCAGCTGAGCTCCATCCTCTTTGGAACCCCCCTTCAGGTAGTTGAAGACTGCTATCAAATCCCCCCTCACTCTTCTGCAGACTAAACAATCCCAGTTCCCTCAGCCTCTCCTCATAAATTACATGCCCCAGCCCCCTGATCACTTTCATTGCCCTCCTCTGGACTCTCTCCAATTTGACCACATCTTTTCTGTAGTAGGGGGGGACCAAAACTGGACACAATACTTCAGATGTGGCCTCACCAGTGCCGAATAGAGGGGAATAATCACTTCCCTTGATCTGCTGGCAATGCTCCTACTAAGGCAGCCCAATATGCTGTTAGCCTTCTTGGCAACAAAGGCACACTGCTGATTCATATCCAGCTTCTCATTCACTGTAATCCCAGGTCCTTTTCTGCAGAACTGCTGCTTAGCCAGTCGGTCCCCAGCCTATAGCAGTGAATGGGATTCTTCCGTGCTAAGTGCAGGACTCTGCACTTGTCCTTGTTGAACCTCATCAGATTTCTTTTGGCCGAATCCTCCAATTTGTCCAGGTCACTCTGGACCCTCTCCCTACCCTCCAGCATATCTATCTCTCCCCCCAGTTTAGTATCATCCGCGAACTTGCAGAGAGTGCAATTTATCCCATCATCCAGATCATTAATAAAGATATTGAACAAAACCAGCCCCACGACCGACCCCTGGGCCACTTCGCTTGATACCGGCTACCAACTAGACATTGAGCCGTTGATCACTACCCGTTGAGCCCAACAATCTAGCCAGCTTTCTATCCACCTTATAGTCCATTTATCCATCCTGTAGTCAACAGACAGAAGCTAGAGATAACTATGATGACTTTTATTTTCCTTTATGTAAGGATCTCGAAGTTGATTTTTCGATGTCACTTTATATATAGTGTCATACTGTAAGTACCTGAACGCTTGAGTGCAGGCTATCAATTTGTTAAAAAAGAAGTTTCTGGTGCCAGTATTGCCCCTTTTTGACCCAACGAGCTACACAAAGTTTGAGGCTCTGAGAGCGTTCCTGTTAGGAGTAGAAATTGAGTCTGGTATTTTTTTGAGGCAGTCTTGTTTATTTACAAGGAACGTATAAAGTCCCGTGTCTCTGAATGAAGAAGAAACCAAGAACAAAAAAAGAGCAGTTTCTTAGCTTAGCAGCCCACCAAGCTCCTTTAGCCAACACTTGACCCCAAAGCTCGCTCTCTAGTGTTTTCCAGTCACACTGTGCTCACAGACTACTGCCTTGATTTGCCTCTTTTTCTCTGTCTCTCTCTCTTTCTCTCTGTTCTTGTATGTCACCTCAGTATCCGTGTGTTCCCTCACACTCCCACACACACTTACCCAAAACAATGCTCAGCCCAAAACCCCCTGGATGGGTTCACACACACCTTTAGTCTTAGATGGGGCTTACATTTACAGTTATGTTGATTGAAAGATGAGCTCACTCCTATCAACCTCATAACAAGGTTTCACACGGTTCTTTATCTACCTTGATATAACGCTGTCCTCAGAAGCCAAAAAATCCTACCGCGATATAGGTGAAACCGCATTATATCGAACTTGCTTTGATCCACCGGAGTGCGCAGCCCCGCCAGCCCGGAGCACTGCTTTACCGCGTTATATCCAAATCTGTGTTATATCGGGTTGCATTATATCAGGGTGGAGGTGTATATATATATATCCTATGTTAGTTTTGGTAAATTCTGAAGTTAAAAAATGTGTGTCTTTTTAATATTATAAATTAATAATATATGTATCAGGTTTGCAGTTTCAAATGCACAGGGTTAGCCTGAGGTCATAACGTAAGGATCTGTGAATAACAACAACAACAACAACAAAAAGAGGGAGTAGGGGGCTTCATACACTGCATAGGAACATCAGAACGGTACCTATTATAAGCTTTTTCTATTGAGGGATCCCTGGAAAGTGGGTGACCCCTGAGGCTGCAGGGTTCACAGGTCAACAGCTGTGTATTAAGGTGCTTCTTTACTTTTTGTTGTTGACAGATTGTTTTTCACACTCCGTCTGATTTTACAGTATACCAGGGTTAATACTTGCTGCTGAGCGAAATCTGGCTTTGTTCTTGGCATATCCTAAACAAGTGTGTAGTCATTGCTGTTTTTGCAGCTTTGGTGTTAGATGGCATTCACAGATTTTTCTTGTCTACTTCTAAACTGGTAATTGTATCTAGATGCCAGATGCCATTTAAGAGCCGGCTGCTATTCTTTCCGTTTGTTTCAAATCTCTTGTTCAAAATTTGTGATTCTTAGTCATATAAATTCATAATTGGGCAAGGTGCCTTGTTGTGTGGGATGTCATGTGTGCTCTGTAATTTTTCAAGACTTCAGAATGTACGTCAGGGAAACATGTCAGTTTCTTCATAGAAGGACATTGGATGTGCAAGTATTTAAACCAGAAAATATTTGTGATGCCTTCTTCGGGCAGCCTCCTGGAATTTTACCGAACTCTAGAGTCAGTTTTTGAGTCCTTCCATAAGATGATATGTAGATATGCAGCCAGATTCACTACAGATGCACCACAAGGGAGGCATCACCTTAAGAACAGCAGGTTGTATACTGCTTCCCTTTACTAGAGGATGCTGCTTGGAGACAGCAGCTTTAAAATCCAGTCAGGGCTCTAGAGAAATGTTTCTCAATGACCAGGCCAGGGACCAGTGTTAGCCCCTGAGATTTCCATGACACAGTTTAGGCAGGTAGCAAGCTGATCCCTGGTATCAAAAAGGTTGAGTATGCTCTGGAGTTCCCCGTGCAAAGGAGAGTGCCTAGGAGCTCCATTGAGACAAAATATCTTCAGGCCAGCCAGCCCCTGCCCTCTCATTCTTGAGCTTGCCCAGATGGCATAGGGGCTGCGAGCAGCTTGTGCTTTTGCACTCCCTTCCCAGGCGGACTTTCTACTACCAGGGTGATGGAACTTGCGTTCCATCAGTTCATGATGGCAGAACGCCAGCATGAATCTAGCCCACTTTTTCTGGTGTTTCCTTAGTGCATTCTTGTATCTACAGTCCTGAAAGTAAGTAACAACCCGCAAAGTCCATCAGAATTTGAGTGCTAAACAAAAATCAGGTTTTATCAGAGTTTATTTTATAATGTAAATCATTACTGTTAGAAATGTAATTACCATAGATTTCCATGAAGAAAATCAGGCAGCTCTTGTATACAGCAACAGATATATACATCTTCCTGTACAATATGTCTCTGATAGATGTCCTCTTTTGAGTACTTAGTATTTGAGGATTTTCAAACAAATTAATTTATGATCATCAACAATATTTCAGATTTAACAGGATGATATTTTTTGTGTGTATATGAAAAGTTCATCTTTTTTGCAGCTTTACTGGACCCAGATTCCCAGTGCATTCCTTGTAGCTAGACTCTGTCATTAGGAAATAAATGAAGAGTGGGAGGCTGACTGCATATTTCCTAACATTGCCAGTTTCTGCTGTCCTGGAAAACAGGACTATGTTGGGTCTGTAATACAGAATCTCATAGCACTACCAACAGGTTTCTCTACAATTTTTTTTTCCAGCATTGTGATCACTCTGCCAAAATATTTTAAAACAAATGTATGCTCAAATAAAATATGAATTCGTAGTAATGAGCTGAAATCAGCCATCTATTCTATATGTACATCTAATCAGTGTATTCCCTGTTTCTTTAATCTATTGTGATTTCTTTCAAGAATAGACTGCTTGTTGAATCTATTCATTAATATTCTAGTATATGCTTAAAAAGAGACCTGAATATTTTGGAGAGATGGTTTTTTTTTATAGCCCCGGTGAATAGTTAAAACACAGGTTACTGTCAATGTAGCTCATTTGGTAGCTCTCATTTCTGGGTGAGATAGTCATGGGCTCATGTCTCATGGCAGAACTTGGGTCAAACTCAGTACTGGCAGAACAGCACAGTGTTGATCGGGAAAGGTGCTGTCCAAATGACTGGTGAAATTGTGGCCCTCTCTGCCTCTCTCAGATGGAAGTTAGAGATGACATGGCATTTTTAGTCTAAAATAATCCTGGGTATCCTTGCTAACATTTTCATTATCAAGTAAACACATTCTAATACCCAAATTCCTGCCTGTATGGAAGTGTTATTGCGCGCACAGGGCTACATTTTCAAAACACAGCCTCCTTTTTTGCATGTGCAAACACTTGTGGGTGAAATGTAGATAAATTTAGGCATCTGAATGAACAAAACTGTGGGTACAAAAAAGAAGATGCAATTACTGCTAGGCTGGAAATCATTTCTACAATATTCTTACTATTTGCCAGCTGTCGGTGAGGTAAATTTTTTAAAAAGTGCACAGTAATTTGGGACACTTAGGTCCTGAGTTTCAGAGGTGCTGAAAATTGTCAGCTTCCATTGACTTATTTTCGGAGTTGTGAGTCAATGGAAGCTGACAATTTTCAGCACTGCAGTGACAGTGAAAGTCATGTCCAGAGAGGTGGGGGGCATCGTGTGTGTCTCAAGTTGAGCACTTAAAACTTGATTCATCTAAAATTAGTGGTCACTTCTGAAAATTTAAACTGCAGTGTCTCTTTCCGTCAGTTTTCCCATCTTTTAAAATGAGGGTACAAGTTACCTCCAAGGGTATATTTATATATAAATGAACGGTGCACTAATATATAAAAAACATCCCCAGACAAATGTGTTTATTATTAGTTATTTATTTTATGTGACTTGTTCCTGAAACTAGGATTACACTTCAAACAAGTTGGTAATATATCTTATAAGGAGACAGATAACGACATTAGCATTTTTAGTACCTGATCAAAAGCCGCTGAAGCTAGTGGAATGACTCCCACTGGCTTCAGTGGACTGTGGATCAGGCTCTTAAACATTAGTATACCTGCTAAGTGTTACTCCACAGTTCTATACAGTATAGTCCCTTATTTTAAAAGTTTTCAGGCTCATTGTTTCCTTAAGAGCCTGCCCCTACAATGTCCTACCCCTGGAGTCACTGTGCTCAGGAGCAAGTTCTGCACTCTTTTTGAAACTTTTAGAACTTCATTATTGGTATTAAAATGTATCTGTGGCAAGGCAATATTCATATCAGCATTTTATCACATAAACAAAGTTTGAAAAACAGTTCAGGACTATCCTCTTACCAGATGGATGAAATTCAAAGTAATGGCTGAGTGCAAATCTTCAAGGCTAATTGTAAAGTTTTATCAATTGTTTGTCTTCATTAAATATCTTGCCATTATTTTCCAAACTCAGGTATTCCTCATGAATTAAAAAAAACTTATAATGTTTCAAAAACAGCCATGGAGATTCTCTCCCATCTGCCATGATATGTGAGTTGTGGCCACTTTCAGCATTGTCTAGGGATTTAATTGCTTGTTTGAGCATTGGATATACTTCAGAGCAGTCATGGAAAAGTCACTTCTCCACAGAGTTTGTACAAGATGATGGCTACAGGTTTTACATTCTGGATTTTGCAAATTCTGCAGTGCAAAATCTCACTTCTGAAGGAACAGTGTCCCATAGCATATTAATACTTTGGAGCAATATAATACTTAACAAATTTGTTATTCTTTCATTGGCTAATGTAATTAATTTTTCTCCTTGTACAATATGTCACCTCACCAATTCTATTCTTCAGGGTTATATATTTTTCTTCCAGCATATAAGCCCATCTGAAATATTAAAAATGGACAAAAAATAACTAACCTTTCTATGATTAGTAACCCTTCATGTTGTCAAGAAATCCACCGTGTTTTCAATATGCTGGAGGCAAATAGGAACTGTAATTTCTTCTTGGAAAAGCAGAGAGTAAAATTTCATCAATAACAACTGTCAGAAGCAGATTGTTCCCTACATTCCTTTTTATTGAATTGTATAAATTTTACAG
Organism: Trachemys scripta elegans; assembly: GCF_013100865.1. Lineage (NCBI taxonomy): Eukaryota > Metazoa > Chordata > Testudines > Emydidae > Trachemys > Trachemys scripta. The sequence continues at coordinate 24,469,260 of NC_048298.1, read as the reverse complement.
AACCCAGTAAGTTTTAAATCTAGCTAAACCATATAGAAAGAAGGGAAGAGAACAAAGAAATCTCATACTACAAATATCGATATCGTAATGTTCAGTGAAGTCTTAGAAAGCTGAGAGCTGGTATATGGTGGTGGGCTGAGGGGCTGTCTGAGTAGGTTTCATGTTTGGTGTATAATTTTCTGATTTTAGGCTGAACAGAAGCTGCTGGTTTTATTTTTCCTTGTAAGCTTGTGGTTTTAGTATTATGCAGACATCAGCTGCATAATGTATAGCTAATGTTCAAATGAGTTTTATGTAAAAAGCATGATTACTGGAGGATTTCTCTATGGGTGATGTAGAGCTAGTGCAAGAGGTGTGGTTCAAGCGTTCATCTGGTCTAGCTGATCCATAGCTGCTGGAACAGTCCTTTGGGGACTGTCGGCAGAGCTGGGAAGCTGACTGGAGAACAGAGGGCTCAGGAGCAGTGGGCTACAAGGATGGCTTTAATCACCTTTGCCCCCACCATTCAATATTTCACATAGGATCTAGCACAGTGTTTCAGATTTTGCTTTAATTAACATGTGGTTGCCAATTTTGGTTGGCCATATTCCTGGAGGTTTCATCACATGACATAGTTTTTAATTAAAGATTAATCTTTAAATCCTGGAGACTCCAGGACAATCCTGGACAGTTGGCAACCCTAATTAACATGCATTTTATGTGTTATTTGAAACCCCATAAAACTTTTTCATTTAAATGGTACTTTACTCATATGTGATGAGTGTGCTTGCTGATTTTTGTAAGCAGTTATGTAGAAAATGTGTCATGAATTTGAAATAACCAGAGTGGAACTATGGAAAAGTTCTTAAATGTAGAGAATCCTTCAAACTCTCTCTCAGTTATGACTGACAGCACTATGATAGAATGTATTGGCATAATCTCAACTACATAGTAAAGCCATGTTACAAACAACTACAGTATGTCTGCAGAGTGTCACGTTTAATGAAGTGGTGGATTCTTTTGTATTACATAAAAAGCAGTTGTCAGAATAAGTGTTGATTAACCTAATTAGACACAATTGTATAAGACTTTCTTTCATATATTAATCTGATCTGACACCTAAAATCTTACCAGTTTTGCAAACTTCAGACTACATTATTGGTACACCATTTTAAGTAAAATGTTTTATTTACAGTACAAGCAAATAAAATAGTTATATAATGACAAATCTGTTTAGTTAATGCTTGTACATTGCTTTGAAGATGTCAGGCATTAAGTAAGTGCTTAGTAAGTAGTAATATGCTTATTGCTATGACAGGAAATGCCAAAGATTTTTTCCTGAATGATATGAAAGTATAATCTTAGTATTTACATTAGATCTTAATTAAATGTAGGCTTTGGGAGACTGTCAATCGTGTACCCAGACTCACAATTTAATAAATCTGTTTTTGCTTTTTTAAATATCAAAGAAGTGCAATAGAATCATTAGATTATAATAAATATAGGTTTTTAATACTCATTAAATTATAAATCTAAACTCTATACTGTATGTAAGTTTATATACAATCAGTATTCCAGATACAGCTCAAAGGGTAAAAGGATAGACTACAGAACCTACAAACATGATTTCCCCACTGGAAAACGTAAGACCTAGTTGTTGGCACTGTTTCAGCAGAGAGACAATGGATGCTTGTTCTATTATTTATATGAATTGACTCACTTGGAAGATGCCATTACAATAACCCTTTATTTAAAGTATAGAAACATTAGAATTTGCTTTCCTTTACTCAGACTTACGGCAAAATACTCAAAAATACTAGAATTCCTTTGTCAAAAATTGTCTTTCATAATCTGTTTACAGAAAGCAGAAAAGTAGTTTCTAGTCAGTTTATTTACATATGATTGTATAGTAGAGAAAAATCATCTTTATGTTATAGGGGATATTGGGGAGAGGGGATATAAGCACCTATGTACAACTTAAATTGTCTGATTTCCACTTTCTTCCTTCCCTCTATTATACTATATATTCACTATTCTATCATACCTCTCCTTTCTGCTCCCATCCCTTCAAAAAAAAACAACGCCATATCTTAAAAGAACATAGTTAAGATTGCAAATTCAAGCACTCATAAATTAGGAAGTATGAGAATTAAGGTTGCTGTGCAACCTTTATTCTGTCTCCTTCACTGTATACATTATGATGCAGTCTTTAATTACATATCACATGGTTTTTTTACTTTAGGACTCTTGCCTCATTCAAGTCTTGATTTAGGAAAGCACTTAAACATGTACTTAAATACATCCCTATTCAGGATAGCACTTGAACATGTGTGGGATCTCACTGTAACTTTCTACACCAAACCACAGAAAAACTAGAGCCACTAAACAGAAGATAGACAGAAGATATTTAGAATTAGCAAACCTATATATTTTTAATTGACCTTACTCTTAGAAATAGCTGTACCGTTTTTGTTTAAACTTTCCAAACAATTAAACCTGAGGCAGAGATAAAATAGGGAAAATGTCAACCAAAATGGTTAAAGTTAGTCAGAGTCAAAAACAACTGAAAACTACGGGCTATAATGGAAAGGGTTGGGCAACCTTAACTATATGCTTTAATGACAGCATTTCGTACACTAACAAACTTTTGTTAGTATTGCTGGTGGAGCAGTAGCTGCACCCATACTTAAAGTTTCCGAGGTATTTCCTTTCTAAGCCTATATTTTCAGTTGCTCATAACTTTCTAAAACCGTTACCTTTTGGACTGACATTTTTATAGGCTTTGTCTTTCTCCAGAGGTGATCTTTGAGTGGACAATTTGAGGAATACTTTTGCCATTTGAGGCTAGGCAAAAAAAACCCAACAACCGACTTTCCCCATTAAAAAAAACAACGAACCTTTTAAAACAACTCCAGTTCCAAAATGGCAGGGGTTGAAAGTTGAAATTAGGCAAGGAAATAGTTTTCATGGAGGAGAAGTACTTTGTAATATAGTGGTGAAAACTGGATTTGATTTAACTCAGTTATGAAAAATCACACTTTGCACCTGCACAATAAATGTTTATTTATATATTTTTAACAATGGTGGCCTAACATCCTGAAGAAATACATTTTTGTTACACATCTATGCATGATAATTTATTCTACACCATTAAAAATTTACCGAAGATTTGTAAGGAATGAGATTGGGGCCCACAGGAACATTGCCCTATTCTCTACAAATCTTGTAAGTGTGCACTGAACCATGTACACATTCTAAAATGTACAAATCTAGGGTTACCATATTTCAGCAAGCAAAAAAGAGGACGGGAGGAACCCCGCCCTAGCCCCGCCCCTGCCCCTCCCACTTCCCGCCCCCCCAGAACCCCCAACCCTCCCCCCGTTCCTTGTCCCCTGACTGCCCTCTCCTGGGACCCCTGCCCCTAACTGCCCCCCAGGACTCCACCCCCTATCTAAGCCTCCCTGCCTCTTGTCCCCTGACTGCTCCAACCCTTATCCACACCCCCACCCCCAGACAGACCCCTGGGATTCCCACGCCCCATCCAACCACTCCCCACCCCCTGACAGCCCCCCCCAGAACTCCCAACCCATCTAAACCCCTCTGCTCCCTGTCCCCTGACTGCTCCGATCCCTCTCCCCACTCCTGCCCCCTGACAGCTCCCCCCCAGAACTCCCAACCGCCCACGCCCCCGCTCCTTGTCCCCTGACTTCCCCCTCCTGGGACCCCTGCTCCTAACGGCCCTCCAGAACCCCACCCCCTATCTAAGACTCCCTGTTGCTTGTCCCCTAACTGCCCCCTCCTAAGACCCCCCCAACTACCCCCAGGACCCTACCCCCTACCTGTACCCTGACTGCCCAAAACTTTCTCCACTCCCCCCAAAAAGCCCCCCCCAAACTCCCGACCCCCCCGTCTCTTGACTGCCCCCTCCAGAACCTCCCTGCCCCTTCTCCTGCCCCCTGGCCCCCTTACCCTGCTGCTCAGAACATGGTGTTGGGCTCTGTGTGAGCCGGACACGTGGCTGCGCTCCCCAGCACAACACACAACCCGGTCCCTGCCCCTGCACAGTGCTGCGGGAGCGGGGCGCTGGGCTGCAGGGGAGGAGGAGCTGCCGGCTCAGAATGCAGGGAGGGAGGGAGGGAGGGGGGAGGAGGAGCTCTACAGCTGCTCCGGAGTCCAGCCTGTGACTTTCCTGCAGCCCTCCCAGCCGCTCGCTCTGCTCTGCCTGGGGGGGAAATCCCGGACATTTTGAGTGATTTACAAATTCCCCCCCGGACGCTATTTTTAGCACAAAAAGGAGGACATGTCCGGGTAAATCCGGACTAATGGTAACCCTAACAAATCAGTCCAGTGCACAGAAGTGTGCGTGAACCAATCCACACTTTAAAAGGACCTCATTCAGAGTATATTTTAAAGATATCTGTTTTAAAAATGCATGTTTGCATGTGAGTGCACTGAATGAGACAAGGCTCTGTCTGAACTTGCCCGTACAGGTCATACCTTGTAAGGTATGTAGATTTATGGCCATCTTGTAAAGTGCTCCGTTAATGGGTTTTTTTTTGTCTCAATCACTCTACTAATAGCTCCTTAATCCCAAGCACAATGGAGGTATTTGCAATAGAGACCACCATACTGATGCATATTTTGTTAATGCCAACCTAGTCTTGGCTAAAGAAATGTCTACTGCAGTCTCTCTCAGTCTCACCCACACACCAACTCACCCACAACAAGCTTTAAAGGTAGTTTAAAAAAAATCAAAGCAATTGAACTGGCATCTGTTTTCCATAGTGATGTCTAGGCTTTAAAAAAAAAAGAGTGTGTTTTTCTTCTTTGCAACCGGTAAACACCTTTAGATCCATCCCTAAATGGAAAACAGCTGGTTTAACTTAACCTTTTATGGTAAGAATTTGATTTAAAGTGGAACAGAGCTCTAGACAGATCAAGTCTTTGGCATTGGACCATTGTGATTTTTTTTCTATTGAATATATAGAAAATAAAAATATTAATTTATTTGCATATGAAGCTTGATCGAAAGCCCATTGAAGTCAGTGGGAGTCTATTGACTTCAGTGAGTTTGGGATTAGGCCCATTGATCAGATAGCAGCAGCACATGTATTTGGTAAATTGTTGGGATAGTAGGCTGGAGGGCATCATATCCCAATATGATTGAGAGCAACCTTGGAAGATTTATTACTATTTGTTTGCTGACATGCTGTGCTTAGCTAAGCATTGTGTGAGAAACATGTAGCTGTGTTACAACATATATTATAGTTAATTTAACTATCAACAATATTTTCGTTACTTTCCCATCTCTGTTAGAGATTTGAAAATATCTCCCTTAATGGATCAATGTGCGTTTAAGACTTGATTCCAATAGAACTTAAGAGTCCTCAGTTGAGCTGGATGAACATTTTTGTGGAAATAATTTTTTTTGCTGAAAAATGCAGATTTGGGTTGACCAAAACAATTACAGAATTTGGTTCAATTTTGGCAAATTGTTTCAATCACGTAAAATTTTTAAAAATTAGAAAGAAATGTTAAAATGGTTCATTTCAGCATTTTCAAAAGAAAACATTTTGACTTTTCATTTGAGAAAGACATTTCAGAATTTTACTCAATTTAATTTTTAAAAGCTCATAAAACCTGAAAAAAATAAATGAAATACTTCCTTTTGGAGCAAAGAAAACGTTTTGTTTGACCCAAAGAATTTTTTTAAAACTTTGTTTTCCCAGAAAAGTCAAAAAAATCCAAACCTATTTTTGTTCTTGTTATATATATTTCAATTTAGTCACCAAAGAGAAAAATCAGTTATTCACACAGGTCCAATGTTCAGCACTTTGCAGGATCAAGGCCCCAGTGCAGCTATGTAGGAAAGCATGAGCATTCTGATGATTCAGGTAACATTTCCGATGATTTATTAGTGATGAATACATACCTCCCAACATTCCCAGTGGCTAAAGCAGGATGGATCCCGCCCTGCAGGCTGGGGGGAGTTGCAGAGAAAGTCCACCCCGCACTCACCCCTCAGAGGTGGCTTCTGTCCCGCCAGACTGGCTGGACTCAGCTCCAATATTCTGAGCATGTGCCAGGCTCAAGGAGGGGCTAGGAAAGGGTCTCAGGGAGGTGGGAGGAAGGAGCGAATGGGAGAGAGCTGGGACTGGGAGAGGGGCGGGGCTGGAAGCAAGGAGACGGGGGAGCAGGAAACAAAGCCTAGAGCAGGGAGCCGAGCCAAGCCAGCCTTGCAGGACAGGAGCTGATTCAACCAGGACAGCAGGCTTTGCAGGTCAAAGCAGGACAAAAACCCGGGACTGTTGAGAGGTCTGTGAATATGACTCTCTAACTTTGAATTCCACCCAATCATCATCTCCTTAATTTTTCTTCTTTCTTGGTGGTAATTTAGATAAAAGAGTTTTGTGTGTAATCATTTCTAAAGGTAATGATTAAAAAGAAATTTACCTGCATAACTAGTGAACGTTGGGACACCTCCATATCTCAATCATGTGCACCAGCACAAAAACTGGGCAGGGGAGAAAACATAATTGCTTCAGAAAATGTAGCTGAGGATTCAGTAGGTGGTGCACTTTCCTTTGCCATATTGTTGAACCAATGCCCCAGCATGAGACTAGGGCACACAGCTGGTGAAGATAGCACTTGTCAGATGAGACATAAAAGAAAGCTCCTATGCCGCTTTTATAGGAATATCTTATAAACATAGAGGTTAGAGCTGAAAAAGACCTACAAGGTCATTCAGTCTACCTATCTGGCATTGTAGGATTGGTCCCTACAGTCAATTTTTAGAATTTTGTCTAATTTTGTTTTATAAGTCTCAAATAAAGGGGCTTTTACTGCTTCCCATCAAGTTTTTCTTGATATTCAGCCTAAATTTCCCCCTTCTCAACTTCCTCTCATTTACTCTGGGTTATACTTTTGTGAATCACACCAAATAAATTTCTCTATCCCTGGGTTCAAATTATAGTAACTTTATTCAAGTGAGTCATCCCACTCGGACAAATTCAGAAGTGATACATAAAGTGGTGTAATTCATATACACTCTTACATTCACTTGGACCCACTCTACTTATGTGTAAAGAAGTCTAAGTAAATGCAAGGGAGTCTAAGTCACACCATCTTACATCTTATTTGTAATTTGGCCCACTGACTTCAGTGGGACTGCTCCCATGCGTGAGTTGGTTCTTGGTGTCACAATTTGGTCTTTGATGTTTGCAGCTATCAAATATTTATAGACCGCTTTAATGCCTACCTAAATCCATTTTCATCTTTTATACAAGCTTTATGAATAGGGGGTTAATCCCAGTTTCCTAGCCAAATTCCCATATGGGGTAATTACATTTTGCTTGCCAAATTTCCTTCTGCAATTTCAGCTGAATGTTGTTAACACTGATGGTTTTTCATGATAAATCATGTGAGAAGGCAATGGGGGGGGGGGGGGGGGGGGGGGGGGGGAAAGAGACCAAAGTCACAAATTGATATTTAAAATGCCTGAAGTTTATCTTCAAGTAGAAACTGATTAGAACAATTTAAGTAAGTAATAGTTTAAAACCTTTTAATAGTGCTATCCCAGTGCCTTCAGGTTCAGCCCTGCAACAGTGCATAAATGTGGATGTGGAAAAAAACACTGCTGCTTATTCTTCAGAGCTGCTTTCCTACCTCAGCCTCTGCTAAAGCAACAAGAGCAGCAGCTCTGCACACATGCCTTTTTTACCCTGACAATGGCCAGAAATATCACAGAATCCATTACCTCCCCTTCTCCGACGAAATACCACTAGCCCTAATTATGAAGTTCTAAGTGTTCCTTCTCTCTCTTATCTACCAAGCAGCACAGGTTTTAACTTGGCAACTCTCAATGAACCAATTTCATTTAGAACATCTCTCAGAAATGTTTCTTTTTTAAACATGAAAAATCTGGGAACCCATCATTTTTCTCACTAACATACACTGTTAGATATGGCATTCATCTTTGTTTTCTGCTCCAATTTGTTGTATAGTGCTGGGATGTGATTATTCCATTACTTTGGAGGCAGAAATGATACTTATCAGCCTAAGTAACTTAGGAGACTGTTGTCTCATTTTCAAGACAATTAGGTGAATAGGATGTAAATCTCTAGTCACTTTTACTTAGGCATATTTGAAAATTTTCCCTGGCTGACCCAAACTAATCAGTTTAATTCATTGAATACAGTTAAGCCCTCTTGTTCCTTTAATAAATCATGTAGTTGTAAATGTAATGTAAATGTAAATCATGTTTTGATAAGAGAAATTTCTCTATCCAAAACATTTAGGGTTGTTTAGTTTAATAAAAATAAATTTCATCTGCTGTTTTGTGTGTTTAATTAAATTCCAGTTACCATCCTAATGCAGTTTCACACAAATCATGAGCAAAAAGTTTATCTAGTAAATAAGCAATATAACACTCACCATTTTCCAACATACTAAAAATGTACAATTAATGAGAAGCTGAAAATATTAAACTATATAATTGCTCAAATAAATATACATAGTTATACTTTACCCTCCTGGGTAGCAAAAAGGTGTACTAAATCTAGTGTAAAAGGTCTATTTTATTGTAAGTCAACATGTTTTAATGGTTATAACCAATGAAAATGCACCTTTCTTTAGAAAATAACTAAAGTACAAACAGAAAAGTTGATTAAAATCAATTATTTAAATCAAGGTTTTCCACTTGGTAATTTAAATTAGTCAACCCTGATCCTGGTCCAGTCAGGGACCAAAACAGCTCCTGTCATAACTTAGAACAACCTAAGGGCTGCTCTAAATTATGCCACTTGCCATAGTCTTATAGGAATTGTGCTGGCTGAGGGTCAGTCAAAGTGCCAAACACTCTGGTAACCCCCTCCTATACCTTCTTGATAAAATGTGGGTGGGAGGCAAGAACAAGTGACACAGAGCTGCCATTGCAACCAATCCCTGACTTCAAAAGAGTCTCAGGCCTGATTCTCTATTGTCACCTTTAGTATTGCTATTGTGGTAGGCACAATACAAATGCACAATAAAAGAGAGTCTCTGCCCTAAAGAGCGTACAGTCTAGTGCAAAACATGGCAGTGAATTTGTGACCTGGGAGCTGGAACTGGGATGCACCAAGCTAATCTTATTTAGGGCTACCAAAGTTCCATTAGATGGGAACAACTTTTAATTTCTAATGAATTGGGCAGCATTCAAACTAGTGATCAACAGGTGAAAGGCTCTAAATGCTTCAGCGTGTTCTCAATGAGCTATAATCTCAACAAGGCCTGGTCTACACACAGTTTTTAACTGATTTAACTATGTCCATTACATGTGATAATATAGGCCTGTCATCCTGACATCTATCCTGGACACGATAATGGAGTGGCTTATATAGGGCTCAATTAATAAAGAATTACAGAGGGTAATGTAATTAATGCAATCAACATGAGTTTATAGAAAATAGATCCTGTCAAAGTAACCTGATATCTTTTTTTGATGAGATTACAAGTTTGGTTGATAAAGGTAATAGTGTTGATGTAATATACTTAGACTTCTGAAAGGTGTTTGACTTGGTACCACAAAACTGGAACAATATAAAATTAACATGCCACATATTAAATGAATTAAAGACTAGCTAACTGACTAGCTAGGTCTCAAAATGTAATTGTGAATGGCAAATCATCATCAAGTGGGTGTGTTTCCAGTTAGGTCCCACAGGGATAGGTTCTTGCCCCTACAATATTTAACATTTTTATCAGTGACGTGGAAAAAGACATAAAATCGTCACTGATAAAGTTTGCAGATGACTCAAAATTGGGGTGGTGGTAAATAATGTAGACGATAGATCTCTGATACAGAGCAATGTGGCTCACTTGGTAAACTGGGCACAAAGAAATAATATGCATTTTAATATCACCAAATGTAAATATATACAACTAGGAACAAAAAATATACGCCATACTTACAGGATGGGGGACTCTATCCTGACTCTGAAAAAAAGCTAGTGTTCGTGGTGGATAATCAGCTGAACATGCGCTCCCAGTGTGACACTGCTGCCAAAAGAGCAAATGTGATCTTGGGATGCATAAATGGGGAAGAGAAGAAGAGAAGAATGGCTACACTGGGTCAGACCAATCTACGCCAGTATTGTGTCTTCTGACAGTGGCCAATCCCAGATGCTTTGTAGGGAATGAACAAGAACAGGGCAATTATCAAGTGATCCATCCTCTGTCATCCCAGCATCTGGCACTCAGAGGCTTATGGACACCCAGAGCATGGGTTTGTATCCCTGGCCATCTTGACTAATAATCATTGATGTATCTATCCTCCATAAACTTATCTACCGTATATACTCATTCATAAGCTGAATTTTTTTAGTAAAAAAGGGAAGCACCAGAGATGGGGGTCGGCTTATGAATGGGTATAGAGAGGGAGAGGTAGGACACAGCCCCTCCCCCCCAACAGAGGGAGCAAGGAGAGGCAGCACAGCCAGCAGAGACAGAAGGGAAGAGGTGGGGCCAGAGTCTCTCCACTTCTGGCCATGCTCCTCTCCCCCCAGCCTCCAAAGCAGCTGCAGCTCCGGGGCTGGCAGGCTGCAGCCATGCCGCTTGGCCCCACCCCCCCAGAGCAGGCTGTGGCTGCGCCGCCCGGGCGCCAGAGCATGCTGCGGCCATGCTGCCTGGCCCAGCCCGTTGGAATACACTGCGGCCACGCCACCCGGTCTGGCCCGCCGGAGCAGGCTGCGGCTGTGCTGCCCAGCCTGCCGGAGCAGCTCCAGCCAGGTCAGAGACATCCTCCCCTGGCCCCAGACAAGGTGGGAAGGGATGGGATGGGGAGAGTATGGGGGTCCCGGGCTAGGGGTGGGGTCATGTGGGGGGTGGTCACAGGGGTTACTCCCCTGACTCCCAGCTTCTCCCCCCCAAAAAAATTTCCCCACCAGTTGCTGCCCCGGCCCATCAGGGTAAGTAGCTGGCGCACCGGGACACTTTGTTTACTTAGGTTTACCTCCATGCCTGCGGTCGCTCGAGGTAAACAAACCATCTCGGCCCGCCAGCGGCTTATCCTGATGACCCGGGAGCCAAAGTTTGCTGACCCCTGAGTTATAGGGTCGGCTTATGAACGGGTCCATTTTTACTTATCCATCTTGCAGGGATCGGCTTATAAACGAACCGGCTTATGATTGAACCCCATTACGGTTTTGGCCTTCACAGCATCCCCCAGCAACAAGTTCCACAGGCTGACTGTGTGTTGTGTGAAGAAGTTCTTCCTTTTGTTTGTTTTAAATGTGCTGCCTATTAAATTCATTGGGTGCCCCATAGTTTTTGTGTTATGTGAAAGGGTAAATAAAACTTCCTTATTCACTTTCTCCATACCAGTCATGATTTATTAGATACCTATCAGATCACCACTCAGCCATCTCTTTTCAAAGCTGAAAAGTCCCAGTCTTTGTAATCTCTTCTCATATGGACGCTGTTCCACACCCTTAATCTTTTTTATTCCTCTTCACTGTACTTTTTCCAATGCTAATATATTTTTTGAGATGGGGTGACCAGAACTGCACACAGTATTCAAGATATGGCTGTACCATGGATTTATATAGTGGCATTATGATAATTACTCTCTTATTAGTTATCCCTTTCCTAATGGTTCCTAAGAATCTGTTAGCTTTTTTGAGTGCTGCTGCACATTGAGTGGATGTTTTCAGAGAACTATCCACAGTGACTCCAAGATCTCTTTCTTGAATGGGAACCAGCTAATATAGACCGTCTCATTTGTATGTATCGTTGGGATTATGTTTTCCAATATGCGTTACTTTGCATTTATCAGCATTAAATTTTATCTGCCATTTTGTTACCAAGTCAGCCAGTTTTATGAGATCTCTTTGTAAATCTTCGCAATCTGCTTTGGACCTAACTATCTTGAGTAGTTTTGTATCATCTGCAAACTTTGCCACCTCACTGTTTACCACTGTTTCCAGACCATTTATGAATATATTGAACAGCACTGGTCCCAATACAGATCCCTGGGGGACACTACTATTTACCTCTCTCTAGCCTGAAAATGGACCATTTATTCCTACCCTTTGTTTTCCTGTCTTTTCAACAGTTACTGATCCATAAGAGGATCCCTCTTAGCCCATGACTGCCTAATTCGCTTAAGAGCCTTTGGTGAGGGACCTTGTCAAAGGCTTTCTGAAAGTCCAAGTACACTATATCCATTGGATCACCCTTGTCCACATGCTTGTTGACCCCATCAAAGAATTCTAATAGATTGGCGAGGCATGATTTCCCTTTACGAAAACCATGTTGACTATTCCCGAACATATAATGTTCATCTATGTGTCTGACAATTCAGTTCTTTACTATAGTTTCCACCAATGTGCTTGGTACTGAAGTTAGGGCTCCCGGTCTGTAATTGCCAGGATTGCCTCTGGAGCCTTTTTTTAAAAAAATTGGTGTCACATTAGCTACCCTCCAGTTATCTGATACAGAAGTTGATTTAAGTGACAGGTTACATACTACAGTTAGTACTTCTGCAGTTCCGTATTGAGTTTCTTCAGAATTCTTGAGTGAATACTATCTGGTCCTGATGACTTATTGCTGTTTATCAATTTCTTCTAAACCTCCTCTATTGACATCTCAATCTAGGACAGTTCCTCAGATTTGTCACCTAAAAATAATGGCTCGGGTGTGGGAATCTCCGTCACATTCTTTGCAATGAAGACCAATGCAAAGAATGAATTTAGCTTCTCATCAATGGCCTTGTCTTCCTGGAATGCTCCTTTATCACCTTGATTGTTCAGTGGTCCCACTGATGTTTGATAGCTTTCTTGCTTCTGATGTACTTACAAAATATTTGTCTTAGTTTTTCAGTTTTTTGCTAATTGCTCTTCAAATTCTTTTTAGCCAGCCTAATTATACTTTTACACTTGACTTTCCAGAGTTTATGCTCTTTTCTATTTTCCTCAGTAGGATTTGACTTCCAATTCTTAAAGGCTGCCTTTTTGCAACTAACCACCTCCTTTACTCTGTTATTTAGCTCTGGTGGCACTTTTTTGGTACTCTTACTATTTTTTTAAATTGGGGTACACATTTAATTTAAGCCTCTATTATGGTGTTTTTTAAAAGTTTCCATGCAACCTGCAGACATTTCACTCTTGTGACTGTACCTATTAATTTCCATTTAACTAACTTCCTCATTTTGTGTAGTTCCCCTTTCCGAAGTTAAATGCCACTGTGGTGGGCTTCTTTGGTATTTTCCCTCCACAAGGATATTCAATTTAATTATATTCTGGTCACCATTACCGAATGGTTCAGCTATATTCACCTCTTGGACCAGATCCTGTGCTTCACTTAGGACTAAATCAAGAATTGCCTCTCCCCTTGTGGGTTCCAGGACTAGCTGCTCCAAGAAGCAGTCATTAATGGTGTCTAGAAATTTTATCTCTGCATCCTGTTCTGAGGTGACATGTACCTAGTCAATATGGGGATAATTGAAATCCCCCCTTATTATTGAGTTTTCTACTTTTATAGGCTCTCTAATCTCTTGGAGCATTTCACAGTCACCATCACCATCATGGTCAGGTGGCCGGTATTCTATTCCTACTTCTATACTCTTATTATTCAAGCATAGGGAATCTCAGGTAGGAGGAGAGAGGTTATTTTATCTCTGTTTTGGCACTGGTGTGACTGCTGCTAGAATACTATGTCCGGTTCTGCAGCCCGCAATTCAAGAAGGATGTTGATAAACTAAAGAAGGTTCAGAGAAGAACCACAAGACTGATACAAGGATTAGAAGATTTGCCTTAGAGTGATAGACTCAAAGAGCTCACTCTATTTAGCTTAACAAAGAGATCAAGGGGTGACATGATTACAGTCTTTAAGTATCTACATGGGGAACAAATACTTAATAATGGATTCTTCAATCTACAGAGAAAATAACACAATCTAATGGCTGGAAATTGAAGCTGGACATATTCAGAGAGGAAATAAGGTGTAAATTTTTAACAGTGAGGGTAATTAACCATTGGAACAGTTTGTCAAGAATCATGGTGGATTCTCCATCACTGACAATTTTTAAATCAAGATTGGATGTTTTTCTAAAATTCTAGGAATTATTCTGGGGAGGTTCTATGGTCTATGGAGATAGACTTAGATGATCACAATGGTTCCTTCTGGCCTGGACTCTAGGAATATGAATAGTTGTGAGGTTTTTTTACTGAAATAGTTAAACTAGTGTGGACACAGTTATACTAGGATAATGTATCGTATAGCTTATCCCCCTAAATTTATGGCAATAAGCTAAACCGGTATAGCTATGTCTGTACTAGTGTGTTATACTACAATACCAGTATCAAACTAATATAGTTAAAGCACTACAAAAACTTTTCATAGATTAAACCTGATGTATTAATTTTATACCTTTGGAAATAAAGCTTGCTTTGTGAAAAGATAGTTTATTAAATAAAGGTTTGACCTTCTTGGAGCTTACAGAGACAGGATCTTCCATACTATGGACACCCAGGCAAAATCTCCCATACCTGGCTCTCAGTCTGCCATGTTCTTCCTAAAGGGACAGCTCCCTAGAACCAAAATACTAAGAAAAAAATGCAACAGTAAAACAAATATTAACACAACATTCAAACTCCATTTTACATACAATGTTTTGCAATATAAAATCATTCCAACTCTTACACCATTCTCCATTGTATATATTTCTCATCCCTCCAGGGTCATTACCAGAGTTTAAACCCAGACTGTTTAGATCCACAGGAGAAACATCCTCCACTATGGCTATAGGAGTAAATAGAGAGAGGAAAAATATGCCGTTATCCACTATGTGGGCCAGCCCATAAGGGGAGACATAAGACATATATTGCTGGTAGACTACAGGAGTTTTGTAAGACAATGATAGAACTCTGGGTATCAGGGTGAAAACCTGGGTCAATAGGATCTTTGCCAGGCTGTCATCTCAGTTCTCTTTGCACAGGAGAGTAGCAGTCATAAACCCCTATATGGAGTGTAGCTGCTAAAGGGTGACACAGTGGTAGTGTGGATTATAGACGCGCCTAATTTGCTATGTTCCTTTTGAAAGACCATGTGGCAAAGTAGATGAGATGTGGCTCTATTATACCAGCTACCTGGGTCTAACTCCCATCTCTGCCTGAAATAACTTAATGCAAACTCTGTTATCTTCTCTGTGAAATGGGTGAATGGTATTTACCCCCAAAGGCAGCAGTTTGAGATGTTGGCTTGTAATAAGTCTTGTGAAGGGCAAAAAAATATTAACAACAGTCATTAGAAGAGCCGTGACTAGTATTTTTTGTCTCTGGGATTCTAGTTTAAGAACATAAGAACATAAGAACGGCCGTACTGGGTCAGATCAAAGGTTCATCTAGCCCAGTATCCTGTTTTCTGACAGTGGCCAATGCCACGTGCCCCAGAGGGAATGAACAGAACAGGTAATCATGAAGTGATCCATCCCCGGTCGCCCATTCCCAGCTTCTGGCAAACAGAGGTTAGGGACCCCATCCCTGCCCATCTTGGCTAATAGCCATTAATGGACCTATCCTCCATGAATTTATCTAGTTCTTTTTTGAACCCTGTTATAGTCTTGGCCTTCACAACATCTTCTAGCAAGGAGTTCCAGCGGTTGACTGTGCATTCTGTGAAAAAATACTTCCTTTTGTTTGTTTTAAACCTGCTGCCTATTAATTTCATTTGGTGACTCCTAGTTCTTGTGTTATGAGGAGTAAATAACACTTCCTTATTTACTTTCTCCACACCAGTCATGATTTTATAGACCTCTATCATATCCCCACCTTAGTCGTCGCTTTTCCAAGCTGAAAAATCACAGTCTTATTCATCTCTCCTCATATGGCAGACGTTCCATACCCCTAATAATTTTTGTTGCCTTTTCTGAACCTTTTCCAATTCCAATATACCTTTTTCGAGATGGGGCGACCACATCTGCACGCAGTATTCAAAATTTGGGCATACCATGGATTTATATAGAGGCAATATGATATTTTCTGTCTTATTATCAATTCCTTTCCTAATGGTTCCTAAGAATCTGTTAGCTTTTTTGAGTGCTGCTACACATTGAGTGGATGTTTTCAGAGAACTATCCACAATGACTCCAAGATCTCTTTCTTGAGTCGTAACAGCTAATATAGACTGTCTCATTTTGTATGTATAGTTGGGATTATGTTTTCCAATGTGCATTACTTTGCATTTATCAACATTGAATTTCATCTGCCATTTTGTTGCCCAGTCACCCACTTCTGAGAGATCCTTTTGTAGCTCTTCAGAGTCTGCCTGAGACTTAACTATCTTGAGTATCAGGGGGTAGCCGTGTTAGTCTGTATCTACAAAAACAACAAAGAGTCTGGTGGCACCTTAAAGACTAACAGATTTATTTGGGCATAAGCTTTCGTGAGTAATGCATCCGAAGAAGTGAGGTTTTTACTCACGAAAGCTTATGACCAAATAAATCTGTTAGTCTTTAAGGTGCCACCAGACTCTTTGTTGTTTTAACTATCTTGAGTAGTTTTGTATCATCTGCAAATTTTGCCACCTCACTGTTTACCCCTTTTTTCAAATCATTTATGAATATGTAGAATAGGGCCCACTACAGACCCCTTGGGGACACCACTATTTACCTCTCTCCATTCTGAAAACTGACCATTTATTCCTTCCCTTTGTTTCCTATCTTTTAACCAATTACCATCCATGAGAGGACCTTCCCTCTTATCCCATGACAGCTTACTTTGCTTAATAGCCTTTGGTGAGGGACCTTGTCAAAGGCTTTCTGAAAATCTGCCCCAGAATGTCCCTCAGTGGTTCTGTTATCCCTTTTGAGCTGCACACTTAGCCAATTTTCAGGGTCTTGTGGGTTGTTTCCATTAAGGAAAGAAATAAATGATGGAGTCAGGTATTTCTATGATGCAATCCTATTTATTTACAAAGAATATAGATAAAGTCCTGTTTCCCTGAACAGAGTAAGAATCAAACAATAGGAGACAGTTTCTTTGCTCACAGTTTCAAGATTCTTTTTAGCCAATGTGCTACCCAAAAAGTCTCTTAGATTTTTCTTTTTTTATTAGTGTTCCTTTGGCAGTCTCTTGGGCTTCCTTGCTGTTTTCTTTGTCTGTGTCTGCGATATTTCAGCAGCTTCTTGCTGTCTCGCACTCATATGCATCCATCACTACCTCCAGTACCCAGCACCCTGCGTTTGCATTCAAATGTCAGGGAAAAATCCTTCAAACTGTATAGGCGAACTCCTACTCCAACCTTGTCATGTGCCTATGTTTTGGCTGGCATCATTTGGCTGGTTTTAAATTTATCCTGAATGAAGGCAGCTGTTGTGCCCACCAGCTTCACAGAGGTTTCACCCAACCCCCAGCATAACAATTTCCATTCTAGAGGATCTGTGAAGAGGCCTCTCCATGTGTTGGTTTGATTGAGGAACAGAATCAAGAGGGAAAATGTCTGCCCCACTTCTCTTGTAGCGTTTTCCTATGTGTGCACAGGAGCACAAGGAGCCTGATTTTGTCACATATACAACACACAACTAACTATATATGTAACTTTTCTTTATTTTGGATTTCTAGTAACAGCTGGCTTTGGAATGTTCTGGTATTTAGTTTATTGTCTACATTCACTATATCTGGTCCTTTCAAGAAGTCTAGCCAATTGCTCCTGTGGATTGCAGAGCATATGTTCTCCAATTTGGAGAATATTTTTTTGGTACCATTCTAACCTCTGTACCCATTTTTTCACAGTGAGGGTAAGTGTATAAATGTAATAGAAATAATAAATAATCTCCCTGAATATCCATAAGCTCAGAACTGTGCGCACTTAAAAACAATGTGTGAGTTCTGTACACAGGATGGTGCTTTAAGAATTTTGAAAGCTTGCTGTATTTTAGCTCAAGTTTTTAAAGGAGTCTGTAAAGTTTTCAGAATTCTTTGCTATCTTCATGTGCCAAAATGTATTTCTTCTTCTTCTTTTCTTTTATACTACATGGCCACTGGGTCACAATAACACAGACAGCATGTGCTAATAAAGAAATGTTATAAGTTATGCCATATTTCACACAACTGTAAAAAGTGTTTGAAATCCAAAGAGTCTCCACATGAAGATTTCTTGGGACTTATTTTTTCATTGCATTTGCATTTTAAAAATGTGGTGTACAGCTCACACTTATTGTTCCAGACACTGCAGGAAGACAGACAAGACACCAGGAATGTGGTTTCATTAAGCTGCAGCTTTATTAACACATCTGGGAACTATCCAGCAATAACTCTCATCCAGTGCAGATCATCCCTCTCTTGTAATCATTCCACCTCGTGAAGGCCTGCTCTCAGCCCCCCATCCCATTAGCCTGGTCCTAGTACCAGTGCTGGGACCTCACCGTTCTCCCCTCATAAAGAACTAAAGGAGATGGAAAGGGAGGCTTTCTCCTCACTGTACCAGATATTAGGAGCCCCAACCCCATTCCCCACCTTCTTTAGGTGATGCCTTCTCCTAATCCGCTTCCAGTTCTGGTTTATCAGGGAATTGGACCCCCCCACACTGAACAATTAACTGCATTGGGCACCTGACAAGTTGTGACAAAGAATTTTATAACCTAAGCTACCCATTGGCTCCCTGGGCTGCTGAGAGGAAGATGAAAAAATGTATCCAACCTGACCAGTTTGGTAGTGAAGGAAACACTCCTTCCCGTCCCCAAAAGGCAACCAGTAGGAAGCCCACAGGAAGGCCCAAAAACTAAGCCCTGCTCTAATTCAAAGGGAAGAAGTGCTGGGGAGGGGCTTTTCTTAGCACACAATAGTGCACTTGGGCAGGGGGAAGGCTTTATAATTGTTGCATGGAAGCAAATAGGCTTATGCTGCACTCTTCTGTCCAACCAATCAGAATCAGCCACATAGCTCCCCTCTTACCTTCTTCCAGCCCATAAGGAGAGAAGGGAGGATGCATTCCTTAAAGGAGCCAAGGATTTTCTTTCCCCAGCTGGTCTAGACAAAGAAACTGAGGGTGCACTCTCATTTTCTAATGATAAAACACTGACTCCTAACTAATTTGCCTTTTTAGTGATCAAATACCGTGGCCAATCCTCTTCAAAACTTGATGAAAACAATTTAGTTTATTAATTAAATTTAGTTTTTTTTCTTTTAATTCTATTGATCAGTTCACTTCATAAACATGCCATTGTGACTAAGAGGAACAGAATGAAATGCATCTGTCCTAAATACAATGTGTTGCTTTTATGGGGAAAAAGGACATTTTAGACATTATTTTTCAAAACAAATACAATTATACATTGTAGCCCCAGTTCTGCAAACTAGTCCTTGCAGATGAGAGCCGGAGTTCCAGCCTAAGCCCCAATGTGTACACAGCTATATTTAGCACACGAGCATGAGCCTCACTAGCACATGTCTGTGGACTCAGGCAGGGAAGTTCAAACACCGATGCAGTGTAGACATGCCCTCTGAAACCATTATCAACATTAGCTGGAGTTCTTCCATTAAAGTCAATGAGAGCATGATATAGCCCCAGGTTTGCAACACTGATATAAAATCCCTAATATCTGCAACGTATATGGACATTTTCTATTATATCTACCAAGATGACAAGCTCGATACGCATGTGTAACTCCAGTTAGTGTCAATGGGACTTACATGCATGATCAAAAGGCAAATTAAAGCTTCTGAGGAAGGAGTTTTTTTACTGATGGACATCAATACTATGGCATCCCTAGGTGGGCTTTGCTTTGTGAACCCATTGCATCTAAAAGACTGAATTTTACATGTATTCCTTTTTGTTCTGGCAGATACATTACTTTTGAAGAGTAGTGCAAATAAATGTCACTTTCTCCAGAGCTAATATCTCTGTTGCTCCCTGGATCAGCTGATAGGGATTTTATAGGGGCTGCTTTGTGAACATCTCTCCTATGTTCCTCTTATCTTCCACAACAGCCCTTCTCAGGCAAAGCACATCAATTTTGTAACATGCTTAGTCTTATCCAGGTGGTGACCTAAAATCTAATGTCCTCTGCTGAGCTCTGTGCTTGTGAATAGCATATCATGGTGCCTTTTTACTACTAGATGAATCATTTTGGTTCAGGTAAAGCAAAATAGAGTAAATAAAATTAAGTGAAGCAAAATAAAAATAAACAACTTATTCTTCCAAAAGCAGGACTGGGGAAGAGGGAAAAAAACCAGAAGCTCATCTTTGATTTGACCATCCATTCATATAAATAAGTTTGCCACATTATTTATTGTTGTCTCTTTTTATATTTCCAGGGCTACAGCTACTCACAGAGGCCAAGTTATATTCAAGGATGCCTTAGCACAGCAGTTGTGTGAACAGGGAGGTGAGAGCTACTGCATTTTAAAATTTAATGCCAAATGTGCTTTCTACATTTTTATTCATATCAGTATAATTCATCATGGAAGGAGGCTATTTCATTGATCAGAGAAAATCTGGAGTTAGGATCTCTTTATATCCTCAAGTCAGTTACCTTTTTACATTTGCACCCTCTAATGAGTGATCAGGATTTCATAGGTAGGTCCCAATTGTTAAACAAAAAGGAACATAAATAAATTGAAATAAATCATATTCTGAAACTTTTAAAACATGCTAACCTCTATTTTTGTCAAACACAGGTTGAATAACTATGAAGATATTAAGTGTAAAAAAAAAAATGCAATACTCCTAAAGCTAAAGTTTCATTTACCATTGATCTGGATGGTATTTTGTAGAGAATCTGCTTTCCCATTTTGCAAAAGTAGGTCATCAGATTTCTGCTCGTCAGCTACAACATTTGATCATTTTTAAAGCTAAACAGGAGTGTTTGAAGTATACTAACTTCTTCAAAAATCAAATTGTTGCTACAGGTTATCATATAAATCCTTTTGATGGATGATCTGATAATAAATCTTATATTGTGAAAGTATGTCTACAAACAGGGCATACTACACTGAACACCCTTCATTAAAATACTTGGTGCTGAAGTGGGTATTCATCACTTATGGTGGAAAAGCAAAGGAATTTCTGCATTTACACTGACTCAGAGTTTTATGTATACACTCCCAACAATCCCATTTTCATGCTAGAAGAGACAGTGGAAAACTGGCCAAAAAGTATGTCTGTGGTCAATCCAAAAGAAATATTCCAAAATCAGAGCTGCATCATGTAGATTCATAAATAAGGGGAAATCCCACGAGATAAGCCCTTTTAAGCATCAGACAGAACTGCAGATACTTTTGATGAGTTTGGGAATGTTTTTATGTTCAGTTTTTTATAGGAAGATGCAGCTGAATATTTGATCAAGAGAATGAAACAAACAGAACGGAGCTGTGAGTGGTAGAGTTATGTAGAGCCTTGAAGGTGAGGGCAAGAAACTTTAATTTGTTGGGGAGTAGAAAATAGGAAGCAACTAGAGGGATTCAAAGAGGAGGCTGACATTGTCAGAATGATGAGCTGGGAAGATGGTATTAGTAGCTGAGTTTTGAATGAACTAGAAGAACATAATTGGAGATGTTGGGGAAGCCATAATGAGTTGTGTGTGTGTGTGTGTTGTTGTTGTTGTTGTTGTAGTAACACCTCGGAGCCCTAGTCATGAACCAGAAGCCTATAATGCTAGGCGCTGTACAAAGGTTACAATAATCAAGATGGGAGATGAATGCCTGGATCAGTGTTTTCACTATGTGAACAGAAAGAAAAGTTTGGATTTTGGAAACGTAGGGAAGAATTGACAAGATCTAGACATGGCCTTCATGTGCAGGGCAAGAGAGGGGGAGTTGCAGGGGCCTGGGAAGATGGTATTGCTGTGAACAGTGGCGGAATTTCAAGAGTGTAGCACTGGAGTACAGTTCTGGATATGTTAAGTTTGCGCTGACAGTGCAACTTCTAGGTGAAGACTCAGAGATGTGGGCTGAGATTGGATGGTGTCACCAGGCCTAGCTTCTTCCCAGCTCCAAAGCATTTGCCGCCACACCCCAGCTTTTGCAGGAGGTTTATTTCTTTAAAAGAAGTTAGCCAAAAAAACATGTTTTCTTGTTTAGGGTGGAGTAAAACTAATACATTAATAAACACTTGCTGAAGTAAAATCATGCTGGCAAAGCATTAGACCTGCTGAATTACATTACATAGCTCTAGATGGGGTAGGATAGTACTGTATAGAAATAGTAAAGCTTTTGTAAAGATAGCTAATAGTATAGTACTCTGGAATAAGGCGAGTATCAGTGGATTAGAGGGGTGGCTAATGTAGTTGCAGCTAACTAGAGAAGTGTCATAGGTAAGGCTATGTTTTAGTCAGGGGTATTTTTAGTAAAAGTCATGGACAGGTCACAGGCAGTAAACAAAAATTCACAGCCCATGACCTGTCCATGACTTGTACTATATACCCCTGAGTAAATTTTGAGGTGGGGAGGAAGTCCATGGGTGCCATGGGTGCTGCAGGGGAGCCGGGGGTTGGCAGCACTGACAGGCTCCCTACCAGGCTCCGGGCCTCCTCGAAAGTGGTGACATCCCTCATCTCCTAGGTGGAGGCGCAGCCAGGCAGCTCTGTGTGCTGGCTCCACCCCGAGTGCCAGCTCCGCAGCTCCCATTGGCCAGGAACTACAGCCAATGGGAGCTGTAGGGGCGATGCCTGCAGGCAGAGGCACCGTGCAGAGCCCCCTGAAGTAAACGCTGCCCAGAGTCCTCCCTCCCAGGCCCCAACCCCCAGCCCTGAGTCCCCCACCCAAACTCCTGCTGCTGCTGGAGGAGAGGGGCATAGTGGCCCAAGACTGCCCCAGGATTTGTCAGTGCAGCTGGCCCAGGGGCTGCCTAAGCTGCTCAGGTGGCCCCTGAGCCAGCCGCACTGGCCACTGCAGAAGTCACGGAGGTCACGGAAAGTTACGGAATGCGTGATTTCCATGACCTCCATGACAAACTCGCAGCCTTAGTCATAGGACCATAGAAATTAGAGATGGAAACAGATTATTCCCTGCCAGTGCAGAATTGTCCCTTTGATGCATAATTTCTAGCTTTGTCCAATCTAGTGTTAAATGTCACACGTTATGGGGTTTCCACTGATTCCTTAAGGAGACTACTCCACAGTCTTAGAGATATCACTGTAGGGAAGTTTTATCCTGAGATTCAGCCCAAATTCTCTCTTTTTTTTTTTTAATTTTCTTCATCACTTTCTACGATAGTTACGCAAGATGTGCTTGATAGGCTTATTTTTTTCGTACATTGAAACATAAATTGGAGGCTTTTCTAGGAACACTTTGAACAACAAATAAAAAACAGAATATAGGCTCTGAGGCTTGACTACAATAGTATTTTATAAAACTACACGGAGGGCTTGAATTCAGAAATGACAGAGTTCCTTGACTTGTGTGTCCATGCAAGTAAAGCAATCCTAAGGCAACATACTCTGGAGGGAAAGATTCAACCTCAGTGTTTGAACAGTTGTTTATAGTAAATAGAAAGTATTGGCTGCAGTCTGAAAAAAATAATTTATTTTGTTCTTCCTCAGGATGCTAGGGGGAAAAAAAGAGGGAGATTAGCATCTTACATATTCTTCACAACATACCATGAGAATCTATTCATATGCCCCTTTGTGAGGAACTGATGTGCTATAGCTAACAGTCCCTGGATTTGAAATTCTGGGCAAGACTCTTTCCTAGAAGAGCTGATGACCCAGTAACTCACTTCCCCTTTTGATCTAACAGAGTCTAAATTTGTTAGCTATCAGAGCTCAGCACAAAGTCAATTTGTTTACTAAGGATTTTGCTTGTAAAAGCGAGGATTATTGGCGGCTCCTTATAGTAGGCTTTGACTAGCCTGTTTTGAGTTATATACACTCTGATGTTTACTTGCTGCTGTAGACAGGCTCTGAACCCTCCTGTACATGTCATTTTTACCTACCCACTTTCAGGTGTCTCTAGTCTGCACTGGCATTGGTGTTTGTTAAAACACATTTATTTTGTGTTTATGGTAGCAATTCAGTTCTGGATAGTGCCGACTTTTATTTAGCTAACACGTCAGCTACTGCAGTTTCTCACTATCTTATTTCCCCTTTCCCATTTCTCTCCTCTCCTGTTCATCCAAAACACTGCTTCCTTTCCTGATGATG
This sequence comes from Trachemys scripta elegans, assembly GCF_013100865.1. NCBI lineage: Eukaryota > Metazoa > Chordata > Testudines > Emydidae > Trachemys > Trachemys scripta. Next base: position 24,445,169 of record NC_048298.1, on the reverse strand, counting down.
TAATAACATCTTCCCCTTACTTGTGTCTTTGTGCTGGCTTCCACTTGTTGTCCACATAAAATTCAAACTGTTAATTCAAAGGACTCAGTAATTCTGTCCTCTCTTATATATTTGACTTCATTGGCTCCACCACTCCCTTTTATTCCTTTCGTGTTGCTCATGATTGCAGCACAACTTCCTTTCTCTCCTTCAATCACTCCTTACTATGTGCCTTTTGCAATGCTGCCCCCTACACTTGGAAAAGATTACCAATCATTGTATAGCAAGCCTCCTCCTTTTCCTTGTATTGCTCTGTATTGTACCTGCTCATGCCTAAGCACTGTTGGAAAGTGTGACTCTATTCTTTGCATGGCACAATTCATGTGTGGTAAAGCACTGTCTAGGCACTAACTATTTATTATTTATATTAATTGTTATTTAAATAACGTATAATCAACTCATTTACATAGTTTTTTAAAAAGAGAATGTCATCCCCATCGAAGCTCTATGCATTTTTAATCCACACACATATGCCATATACATTTCAAGCTACCCACATGTGTGTCTGAGGGGGATTTGTTAACTGAGAATCATAATTTTAAATAAATATTAAATAATCTTTTTCCCCCTATCATTTGTCAAGTTTATTATAAAAAATAAGTAGGAATTTTTCATGGTTCTGTATTACTTTGTTTTGGAGCATATGCTATTTTGTTGAACTTTAGTGAAATAACTTGAGGAGACTTAATTTCCCTCTCTGCTGTGCAGTATCAGCCTGCATATAATTTATGTTGCTTTAAAATAAGTAATCCTTTGGACTGATAAAAAGAAGATTTGAGAATAGTTAGAAAACCACTATAATCAATTTTGTGTGATGCTCCAAATGTATAACATTTTGGGACCTTAATTATAATACCTGAAGGTCAAAACAGTGCTGTATTGCAATAAAATATAAAATGTAATAAAGAAATTATTCCTGGGGAGATGAAAGTCTAGGTTCATCACTCATTAAATGGTAAATTCATAGCCCTTGTGTAATTTGTCATCTTTAGCTGAGGCATTTGAATGACAAATTAGGTGAGGGGATACCTGAGGCAAAAATACATCAGCATTTGGATACAGTAGAGATGTGGGAAATGTAGTCCCCCTCAACAATGTTTATTTGTCACAAAAGTATTTTGTTCTACATTTAGTGTTTGTCTAACTCCACATTTTGTTTTTTAAATTAATAATTAGTTGTGCTAATATAAATATGCATAATTATCATCAGTTTGGTTTAATGGGCAGGCCATTGTTACAACTAGATTTGTTTTGCAGTGTGTTGTGTATATAATTGAAAAGCCCGTGCTTTTATTTTATTTTATTGAGCCTCTTAGGAACCTAATCCTGAATTCCTTGTCCACACACAGAGACACACCGAAGTCAATGGGATTTGTGTGTTTAAGGCTTTGTTTACACTTGGAGCATGATTCCCAGTTCGAGTAGACATATTTGTGATAGCTCTCATCGAGCTAATGTGCTAAGAACAGTAATGTAGCTGCAGGTAATGCAGGCACCAGCGAGCAGTGGCATGGGCTAGCTGCCCTGAGTATGTTCCAATGGGGTCCAGTCAACTAGCCCACGACACCACTCACCGCTGCCCATGCTACCTTGACTACATTACTATTTTTAGACATTACCTTGATGAGAGATTGCACAAGTATGGGCATTTGAGCTGGGAATCACATTCCCAGCTTCAAGTGTAGATGTAGCCTTGGGGTTGCAGGATTGAGCCCTAGGCTACCTATTTACTATTTACATAGTAATTTAAGATAGCATCTTTTTTTTTTTAAATACATCATTTTTCAAGACATCATGGGCTGCATTCTCATTTACAATAAGGCTCATTAACAGGAGCTTTAGAGTATGTCTACACTGCAAGGGTCCTTGGAGGGCTTGTTAGTCTGGTTTTTAGCTCGTGTGGAAACCTGTACAACCACATCCACTGTTATTACCCATGCTAGCTAAATGAAAGTTAACATGGGTAAGCCTATCCATGTTACAATCACACCTTCACTTTGCAGTGTAGACATAGCCGAAGAGTGAATGAGAATTAGGCCTCCTATCTTCATTTTCAGTTCAGGGTGTATCTCTCTACTTGGAGCACAGAACCTATTTTATTGGTTTGCTCTCAATAGCTAATGACCTGTTTAAATTCAGATGACACTGGGGAGAAATCCTGCTCAGCCAATTGATCGCTACATCAATGGCCTAATACTACATTATCATAATCTTGTGTCAATGACCAGCAATACAGTGGCTTCTAAACATCCGCTTCCCCAGCTCTATCCTCACAGGTATTTATTATCTACTGATGATCTGCATCTAATGATGTGGGAAAGAAAATGGCTACAATGTCAGTGACAGAAGTCTTGTTCTGAGTCTGACCATTTATAGCATAAAGTGTTTTTTTTAATCCTATACCATATCTGTACAGCAAATGAAGAAAGATTGATTTTCCTCTACCATTGTATCAGCAAAGTCCCAATCCCCAAAATTTTTCCATGTGGTGAACAACTTGGTTAATTCAGGATGTTTCTATCTAGTAAGAGTCAAGCTCTTCCTCTCTGCAAGGAGTTTTCTGGATAAGAATGCTCAGATTCAGCTGCCTAGTCTGTCTCTGTGGTAGGAGGAACAAATGCCGAACCTTCTCTGGTTTACTTTCGGATTATTACATAGTGTTAGTAAAAGATCAAAATCTCATAAGATTTTTAAATTTCACACAGGCCACAACCATGCACTGGATTTTTAAAATATATTTTATTGTATCATGGAATAATGGAAATCACAGATGGAAAAGAGCTATCAAGGACCTAATTCTGCAAAGCACTTAAGCACTTGCTTAATGTTAAACATATGATTACGTGTTTTGCTGAATCGGGGCCTCAGTCAGCCCTTATAATATTATTTTGCAATTCTTTGTACAATATAGTGAAGTTTAAATGACCCAAGTGTATGTTCTTTTGCTTCTTATCATGGGCAACTATTCCATAATCCTAACAGATTTCAATCTCAGGAATTTTTTGCTGATATTCAACTTAATTTTTTCCTGTATTAATATCTTCCAATTATTTCTAGTTATGTCTCCTGGCCCCACTTTAAAAATGTTCTCTCTGTCTACAGGTAAAATTTCTTGTCATTGTTATTTAGTGTACTTATTGACTTTTAAGTAGAGAACAATCCTACCATCATTTTCTAGATGTTTGTTTTTATCATATTTAATTTATACCCTGTTCTTCATAAATTAAAACTTCAGTATAATTGACTTAATAATATGTATGCTATTACAAGATAGTTTACATTGTACAGAATTTAAATACAGTATTTAATTCCTATTTTAGTCAAAATTCACATATTATGTGTCTTTATTTTCCGCAGCTCCGACAGAAGCCTCATTGCATCCTCATCTAGGTATGTGCTAAAAGTGTTTACTATTATTGTCATAACTTGAAATCACTAGTTTTTTATACATAAATAACCTGTAAAGTCATATAGAAATTGTTGCTTTGGGGAAATTCAAATAAATATGAGACTCATTTTAAAAGGATCAAATTAAATCTAGTTCTGGTTGGTTTGCTATTTATCATGATTTTTTCATTGCCACTTGCTTATTGGCTCTGAGTTCTTGCAGCATGAATACATGGTGTCTCATAACTTTCCTTTCTAATTATAGGCTAGATTATCAGTTTGTGATTTAGCCTGTAGTAAGAGATACTGTGCTCGTGCACCATCCCTGGAGCAGCCTAGTAGGAAGATTGTGCACCTGTTCTTCCTGCTGCTTCAGGGAGGGAGCAAACTACAAAAGATCTATACCTGAGGAAGCGTACAACTCCTGACCTACTGCATTAACTGTGTTGCTGGGTAAATTGTGGGAAGGGTTGTCAAGACTCCGTCCACTCCCACTCCTTCCAATCCATGTGGCATGACACACTGGCGTAAGGGAGAAAGGGGCACATTAGCCTGCTTATTACTCTTTAATGTCAGCGCAGGAGCAATAGGCCACTGTCTGGCTTTATGTGCTATGAAAATAGAAAAAGATACAATTGTTCTGTGTTTTAGTTGAATTCCTGATCTGACTGAATATCATAACAGATTGTTTTCTGGCTAGTTTTGTGTGTTCTGTTTAACACAGTTGAGAGATGGACCTAACAGGTGTCACTCTGTGTAGGTACCTCTGAATACGGACACAGTTGAGGATCTGGTCCATTGTTTGCAGTCCATTTTGCCTTATATAGCTGTGCTGGAGTGCCTAGACAATCCACTGAAAGAGTGGCCTGTCAAGTCCTAAAATAGAGCTTAAAAAAGAGAGACCCCCATGACTGTAAGGCTGTGTGTCCCAATGTTCAGTACTCTCCAGTGATCGATTTGTTGCTGGCTTTAAAATATTATTTTTGGATATGCCCACAGAGTCTAATTATGATCTCATTTGCGCAAATGTTAATCAGGAGTAATACCGCTGAAGTGATTGGAGTTATACTGATGTAAAACCATGTGAGGTCAGGATCAGGCTTATCATTTCCAAAATGTTTAAAATGTGGGAATGCATTGAAAGCTTTTCCATCATGTGTTTATCAGTTTGGGCCAGATTCTGATACCCTTGCTCCCGCTTAGTAGTACTGTACTCCACTGTGGTCTCATTCACTTCAGTGGAACTATCTATAGATTACTACACTATTCAGCATGACAAAAGGTATCAAGGACATCTGTCCATTTATGGCAGCAGAACTTTTCCAAAATGACAAAAGAGAAAAGGTAAACATAAAGGCTGAAAACCACAGAGTTTGATCTTGGCAGAAATATACTGTATTTGGTCCACAAAGCAAATCTAGGGAAAAAACTGGTGTTTGATGCTTAGAGCAATATGTAGAAAAAAAATTAACATCACTAACTATTAATATACTCCTAAGTACCTTCACAGGACACTAAGAATCATGGGTTCTGATTCAGATTTTACTTACTCTGATGTAAGCCAGAGTAACTCCATTGAACTCAGTGGATTTACACTGTTGAATAACTTGTCATACCAGAGTCAAGTCCATGGACATTAGAGATGTAAAACACCTGTTAGATCGGGGTGGTCAACCTTTGGCTCTGGAGCCGCATGCGGCTCTTCAGAAGTTAATATGCGGCTCCTTGCATAGGTGCTGACTCCGGGGCTGGAGCTACAGGTGCCAACTTTCCATTGCTCAACCCCAGGCCCTGCCCCCACTCCACCCCTAACCCCTTCCTGCCCCCTCCCCGAGCCTTCTGCACCCTTGCTCCTCCCCCCTCCATCACAGAGCCACCTGTACACTGCAAAACAGTTGATTGAAGCAGGCAGGAGAGGGAAGTGCTGATTGGCAGGGCTGCCGGTGTGCAGGAGGTGGTGGTGGGGGGGGGGAGAGGCTGATGGGGGCTGCTGACATATTACTGTGGCTCTTTGGCAATGTATACTGGTAAATTCTAGCTTCTTCTCAGGCTCAGGTTGGCCACCCCGGTGTTAGATCATCTAGTCCATCTCTCTGTCAGTGCAGGAATTTTTCCGACTCTGTATTTAGAAACAAGATTCAGTGCGAAGGGGAGTTTGCAGCACAGTCCCTTAAAACATTTGTTTTGAATCCTATATAATGTTTATGTTACATCCAGAGTGAATGAATTGAGAGCAGACCTCTACCGTAAGAAACTTTTCCCCAGAAAATCCTACATTACAACTTATGTGCTTAAAGCTGATGTTTGATTTATTAGGTTTGTTCTTTTTACATTAGTTTTGAAATACTTTTGCTCTAGGTAAGGCATTGTCAGGGTTGGTTAGCAAAATGGACCATTACACTGGAATTCTTTCCTACAGTGTTTTATTTCTTTTTTTAGCTGAAATTCATAGTGACAGCATTATCCTACGAGATGACTTTGACTCTTATCATCAGCTAGAATTGAATCCCAGTATGTGGTAAGTTTCAGGTCTCTCCTTCCCTTTACATTTGTTTTAGGAAGTGAATATGCTTTTATTATTATGGTTATGTATTTGTATTATGGTAGCACCTAGGTGACTTCAGAGGGACTATTCAAAGTATGCAAAGTTAAATAAGTGTGGTGGTCTTTGCAGGATCACAACCTATATAAACTAAACAGACAAAAGGTGAAATCTTAACCCCATAGAAATCAATGGCAAATTAACATTGACTTCAACAGTCAGAATTTCACCCAAATGGTGGGAGAGAGGCTGTACAATCCCCATTATACAGATGTGGAACTCAGGTATTGAGAGATTAAGTGACTTACCAAAGACATCTGTGGCAGAGCTGCAAACTGAACCCTGCTCTCCTGAGTCATAGCCCAGTGCCTTAGCCACCAAATCATTCTTCCTTTGAGTGGTGTCACTGTATCCTTTGTAATTTAAAGTTCAATTTATATTTTTCATGAAATAAAAACCATAATTTTAAACAGATGCAACATCATTACCCATAATCGAGCAAATCCTTCTCCCACTGAAGTCAATAGGAGTTTTTCCGATTACCTTCAGTGGGACCAGAATTTGTCTATATGTGTATGCATAATGTTATGCAGTGTATCTGAAGCTGTGTCGATCCCAGGATATTAGAGACAAGGTGGGCGAGGTAATATCTTTTTAGGACCAACTTCTGAGGGAGTGTCTAAGTGTGTAACTTCTATTGGTCCAGTAGAAGATATTACCTCACCCACCTTGTCTCTCTATCCATAATGATGACATTTATGTGAAGATAAATGTGAGATGGATGACATTGAAATGATTCACACTGTAACTTCAAATGAGGTAAGTAATTATAACAATTATAACAATTGTATATCTACCTTATAACTGGGAACAAATCAGCAATTATTAATAAAGCTCTCTTTTACAAGTGTATCCCAGAGATACTGCTACTGCACTTCGGCTCTGAAAGACTCCATTATAAATTCCCATTTTACAGTATACCATAGGCACTAACATGCAAATGTTCTTAGATTGCAAGATCACTCTTGACAAGGGCAAGTTACTGTATTGATAAATATATATATATAAAATTTTGTTATATCTATATAAAATAGTCTCATGTGTCCTTCATCCCTCAACCTCTACAGGTACAAACACAGCTTCACCAAGCCATTGTAATGTCACCGTTCTGTCACTTAATAATGACTTGTTAAAGGGATGTCTTTCATGTAATGTCACAAACCCACTATCCGGTAAATGGGTATTTATATGGAACCAGGAGAGGAAGATTGGGAGTAGCATTACCACACTATCAGGGCCACACTATGATACCAAAGGGAATCGTGGCACTAGCACAACCCAGTAAACTATAATTCTCCTGGGTACCAGCTAATACCCTATATTATAATATCAGTCTTAGGAGAAAGATTTTAAGTATGAACATTGTCCAGCTATACTGAAATAAAGACCGGATACGTTGGATGTAGTTTAATTAGGCATTAACTTTATTAGATGTCTGCAACTACCTGTCAGATAAAAGTGTACAGTGCGGGTAACTCCATGATCATTTCAATAGCTACCTGGGGGCTTCCGTCAGCCTCCCCTGATTTTTTTTTCCATCCTGGTCCCCAGCCAACCCACTGCTGGGACCTTACCATCCCCCCTCAAATGAGGGTTAAAGTGGGCTATAAAGGGATGGGGGGCAGGTTGGTTCCCGGCCATGCCAGTCGTAGGCACTCCGACCCACCCATCCCCATTCCGCTTCTTTAACAAACACCTCCTTTAAATCCTTTACCAAACCACTTATCTGATCACTGTATCCCTTCCCTATGGGGTACTTGCATTGGACATCTGCCACAAGGGGCACCAGCAATTAGCTTGGCTGCTTCCCCCACCCAGTCCTTTATTTGGATGGGATTATTAATAATGGTCCCTGCCCCATTCAATTAATACTACTCACCTTATAGGTTGTGTATCCTTCAAGACAGAGAACTATTTTGGTGGGTTAACTTGTTTTGTTCAATGAAACTCTTGAAAAATGCAAAGCTTCTTTCATGCAATTCAAATTCTGCTCTTTTATCTGATGAACAGTGATTGCTTTAGTTCTGTTTGTGTATATGGCTGGTTCTGGAGTATATTTTCCCTGTTGGAGATCTGACTTAATTTTTCTTTTATTACAGTCTGCTATGTGTTGTTTTCCTCCTGTCGACATCTTTCAGAGTTTCACCTTTTTATGTATCCAGATTGTAGTTTATAAGAATTTCACAGATATTTGTCCATTGCATATATTTTTTTCTAATGCTATCTTTTTCTTTTTGTTACATTTTGTATGTTCTCCTTTAGAATTCTGGGCAGATGCAATGAGAATCTAGAATCTCAAAATATAAATATCTCATTTTTCATGGGAATGGATAGATCAAGGGCTTTATAATGGGATACAGAGTAGCAGGCAATGAAGATAATTTTAGCTTCAGTGTGTTAAATAGACTTAAAGGAAAGAAATGAGAGAAGGCATTATTTCCCCAACAGACGTTTCATCACTCACAGAAGGCCTAGCTACTGGGAGCTTCCATAACTTATTTATTCACTGGGCCCTATTCATAAATCCATCCTTGCTTCTTAGAAGTCTCAACAGAGAGGTCATGAACTGAATTCCTGTCCCCTAGATTTGGTCCCTCTAATAACTTTGAGACATATTGGCGTGGCAGTGTGTAGGGACTTTGCACTAGTGCCATACCTGTTATTTGGATAAAGGACTCTAGTCTTCATTGTGATGTCTATCTCATACAATACATCTGTCCAATGGGCCCTGATCCTCACACGTCTTTTGGTACCACTACAAATAAAAATAATAAGCCTGACACCTTTCAGCAACAATAAATTAAGTTAGAAAAAATTTAAGGGGAAAAGAGTAATTCTTGTAAGATATCCTGCACTTTGCTGCATAGAGGATTTCTCCAGAGACACTCCCTTCAGTGAAGACCTGGTTAATTCGGAAAGCTCATTCTTCCTTGACTGTGTAGCTGGAGTTAAGTCAGGGATTACTAACCGTTTATGCCAACTTTCCTAAAATTGCATTTTTCCCCTGGCAGCTGGTGAGATCCTCTTTATCACACACAATTGCTGTAACTGCAACTGCAGTATTTCCAGTCCTATTCTTTCCCTGATTTGCTCTGCTCAGAATGTAGTAGCAGCTGCCTTGCATGCACAGGATACTCTAGTGGCGGCTGGTCACTAGGGGCTAGTGAGACTAAGCCCCACTAATAATTAGTTGTAGCCATTATTTGTGTAAAGATGAAAAGAGGTTTACCATGCTTTCTATTGTCTATTCTTCCCAAATCCCTAAATAGCAACTCTGACTTGGATGCGCTTGATGCTGCCCCAGCCATCCAGAGTGCCTTCGTGGCATGTGCAACTGAAGTCAGGGATGCACAGTACAAGTGCACAGCTAGGCCATTTCATGGCCATATGTGTCTAATTTTATGAGACCCTATAGAGACTGAGCATGTCACTTCCTCACTTGTAGAAGCCTCACATGAAATAACTGTATTTTGTCCTGGAGCATTGTACTGATCTGGCTGTTACTGCCTATTGATTTATAACTCCTCACATGTGTTGGAAAGGGATAGTGCAAGTAAGATTAATTTCTATACGCACACCAAGACTAAATAAGGGACGTTACAGCTAGTATTTGTGTACTCTTTATAGCCGTGATAGTGACCCTATGGCACAACATTCGAACTTTCCCTGAGGAGAATGTTATAGCAAAGTGCTAAATAACCAGAACAGACTACCAAGTTAGAAAGCAGATCCAGAAAAACATTTTTTGTTAACTTAAGAGCAGTGCTTTAACTTCAACACAAGAAAACTGGAGAGAGGAAAAACCTCTAAGATCTATAAATTAGTCAAGAACACCTGCTGTCAGTGATCTATCCTGTGCTGTACAAAAGTTCTCATTCAAACAGTAGGCTGCTCAAGATAAGCAGCATACTCATGGGTACATTCAGTAAATTTAAAAAATGGTTTAAAATAAAAGCTGCTACTGGCTTAAGTCCAGCAGCAATCATTACCAGCATGAAACTGTTTCATCTCAAATCCCATCAATACTCATAACAGCAATCACTTACCAAAAAAAAAAAAAAAAAAACCCTCTTAGAAGATGACATGAAGAAAAGCTGAGCATATAAAATCAATCACTAAGAAACAGACTCCAACTCTTATTCATAGCCTATGAGAAATGAAGTGTTCAGATTTATAGTGATCTTTCCAGTGGCGAAGAGGTGGATGAAAGTTCTGTGAAAGGAGTCTACGGTCCTAAAACGATCTCCAAATTGCAGTAAAGCCAAGAATGAAACTTCAAAAAGATTTATGTGGCTGTTTGAGATGTTTATCCCTGTTACATTTCTAGGATCATAGAAGACATCAGGCAATATAATGTCAGCAATCTAGTGTATTCTAGAGGGGAAACAAGGAACTGGTAGAAAACAAGATGACAAATGAGGACAAGGTAACAACAGATGTTTGTCCTTCAGCAAAACGAGAAAAGAGTAGAAATGAACAGAGGTGGTATTTGTAGAGAGCAGAGGAGAGCAATGGGAGCTCTGCAGAAAAGACATCTAGATGAACATGTTATCAATAGTGACACCAAGCAAAAGAAATGAAGAGAAAGTTGAATGAAGACATAAGGCAAGGAAGTGGCTAAGACTATGCAAAGGGACACTCCTAGCTAGGACAGTTAATATTACTCTCCTGCAGTACAAATGGTATAAGGAAGAAGAAATGAAGCACAGCAAATTGGAGTGTTCTTATTTCTAGACATGCAAGAGGATAACGATGATCTAGGGAAATACACATCAATTATTTTACTGTCCATATATTTCTGTCAAGCTACTGAGCAATTAACTCTGGAGCAATACATTTCAAATGGAACATGAAGATTTGGGATCAGGATTACTCATACTTCTTATGAGAAAATAATCCTCAAGAAGATGAATGATCAGATTATTAGAAGGACAGCTATCCAGAGCTCTTCACAATATATTTCACAGATGAGATTATGGAAGAAAAGTATTTGAGCAGCTGAACCACTTTATATTCATAGTATCTTAGAAATTAGAGAGAGAAAAGACCGGTTAGGTCATCTAGCTTATCCCCTTACTAGTGCATGAGTATTCCTTACACTATATTTATAGACAATGCTGCCCTGCTATACATAAATAGCAAGGGTTCATGCAGGATCTGAGCTATGAAAAACACAAATATGGGGACAGAAAATAAAAACGCTTATAATCAAGCAGAATAATTATATCAGCAACATAGTTGAGCAAAAATGGCATAATACATCTACTTTGAGGTTACATGAAGTCGATATAAAAGGAAATGATTTTGTTATTTAAAACAAGTTGTCTACAGAAGAACTTTGTCACAATATCTGTCAGTTTGTCAAAATTGTACATAAATATATTTAGTATGTGATCAGCAGTGACTGACTGAGTGATGGCTTTTCTTGGTAATCTGGATGTAGTCAGAAATGAAGTGACTTTAACTGAGAAGGGTAATACTACTTTTCTCTTTTATAGTAAATCTCTTATGAGAATTTTGAAGTACTTGATAGATATTCATTAAGTCTCAAGATAACCCTCTAAGTCAGGTTAGTATTATCCCAGTCATAGAAATGTGTGAAACTGAGCCACAAGAGATGTGTATGCCAAAATTTTCAGAAGTGTCTGCTAATTCTGGATGCACTAATTTTGGGAGCTTAAACTTGAAACACTTAGAATCTGACTTGCAGAGATACTGAGCACCTGTAGCTTTCACTGACTTCAAATGGAGCTGTGGGTGCTTAGTACCCGGATAATGAGCCCCTATATGTTTTAATTTGGGCACCCAGAAATCAAGAAACTCAACATTAGTGGACACTTGAGGGAAATTTTGGCTTTAGTGACTTACCCAATGTCATACAACAGTAAAGCGTAAGGAAAATGTATCAGGATTCTTGACTCCCAGTCTGGCTTCTATTAATTTCTCAAATATACTGATAGCTTCTGGATTGTCTTATTTTTATTATGAAATGGAATAATGAAACGCACAAATAAAGAAAACAGTTTGATCTGTGTATTTTCTGGACATTAATGTACCATTATTATAGATATGACACCACTCCGAGCTGGTCAGAAATGTCCAAAAGTCCCCTGAAATTGATTTTTTTCTTATTGCTGTCTTCTACGCATGCTGAAATCCATAGACATGATGCATTCTTTTTCAGAAGAATCATTGGAAAGACACAAAACAAATATTCTCTACCTTCCCTTCCTATGCCTTTCTCCTGATAATATTCTGACTTCCCCTCATACACTCCTTCCCTGCATTGTAAAGAAAAATAAAATTCAGCCCTGGTGTAAGTGGACAGAAATCATAATGAAGTCAATAGGCATTGCACCAGCTTGCATAACTATCCCTTCATAATGATTTACTAAGCTGCAGCAATATGAATTGCTAAGAGTACCTTAATGTAATTGTATAGAGGAAAAATGACTTTCTTGTATAATATCTCACATTGTTTTGGAAAATAGAACTGAACCTGACCTTGAGGAGAGACGAGGTCAGCTTTGACTCCTGTAATGGACTTTGGTGAAAGAAAGTCAGCCCTACAATGAACTGACCGAGGGCCAAATGTGAAGAGTCTGAGAATAACCAATCCAATCAATAATTCACCACATCTAGAAAAAGCATGTGAAAATCTAACATCGATCACTCAGTACGTCTTAACGCTCATAAATCTGCAGGGCATTGTGTTCTCACAAAGTTGTTCTGTTCTGCAGAAAGTTAGCTACAATAAAGAACCTTATTTCAGTTATCTCAGGAGAGTTCTCATAGGAAACCAGAAGAACTGATAAATGACAATGCACGGCTGCATGAAACACTAACCACCAATTCACCAGGACTCAGAACTGTCTTCATGTAGATGATCAAGCATTTAAAAAAATAAATTAAATGTATATATATATATATATATATATAGGAAGTGAATCAATCCAATAACCGGATAGCTTATTTTCACTGGCCCATAATTCAGAACAGCCATTTGAATGTCTTAACTACTGTGCCATAAATAACTCCATGTGGTGCTCATGGATAGTCTTTTTGCCGACTGTGCTTATAGCCATCTGTTGGGACAGCATTATGCCTGCTCACAAGTTGATCCAGGCTGGAGCACTTGCGGTAATGATGCATATGAGAAATCATCAGTCTATGCAAAATGAGTTGGGAAGGAGAATTGTACCATGATGAACATAGGATAATGACATCAAGAAAAGAAAATGGTGGATGCCAGGACAGAGTTGCATTGGTTCTAAAGCTGAAGGTAAGCCAGGCTCGTGGCATTTAACCCATTATCTCCTCATATGTTGAAGGTGAGATTCAGTATCCACTCCAATGCAGCTACAATAGTACAAGTATATGTGCAGTCCTCAGCAAATCTCTGTTGAAAGAAGAAATGACTGTTGACGAGACATGTATATAAAATGGGATTACGAGAGTGACTAAACAAGTATTGGACTACAAAGAAACCAATTGGATAATGGTTGAAGTGCTGCAGTTGCATGACAAGCGTAGGATGATGAAGGCGAATAGGAGAAGGGTGTAAGTCTAAGAGATGAGTACAAAAGGTTGACCAGAGAGATAAAACAGAAAGCAGAGAAAGACAAACACCTGGATACGCAAAGCAGAAAATTGTGTGAAGAGAAGTACAACACAATTGTATCACAAGATAAGAGAACTGAATGAGACATGAGTTGAAGATGTCAGCGATGCAAGACAGTCATGGACAAGTAATTGAGGATGAACAAGCAAAGAATAAGCAATGGAACAAAATTTTGAACAGCTGTACAATGTGCAGAACCAGAGTATATTGAAGTGGTCCTGGAGAAACTTCCCAGCACAAGTGAGGGACAGCAGATATCAAAATTCTTAGAAGAAATAAAGATCCTGATAGAAAATTTGAAAAAGAAAAAGGTGCTGGGAATTGACAACCACAGAGCTGCTGCAAGCAGGTGAGGAACATATGGTAAAGGTGATGCACAAGCTGTCCAGCAAGATTTACGAACAAGAGCAAATGCCAAATGAATTGAGGAAAGCGATAATAGAACCAGTCTATAAAAAAGGAGATATAAGTGAATGCAAGAACTACAAAGGAATCAGATTACTGAGTGTGCTTGGAGAAGCATTCACCAAAACATTGCTGAGGAGAATGAAGAGATATGTAGATGTGGCCGTTATAGAGGAACAGGCAGGATATAGACCAGGCTGGAAGTACAACAGATCAGTTATTTGTGATAATACAGATATCGGAGAAGTACATAGAACACAACTGAACCTGTTGCAATTACTTTATGGACTTCAAGATGGCTTTCAATAGCATTGGCAGAAAGAGTTGTAGCAAGTAATAAAAATGTATGGCATGCCCAAAAAACTGATCAAGCTGACAGAAAACATCTACAAGACAGTGTATAAGGTGAGAGTACACAAGAAATGGATGGAATAGTTCAGGATGACCATTGCAGTTAGATAAGGATGCATGCTATCACCAGATTTGTTTAACTGAGTACTGGAAGCAGAATGGCTGTAGCATTGAGAGATGAAACAGGAGGAGTCATATTATGTGGTAGGACAGAGCATAACTTTAGATTCGCAGGTGATATTGACCTCACTGCATTGACCAAGGGGGATTTACAGAGAATAAATGACAAGGTAGATGGGGTAAGCAGAAAATTTGGCTTGAAGATAAAGAGAGACAAAAAATATGACAATTGGAAGTCAAGAGACAGAGGTAAAGATCAAACTCTGAGACCAAGAACTAGAACCTGGCAGAAGAGAATACTTGAGAGTTTAAAGACTACAAAAATAAAAAATGAAGAGAGGAAAAAATGGCTAGGGCAAGAAATAAAGCGGTTACAGAAGAATCAAGAAAGACGACTGCGATGGTTTGGACAGATGTCAGAAATTTCACTATCTTTCATATCTCTTTGACTTATGCTCACCAGGTAAAATAATCTATTTCTCCACGGGGTCTGGGTGAATTACCCAAAAAACATTTCAGTTTAAATTCCACATCAGTCACAGTTCCATTGGTAGATTTCAGCACCTGGTCTAACAAAGATGTTGCATGTCCAGAGGGAGACTCACAGCAGGGGTAGAGACTCCTACTGGACCTCCGTCCATAACAGGCATAGCATCTGTTAACCACCTAGTCTATCTATCACCCACATGTGTAACCACACCCCATGTCCCAGTCTTGAACCCTCTGTCAAAATACAGAGAATGTCCCTGATCCCTGCACGGAGGTACTCTGGGCACAGAACCAGTGGATATAAATGGAAAACCTCAAAATAAATACGAGTCTCATCCCATTTCTGCTCTAGCTTCTGCAACACACAGTTCCTCCCTATATGTATCACAGAAACAGGGTCTTCAAATTCACAAAATATCATATCTTTTTGTTCACCTGCCTCATATTAGTCACATGACCAAAATTTCTAACAGCCCTCTTAATATCTGCTGTACAATAAGGGGACACCTCACTGATCAAAATGGTCCTATAGGGATCTAACCCAAATTGTGCACAAGTTTCCATTGTCTTAACAATATTAATACAGTGTACAAATTCAATAACAATATTCAATAACACTCAATTCTTTCATAAGTAACTGCTGCAATATTCCTCACAAGGAAATCAGAGGTGAGCTCTGAGGAATCCTCAAGTCCCTGTCTGTTCAGGTGCCAATTTGTAACCTTTGGGTGGTCTAGAATTTACTTCACTGCCTTTCTCCTACTGCCTAAAACCAACTCCCATAGTAATGCACATGGAGACCCAGAATTCAGTCAATGAGGATTTTCAGCAAGGATTGCACAGGGTCAGCCTCCCTACAATCAAGTCCAAAAAGAACAAAAGGAATTACCATAACTTAATTCTTAAGTACCAATGTCATAAAATCTTATAATGATAAAGAAACAGAATAATAACAACTTAATTTCTACAACATGAGGCTACTTTATAATCCACATACATTAACTCCTCAGTTATACGTAAACATAAATAAAGAAAACAAATTAAATCTAAACAGGTCAGTTGCTAGAGAAACACAGTGCGAAGTAACTGAGTTCCCAAAAGCTTAGGTTGAGTTCACCTGAATCTCAGTTACAGTCTTGGATCACCAAAATCTATACAATCTGTTCAGTCAAAAGCACTGCAACAATCTCTTCTCTTCTCTTGTCTTCCATTCTCTTCTAGAAACTTCCAACTGGAATCCATGCAGACTCTTCTTCCTCCTCTGCTGAAATCATTCAGTTAACTAGTCAGCTTACTAATTAACCAACCACTCAGTCAAAGTATATAGGGGGGAAAAAAACCTGTTACAAGAAAAATACAAACTGAGAATAGCAATATGTAAGTGATTCTTTCCCCATCATCATATTTAAATAAGAGAAGAGTTGGTGAATCACACTGAGACAATTAAACTAAATTAGTTTGGCTAAAATCAAATAACCTTCCAAGTATAAAAGTAAAATAAAAGAAATGTTTCCCTTCCCAATTTTCCTTTTCCATAATTACCCCTGCAGGGGCTTCCCTTTTGTAGGGTTAATATCATTAACCTGCTGCAAAACGCTTCAGAGTTAGGGGGGAAAACCGCCTGCTCTCTGCTCCTGTGGCTCAGCTTCTCCCAACCCCCACAGTGCACGTGGCCTTTTGCAAAGCATCTGCCCTGACCACTTGCCTCATGGAATTTGAGTCCAGCAACAGGGAACCTATTGAGCATACCCAAAACCGCCTCACCCAATTCCAGAAACTTCTGAGTGTGGAGAGCTAATTGTGCATCTCCCTAGCAACAATGATCCAGACATGACTCATTCCTACCCTCTCCCATAGATCTCTTCAAGATATATCTCCCTGTTAGGCATGTGGATTACCCTTGTACTCCAGATTCTCAAAGGACAATCAGCACCTCCCAGAAGGAGCTCAGAGTCCTAGGATTAAAACAACAAATCTCAGAGGTAGGGAGATGTGTGATTAATTGGCCAAGCTGCACTTTCTTAGACCTATCTCAGATTTTCTTTATGCTTATTTTTGTTCTAATATTTAAGAACAGCCACACTGGGTCAGATCAATGGTCCATCTAGCACAGTGGCCAATGCCAGGTACTTCAGCGGGAATGAACAGAACAATTGAGTGATCCATCCCCTGTTGTCCAATACCAGCTTCTGGCAATCAACGTGTAGGGACCAGAGCATGGGTTTGCATCCCTGACCATCTTGGCTAATAACCATTGATGGACCTATCCTCCAGCACCTTTTCTAGTTCTTTTTTGAACCCAGTTATAGTTCTGACATTCACAACATCCCCTGGCAACTAGCTTCACAGGTTGACTGTATCCATAGTGTGAAGAAGTATTTCCTTTTGTTTGTTTTAAACCTGCTGTCTATTAGTTTTCTTGAGTGACCGCTGGTGCTTGTGTTATGCGAAGGAGTAAATATCCAGTGGGTATGGAAAACAAAGTATAAGTTATACAACAATTCTACAATTGGCTCTGAGCAGGTGAACAGACATTTATTCACTTTTTTGCCACACTAGTCATGATTTTATAGACCTCTATCATATCCTCTCTTAGTCATCTCTTTTCCAAGCTGAAAAGTCCCAATCTTTTTAATCTCTCCTCGTACAGAAACTGTTCCATACCCTTAATCATTGTTGTTGCCCTTCTCTCTACCTTTTTACAATTCTAATATCTTTTTTTTGAGATGGGGTGACTAGAATTGCACACAGAATTCAAGCTGTGGGCATACCAGGGATGTATATAGGGGCATTATGATATTTTCTGTCTGATTATCTATCCCTTTCCTAATGATTCCTAATGATTCCTGTTAGCTGTTTTGAGTGATACTGCACATTGAACAGATGTTTTCAGATAACTATCCACATTGACTCCAAGATCTTTCTTGAATGGTAACAGCTAAGTTAGACCCCATCATTTTGTATGTGTAGTTGGTATTGTTTTTCAAAGTACATTACTTTGAAATTACCTGCCGTTTTGTCACCCAATCACCTAGTTTAGTGGGATTACTTTGTAACATTTCACAGTCAACCTTGGGCTTAACTATCTTAAGTAATTTTGTATCATCTGCAAATGCCATCTCACTGGTTACCCCTTTTTCCAGATCATTTATGAATATGTTGAACAGCACAGGTCACTGTACAGATCCCTGGAGGACACCACTATCTACCTCTTTTTGCATTCTGAAAACTGACTATTTAATCCTACCTTTTGTTTTCTGTCTTTTAACCAGTTACTGGTCCATGAGAGGACCATTCCTCTTACCTTATGACTGGTTAGTTTGCTTAAGAGCCTTTGGTGAGGGACCTTAAAGGCTTTCTGAAAGTCCCAGTACACTATATCCACTTGATCACCCTCGTCCACATGTTTGCTGACCCCCCACAAAGAATTCTAATAGATTGGTGAGGCATGATTTTCCTTTGCACAAGCCATGTTGACTCTTGCCCAACAAATCATATTCATCTGTGTCTGATAATTCTGTTCTTTACTATAGTTTCAATCAATTTGCCTTGTACTGAATTTAGGCTTATTGGCCTGTAATTGCCAGGGTTGCCTTTTTTTAAAATGGGTAAAAGCACTTAAAATGAGTAACAGCATATTGTTAGCAAGAATATTGAATATTTAAATAAGATCTATTATAGTCTATGACTAAATGAGTCCAGTGTTACAAAACAACTCCAGGAAACATGTTTAAAATGGTCTATAGATAGTATGGTGATGTTTAAATATATGTGACCTTAGTTGTTTCCTTTTGTCACATCGTTTATGACCAAGGCAATTGCCTAGAAACACCATAAATAAGCCCCATGCTTTTAGTCTTTGAAAAAAAATGCTACATAATAGCTGAAAAAAAAATTCTGTTAAAGATAATGTTTCATTTAACCCAACTGTTTGGGTTCACCCAAAAACTGTTTTTGGTCAACCTGAAATTATTATTTTTTTCAATTTTTCAGTTTGGCAAGCAAAGCAAAAAAATCAGTTAGCTCTAGACCTAAGAGGTATCAGTATCCACATAATCTTTAATAACTCACAATGATACCACCTGACATACACAGCCTATCCAATTTTAACAGTTCCCCATTGGTTTGTTCTGCAATGGAAATAAGTTGTTGATTGTATGATGTTGGGTTTGTATATAGTTTATTAAGTGAGTTGTGAATATTATGAAATGAATATAGCCCCAGATAAAATTAAGTTGAAAAACCATAATTATGGGCACATTTGAAAATAAAGTAGGGGCACTTCTTTCAAATCTGTCAGAGCTTTTTTGAGGGACAGTAGTGGGGTGGGGAAGTAAACATTTTTCTGAAATTTAGGTTTTGTCCCTCCTAAAAAGAGACATCTATCATGTATGATTATCCTTTAAATTCAGTGTTGGGATAACTAAATAGTCCCATTTGTCTGAGTGTCAAAATCAAACGTTCTTCTTTTAGCAGTTTAGCAGGTTCTTAAAGCCCCAGATGTATGATTTATAATTTTCAGCTTGATGTGTTCTGATTTTCCTGCAGGTTTGAATGTAGTAACTGTGAGGTTGGAGAGCAGTGCGGTGTAATTATGCATGGCAATGCTGTCACTTTCTGTGAGCCATATGGTCCAAGAGAATTGGTAAGTGGATGTTTGCTAATTAGCATGGGTCATGGGACTTCAGGTTTTGAATTCAGACCTCATCAGCCACAGTGATGCTGGTGTGCTTTGAAAGCTCGGTGTTCAGCAAAGAAGTTCTTAAGCAGTTCAATAATGCATAGGACAGTAAGGTTAAATGTTTAAAACTCCTCACATTTTTTCTAAATATTTTGCACGCTTTTTGTACATGGCCAGGAAACCTTTTGAGTGAACTTTCATGAAAGTTATTTCCATGTTTAGAAAAGACTGGAAGGCCAGAATATAGAACCAAATCTGGGGCCTGGGATGCTTTCTTCATTTTAGACAAACAGGAAAAATTAAGTCTTTATTTTGTCTTATTTTATTTGGCTGTGTCTTATTTTCTTTATAGTCAAAAAATGTTAATTTGTTTGTGTAAAATATCACTGGGGAATAATGCACTCTGTGGGTTTAAAGCAGTCACATACCGTCTATATTTCAGAGTAGCAGCCATGTTAGTCTGTATCCGGAAAAAGAACAGGAGTACTTGTGGCACCTTAGAGACTAACAAATTTATTAGAGCATAAGCTTTCGTGGGCTACAGCTCACTTCTTCGGATGCATATAGAGTGGAACATATATTGAGGATATATATATA
>NC_048298.1:24359393-24424547 GCF_013100865.1 Trachemys scripta elegans | reverse complement strand
CAGGAGTACTTGTGGCACCTTAGAGACTAACAAATTTATTAGAGCACAAGCTTCCGTGGGCTACAGCCCACTTCTTCGGATGCATATAGAGTGGAACATATATTGAGGATATATATATATACACACATACACATACAGAGAGCATGAACAGAACAACTCCCACCTGTTCATGCTCTCTGTATGTGTGTGTGTGTATATATATCTCCTCAATATATGTTCCACTCTATGTGCATCCGAAGAAGTGGGCTGTAGCCCACGAAAGCTTATGCTCTAATAAATTTGTTAGTCTCTAAGGTGCCACAAGTACTCCTGTTCTTTTTACAGTCTATATTAATTATCTGCCTGTCCCGTAGAAGTCTCTGTGCCAAAATCAGTGGTGAGGTAAATGATGTCACAGTTTCAGGATAACTGCACCTCTATCTGCCACCTCTCTGGTCCGCTCCAGGACTGTCAAGTCAGGTCTCTCTGGTTTCCAGCTATCACTTGCCTCTGGGCAGGGACCCCCCTTCTGAGTGCGTGTTTCAAGGTTGCATGACTCCCTGCCTTCCACTGTGATATCCCCAGCAAGCCAGTCTGCCTAAAGGTCAGTGCCTGTGCGTTGCTTTCTCTCCAAGGGCTATGAACAGTGTATTGCCAGCAATTACAAGTTACCACTCAGCTCTTTCTAAGTAAGCACATTTATTCTTAAGGTAAAAGCAAAGAAAAGTTATTGAAACATTGAAAAGGTTTAAACACACACTAAACATACCAAGACTCATCCTTCAGTCATATAGGGCCCCAGTAGCCCACAAGGGTTGGGGGCCCCCCTTGGACAGAAGATCCTATCTATTTGCCTGATCAGAAACGCCATGAGTCAGTTCAAGCTCATCCTTTTATACCACAAGCCCTTTGTTTGTTTCTTAGTCTCTGGAAAACCCAGTTTTAACCAGAACCAGTATATGCAAACTACCCCAGTGGGTGTAACATCTCTGGATTTGTTTAGTCTCAGTGACTCACCTTAATCCCCTCTCCCCCGCCCAACCCCAACTATTTTTAGTTCCTGTAGGAGCTATGGTAACACTCCCTCATGGAGTAGAACATAATCATATGTAAACCATTTATAAATTTAATACAGTGGACCTCAAAAATACTGCATGGGATTACAGTATCTGTCACTGTAAATATTACACATGGGGTGTAAATTGGGTGTAAAATAGATGTAAGTATCAAAGTAGTGTGATTTGCATTAATTTGGGATCCAGTGGGTATGGAAAACAAAGTATAAGTTATACAACAATCCTACAATTGGCTCTGAGCAGGTGACCACAGACACGTGTAGAAAGGAGGCAGGATGCTTTCGGTAAGGAGTTTGGTAGTTAGAAATTCAACTCAAAATGTAGGCAATTTTAAAGTAATATTCATGATTTTTAAGATTGATTTTCTTGTTTGGGGAGTGGTTGTCTTGTGATTTTTGAAGACAGGGAGTTTTAGTAATATTGTATCTTACACAATACTCCAGAGACCAAATTTAACCCTGGCCTTAGCAGGCCCAACTCCCCTTGAATCACTCGTGGCCATTTATGCCAGGGTACTGACAAAATACTGACAAAATATGTGTAAACTACATTCATTTTGCAAAACCACTAAATGACACATTGGTGACAGTAATACAACCTTGCCAAATATGCACTCATTTGAATAGCATTTTTCTGTTACCATTTATGTGCATGCTAAATTTGATCATATTAATATGTTCTGTTAACGTTTGCATTGTCTTGTGGTGTTTGACAAACACAATACAAATGCATGTGCTGTGGTGACGGGAGAACTCATTTAAAACTATTTCACAAATTTCATGGATATAGTGGAACCTCACTGTTTCTCATTTCACTTATGCACAGACCTTGTGGGAGAATCCAGACATTGATGCTGAACTGCCTCTGCCTGCTATTTTAAATATTATTTGCATGTACTGTGTCTCATTTAATGCCTTGATATACTTGTGAAGAAAGAGATTCCATTTTGTGTCCATTCCAAAATTGAAGTCACATGTTTCGGATACTTTTTCCACATTTTGTTACTCATTGCTGGTTAGGGTGCTTGAAATTCAGCCCACAGATATTGAGCAAATAGACCTAGATGCCATGCTTTTCATTATAATTAATTTATGATGCTCCACTAAATACGTATAATTTAGACTACACTCAGCAATTATAAAATTGGGTTTAAAATCCTGGACTGCGATTGGCTAAAGCGGTCACATGACCTGGTGATTAACTGGCACTACCATACCATACCCTTTGAAACTGAAAATATTGATCATTATGCCTAACAGATGTGAAAAAATCAAAATCTTACAAGTCATCATCCTAGCATAATTATTAGTGCACCTTATAAAAGCATTTGTATACCTCGCTACCCCTGTAAAACAGGTAAATGTTATCCCATTTTACGTAGAGGGAAACTGAGCTACAAAGAGGTTAAATGACTTATCCAAGGTCACTGAGAGAATCATGCTAGAGCCAAGACTAGAACCAATTTGTTACCTTTTCCCAGTCCGGTGCCTAGGTCACTGGACAGTGCATCTCTGTCTCACAGATGATGAATTTCAATACTCATATATAATATTTTATTTTTCCTCTAACTCTCTTCCATTTTTTTTTATTCCATCCCCCTTGTACCACCTAACTCTCACTTACCTTCCTCCTGCAGTTCAGGGCTCTGTTTTTCATCCCTGATGTTCAAGTCTCTTCCTCCCTAAATAATCAGATTTCCTTTCTCCATCCTAAACCAGTCCTTTATCTTGTTGTCCTTACACATGGTTACTGAAATCCTGCTCACATCTCAGGCTCAGGGTGCTTGTACGTTTTATTTTTGCTTTGAAATACTTAAGCAAGATGAGAAGAATTTGCTAAATTAAATTAATTAGATGGTTTGTTTCCTTGACCTCCGCATCCTCCCACTGCTGCTTTCAATTGCTGCACAGAGGAATCAGTCTAGTACTCCTGATAGAGAGGTTTTTAATGCCAAACCACACATGTGGTTTGGTTGGGATATCACAAGTACAGGAATCATAGGAAAACCAATAGCTGCTGATATGCTGCAAGCAAAATAATATATGTTCATTTAAAATTTCTCACCATTCTGGAAAATGCAGGTTCCTCTTTATCTGCAGCCCTCAATCCCTACCATCTTGATTAGTATAATTAATGTAAACAGTTCCTAACAACCTGTATTTACATCATTTTCTAAAGGGATAAAGCAATTAAAAGAAGATTTAATTATCAAAAAGTACAGGCCAATTAATTTTAATTAATTAACTGTTTAATTTAATTCTACAAGAATACCTTTTCCATGGTAATTGATACATTTAATCTATTGAAGATAGGAGCCACAGAACATTGATAAATTGAAGGCTTTCTTGTTGAAATTAGAACCCACACAACAGAATTAACTGAATGTAAATTAAAATAGCTGCTCATACCTCAAGTCAGAAAGCACTTTATTATTTGGCAGGATAAATGTAATACCAGTGTTGAACCTATCCTAACTAAAAGGACACGAATGAAGAGTTAAATGTTTCTTTAAAGGGTTTTTAATTATTTAAGCAAAGCTTCATTATATCTGTTGAGAGCCTAATCCTGTTTATTCGGAAGACCTTAAAGTGTTAGAGGTATAGTTTCAGCATAGGGCACATACACATAGGTCCAGGTTTTTAGATGCATTTCTAAAAAGTGGATGCTTCACATGACATGAAAAGCTTTTAAAATATATCTCAAGTCCTTCTTAGTTCACAGATTATTACCAACCATAAGAAATTTTCCTTTTTTTTTTTTACTATCTATAAGAAATTTCCCCTCTGAATGTAGCATGCTACATGTGCATGTTCAAAAGCCAGTTCTCAAACATCAGTCATTGTTTCTAAGGGTACATCTACACTACAGCGGGGAGTCGATTTAAGATACGCAAATTCAGCTACGTGAATAGCGTAGCTGAATTCGACGTATTGCAGCCGACTTACTCCGTTGTGAGGACGGCGGCAAAATCGACTTCTGCCGCTTTTTGTCGGCGGCGCTTACTACCACCTCCGCTGGTGGTTAGAGCGCCGATTCGGGGATCGATTGTCGCGTCCCGATGGGACGCGATAAATCGATCCCCGAGAGGTCGATTTCTACCCGCCGATTCAGGCGGGTAGTATAGACCAGACCTAAGTCTCCCTGGAACCATCCTGCTAATCACTGCTGTAGCACTTCCCTGTTTGGGCAGTCTTAACATGTGATCTTCTTTGATACTGACATTAATTGCATTTCAGGTGGCAGATGGTCTCAAGTACAGATAAGTTGTGTGGCCAAATCTGTACCAAAAACACTGACCTATCTATCTTTCATATCAAATCAGACTCCTGTTATTTGTCCGGTATAGATGTCCAAATCCAAACTTTTAAAACCCTCAACCCTTTAGAACAGGGGTGAGCAAACTTTTTGGCCTGAGGGCCACATTGGGGTTGCAAAACTGTATGGAGGGCCAGGTAGGGAAGGTTGTGCCTCCCGAAACAGCCTGGCCCCTGCCCCCTATCCGACCCCTCCCACTTCCCGCCCCCTAACTGCCCCCCTCAGAACCCCTGACCCATCCAGTCCCCCCTGCTCCTTGTCCCCTAACCGCCCCCTCATGGGGCCACCCTCTCCTAACTACCCCTGGGACCCCACCCCCACCCAACCCCCCTGCTCCCAGTCCCCTGACTGCGCTGACCCCTATCCACACCCCCGCCCCTTGACAGGCCCCCCAGGACCCCATGCCTATCCAACCCCTGCATTCCCCATCCCCTGACCCCTATCCACACCCTTGCCCCCTGACTGGCCCCCCTGGGATTCCCACTCTTGACCGCCCCCAGAACCTCTGCCTCATCCAACCGCCCCTGTCCCCTGACTGCCCCCTGGGACCCTCCCCCACCCCTTATCCAACCGCCCCGGCCCCCTTATCATGCCGCTCAGAGCAGCATGTCTGGCAGCCACGCCGCACAGCCGGAGCCAGACACGCTGCCGCGCTGCTTGGCAGGAGCACGCAATCCCGCCACTCAGAGCACTGCCCGCGCAGCGGTGTAGCTGCGGGTGAGAGGCCGGGAGCTAGCCTCTCCGGCCGGGAGCTCACAGGCCAGGCAGGACGGTCCCGCAGGCCGGATGTGGCCTGCAGGCTGTAATTTGGCCACCTCTGCTTTAGAACTTAAAAAAAAAATATGTTGTGGAATTCATCAAAAAGAGGCAGTAGGATTTGTTTTGGTTTCAAGGTATCTGGAGAGAAATCCCTCAGGACATTCTTTCTTCACCTTTAATACATCTAAATCTGTTGTCTCCATTCTCAGCTGCTGGCGTGTTGCAAGTTCTGATGTGATAGAGCAGAGTGCACTCTTGGGATATCCACTTGCCAAGATGAGGAAATCTAATGAAATTCCCAAAAGACAGAAATACCAATGCATATTACTAAGCACTACCAGTTGTTCTGTGGCACTGAAGTCCTGAAAAAGAATCAAAAAGCCTCTAAATTTAGAACAAGCTTCTGTTCTGCATCTTTACCCTAATATGCTGTCAGCGGGAAATGTGGAAACTCGGACATAAATGAGAAATAGGATTTACCTTATATATTTTTGAAGAAATATTAGTTAATAAAAGAAGGCAGGTATGCCTGATAATGCCTGATAATGAAAGAGATCATGTGTACACCTCATGCCTCAGGTAAATTGTACAGAAATTACATAGTTTTAGTTTGTAATGATGAACAATCTTTGTAATACTGCCAAGGCCACTTAAGTGATGGTGACATAAATTCAGATTGCTCAGCAAAGCTGGCTTTTATTTGTGCACTTGACTTTTTCAGTAAATGTGTTTATAAACTGCCATTCTTGTTCCCATTGTTGATTTCTACTCTTCCTTTGTTCACGCCGCTTATTTGATTCCCCCTATAACTCACTCATATGAAAAGAGTTTCTTGTCACATGGCACACGCTGCTTTGTTGTGGAATATCAATTGCTGTGAATTTGATGGAAGAGTCTTGGTCTTTGAGTTTTTTATGATGCACAGGGACCATTTTTTTGTTTGTTTGTTTATTTGTTTTTTTGTTCTGTGTTTGTACAGAGCCTACTATAATGGGGTTCTGGTCCATGACTAGGGTTCCCAGGCACTATGGTAATACAAACAATAAACAGTTATAATCAAATAATAAATTATGTGAACATGACACTGCAGAGTCATTGCCCTCCCATGAAAAACCGGATTGAGGTTAACTTTCATCTTGTTACACATTGATCTCTGTAAACAATCACAATGCTAATTTAGCTCTTTTTCCCCCCTCCCCAATGTTCCAGTCAAGCCTTTTTAAGCAATTATAAGATTCAAAATGAGCCAGAAAGGACTGGAACTTCATTCTGGTACTTCTTGGGTGATACTACCACTTTCAGCAAATATTAAAGTTTTTAGCTCTTAATAGCTTTCAAGAAAACCTTCCCAACATGGACTGATGAGGTTTTGTGTGGGAGCCATCAGAGGAGGGGCATGTTGAGTGAGGCATGAGTAAAGTTTCTGAACTTATTCTTCCCACTTCAATCCCTGATTATATACGCTTCATATCAAACAGTATTTAGCTATAAGTACAAAACCTAGTTGGTTTATATTATGCTATATATGTGAAATTTTGAATTTAGCGGTTAAGCACTTAGATTTTATTATTCCATTTTACAGTTTTAGGCCCTGGTTCTACATTAGGATCTGCTAGTGCATATCCTTGAGCCTATGTAGAGTCCCATTGAAGTTATGAATTCATTTTTTAAAATCTTTCTGATCACTGATCAAGCACTAATACATGGAAAAATTTACTGGAGCGATAGAAAATTTGTACTGCCACAAACAAAGAGTTTCTCATTGTGACATATGATCAGATACCAAGAATCCGAATGACGTAACAGAAATGTCCGTGATCTGTCAATCTGAAAGGTTTAGAAATGAATGATTTATACATGGGAGATCTGGGCATCCACAGGACTCCCATATTTTTTAAAAGGTTATAAATATATTGTTTTGCTGGTTTAATGCAATGCTTCTATTTTTCATGTTTTTCCTCCTCTAGACCACCACTAGCCTTAACACAACCACAGCTTCTGTCCTTCAATTTTCCATCGGTAAGTTTATATAGCAATTTTACTTTAAAAAGTATTAAAAGGTCATTGTTAAAATGGAAAACACTAAATTTTTAATTTTACATTTTTGGCCAGCATTTCCATCTGCCATGAGGGATTAAATCAATCTTAAAAAATTGCAACATTTCTTGACCCCCGATATTTAGAGCTGCTAACCGAAATATGGAAAGAAACAATTTTAGCAGTTTATCTAACCTTGTATAATTATTGGTTTATCCTTTCATGCTTATTTCATTATCTAGTAGATAGTCAGCATTGTGTAGGGTGACCGTATGTCACGTTTTGGCTGGGACAGTCCCTTTTTTAAGCCCTGTCCTACCCACCAGTTGGCAAGAGCAAACTGGACAAATGCAGTTTTGCCAAAAAAGTGGAGTGCGACCCCTAGTTGGGCATGGAGGAATGTGCGGGGGGGGAGGAGGGCGAGCGGCAACACCAGCCCTGCATGGGGTGGAGGGATCAGGCAAGTGGCTCGGGTCTGGCCAGCCCTGCGCAGGTGGTTGGCAGGGGGTCTTGGGCCAGCCCCATGTGCACGGAGGAGAGGGGGGCCTCATGCTGGTGGCAGGGGGGTTTGGACTGGCCTGCACGGCAGGGTGTTCGGGCCACCCCTGTGGATGGGCAGGTGGCAGGGGGGCTCCGGCCGGACCTGCATGTGGGGGGAGTGAGAGGGGAGCCTCAGGCCAGCCCCACACAAATGGATGGCAGGGAAGGCTGGGGGATGGTGGGACCTCAGGCTAGCTCCGTGCGGTGTCCCATTGTCCCTTTGGGAAAATATGATCACCCTAGCATTATGACAATGATTGCCCATTCTTTAAAATGGGTTAAGAAAAAATGACTAAGTAAAAATGGATCCTCTCTCTCTCAATATATTAAAACTTAATGTGTCTTCAAATCATATCTGCTTCATTTAGTGCCAAAAGGAAGTTTTTGCTACTATTAATGCTGCTGTGTCAATAATATACTACCTATTATAAATGACTATAGTTTGGCACTGTAGAGTATAGGCAGCAGTGTTTTGTGCTGTGAGACTGATTTGGAAGAAACTTAATTTTTTAAGGCAAGATTCATTACAAAATGTGGAGAGAAATGTTCTTATGGTGAAGATAATTCAGTAAGAATAAACAGGCAAGGAATGTTGACTGTTTCTTCTGTGGACTCCTAGAAATGTATTTCCAAATTATATTCTCATTCTAAAAAAACTAATTCTCCTAGCTGAGTGTACATCAGCAGGGTTGTGATTAAACTGTGGAAATCGCTCCTGGAAATGAGAACTATGAGTTAAAATGATGTATCTCAAGTGATTTGGATTTAAAACAGTTCTAAGACCAAATTCCAATGGGCTCTAAACTACCTGTCAGTAAGATTAATTTTTATATTATCTTAAATTGTTCATTTGGGTTTTTATTTTATCTCATAATTACTTACCACTATACAAGTAACTGTACTGTAGTTAATCTCTAGTGAGGGAGTCACTATTACTATTCGGGGGTGGGGGGTATTTTATTTTAAACTATTGTTTTTACAAAACCAGTCAGATGTGCACATGCATAAGCTGAGCGACTGTGTAATCATATGGCTATATCCCTAATCCTTCGTCATCCCATCCCTTCTGGTATCTATCACCCTCACCCATTGTTTCATATCTGCAATTTTAGGCTTTGATCCTATAACTGATAAGAGGTGGGTATGCCTGTGCACTGTGCAGACTACCGTTGAGGTCAATGGAGTTTGGTTTTAGAACTGTTTGCAACCGGAAATACTAGATGTTTTCTTCTCCAACTGATTGTTCTTCTTGCCATGAGAAGTTTTCATAGTTTAATCAAAACCCCACTGGGAGACTCATCTAGGAGAATTACTTTTTTTAAAAAAAATGAACATAGCAGTCTGATCACACACTATCAATTGCAGGATTGAGGCTTTAGGTTGTATGCTTTTGGGGATAAGGACAATGTCTTCTGTGAAGCATCTAGTATACTGTTGGGAACTATGAAATAAATAATACAGGTGGGAAAAGTCTGTAAAGAGAAATTTATAAATTGTGGGGGGGGGATGTAGATGGAGAGAAGGAAGAAGGCACTTTACCTAGAGGGCTCAATGAGATAGATTAACTGGCCCTGTATGTTTTCATATTAGAAATGTAAAAGAGTTCAAAATACTTGTCAACAAATATGTTAACAATACAGACAACAACAAAAAAGATTCCCCCTGGAGTAGAGAGTTAAAGAAACCCCTACATCAAACCAGTTTCAGTTGGGGAGTGCTGGAGGAGACTATGTGGGACCCTCTAGAGCCCAGGCACCCATAACCCCCTCCCCCCAGAGCCCAGCTTGGGTGAATCCCCCGGCTCAGATACCTGCACCCCCAAGAGCCTTTACTCCCTCCAGCTTCTTTACTGTTCCACTGAGGGATGCGGTGTGGTGAGGCCCTGCCCTTCCTCACCCTTTGCCAGAGCCTGGTCTCCCGGGCCCTCTCCCATTCTCAGGAGCATGAGGATCAAGCCAGGCAGCCAGAGTGTGCAGGGCCTCCAACCTTGCCAGGCTGGGTACTCCACTCACTGCGAGCTGAAGATCTGGCCTCCGCAGAGTCCAGGTCCCCTAATGGCCACCAGCAGCTCTCGAGCCCCAATTCTGCGGGGAAAACATGGAATTCTGCGCAGAACATTAATTCAGCATAAATTCTGCATTGCACAATAGAATCATAGAATATTAGGGTTGGAAGAGACCTCAGGAGGTCATCTAGTCCAATCCCCTGCTCAGAGCAGGACCAACACCAACTAAATCACCCCAGCCAGGGCTTTGTGAAGCTGGGCCTTAAAAACCTCTAAGGATGGAGATTCCACCACCTCTCTAGGTAACCCATTCCAGTGCTTCACCACCCTCCTAGTGAAATAGTGTTTCCTAATATCCAACCTAGATCTCCCCCCACTGCAACTTGAGACCATTGCTTCTTGTTCTGCAGTGGCGCAGAATTCCCCCAGGAGTAAAAAGGATCCTAAAGCTTGTTATATTAGATTAGTACTACAGTGTACATTCAAACCCCTAAGCAACAATTAAGTGTAGTCTTTTAGCAGTCCTCTTCCACTGCCAACCACCAGGTGTTAATCTGGTGGGTTTTAATAATTTGAGTTAGAGAAACGGATAATGACAAATGAATTAAGCACAAAATGGCCCAGATTTCATCATAAATCCCAAAGCTTCTTAAATCATGTGTACAGGAAGGATAATTTCCCAGTGACATTTTCATTAACCGAGCTTCTAACTAGTGTCCCTAAAGTGCCATATATTCAATAGCCATGAGTTCAACAGTGTCAAACTGCAGAAGGTTTGTATTACCTTCTTATTGAGACAGTGAATAATTACTTGGAAGAGTTACTTAATAAGACATGCACTTATTGATATACAGCCCCTGTGACATCCTCCCAGGGTTTACAGCCTTTTCAAATGTGGACGATTTGCCTGCTGTGCTGAGTTGTGTTTGAACTGTTCAGAACCATTAGCGTTGGTTTTGATCTAAATGTTGGGATGGTGTTTACATTAGCCCACTGTCTGCCCAAGCATTTACTTCAGATTTCCTCATCATCCTTGACTGCATTTCTCGAAGACCAAATGCTTCTGTTCCTGATACATGAAAGACAAATTCTAACATTTACTTTAATGTGCAGTGGGATTGCTCTTAATTAAGATATTTAAAGTAATACCTTTGGGCTCTCTCAAACCAGAATTTCTAATTCCACAGTTTGAGGCCATGGAGAATCACACACGAGCTTCCAAACCCCGCTGCCATAAAGCATTAGCGTGATTCATTAGCTGAAGTATTCCCTGCATCTCACTCACAAACTCAGACTTCTCCCTTAGATACATCTCTGAACTGCCACAGAACATGATCTGCCATCCCCATAGGCCAATATGAGGAAGGTGACTCATATTAATGATAGACTGATGATAGACTGAGCATACACAGAGGCCTATAAGATAGCTGTAAGAAGGAAGAGTGATGAGAGGAAAGTCTCGAGGTGGAGCAGCCCTGAGGCATGAGTTTTGTAGACAGGCATCGCTTCACTCCTGATGGTTGCAGATTGCTGTGTGTATGTTCTTTTTGAAAGGTGTGTACTCCAAAGCTTCACTGAATGTGTGTTTTTTTCATCCTGTAACAGTGCATTAAGCATTAGCAGACTATTTAATTTTTTCTCTGTGGTGTTCATGAGACAAGTATAAAGCAATAGTATAAGACTCTTTGGTGAGTCCAAACACACACACATCCCCCCCCCCCCCCCCCATCCTGTACTGGAGATGGATGCTACTGGAACTGACCAACTACATGTAAATCTCAATATGAAAATACTTAACAAAAAAACTTTTTTTTGGAAAAATCAGTTACCCAATCTTACTCAACTTATTATTAATGCTGGATCATCTGTTGTACAGCTAGTTATTTGAAAGATGGGTAGGTAGCTTGGAAAGTACAAACTACACTTTCTTCACTTTTGCTTATACAAAACTTGTGAACACCTCTAATTTGTTATGTGACTAACATGACTGTAGGCAACCAACAGGTCAAATACTGGCTAAATAGGAAATGTTTGCTGAAGGCAGGATTCGAATATAATAATTTTGTTTCATCTTGAGTTTCTATGCTGTGATTAAGCAGATCCTCTGTCATTATTCCAGTTCTAACCTAAATTACTTGGGCTGATCTAGGGTTTCCCGTAGAAGCATGGCCATTTTGTCTGAGTTAAATTTGTTTTGATTTAATTCAAAAGAAAAATAGAAGTGAAACTCAAAAGGTCCCAACTCATGTGAAGTTTAACCAGAAAGACAAATTGCATGAACACCTGCAAATGAAACCTCTGAGCTGCTCACTGTTCTGCTACTGTGCAACATTTCTGATAAATACTAATGGAAAATGATCACAAAGATAATCTGTTTTCATGTAACCTATGTTGTCAGGTGCTGTTTCAAAACAGTCCTGTTGGTTTTTATCAGCTGTGTTGCTGTTTGCCCTGCTAAAAAAAAAAAAGAGAGAAAGAAAAATGGTACAACAGTGAAACAACAATTTGGAAGAGGAGGCTTGAGTTTTGTTTTAATCTGCCAGGC
Source organism: Trachemys scripta elegans (assembly GCF_013100865.1). NCBI lineage: Eukaryota > Metazoa > Chordata > Testudines > Emydidae > Trachemys > Trachemys scripta. Next base: position 24,412,291 of record NC_048298.1, on the reverse strand, counting down.
AAAACTGTGTCTGTAGTGTGGGGGGCATTGGAAGGGCTTATGTTTTACAGTCCAGAGAAAGTCCACCACTTCCTTAATACACAGTTTAAAGAAAGTGAGGAAGGGATAGGTAGCCAAGGAAGAGGAAGATGAAAATTAAAACACGGAGGCCACTGAATTTGCAGTGTGCAGTACAACTGAATATGCATTCATCCAGTTAGAGTTTAATTTGTTTAGTGTAGTTGTTTAATACCTGGTTTGAGTTTTATAACTTTTACATATAAATGTTCATTTGAGCCTACTTGGCTCTCTTTTCTTTTTTGGATTACATAAATTACTCAATTCAAATAAATAAATAAAATCAATCTGAATAGATATAATTATTTATTTATATACTTATTAATGTCCCACAAGAGTCTAGGAATGTGGATGGAAGCACATGTGAAAGTTCTGTCTGGATAGCTAAGGACATGCAATTGACTTTTGCCACCTACAATTTTTTCATAGTATAATTGTGCCTTTCATGGTACTTCTAAATGTTCTTAATATTTTTGTATTTCTTATAGTGACTAGGTACTTAGGCCCTTGGGAATGTTCTCATGAGGCTTTTTGGCCCTTGCCACTGGTGTGAAAAACCGTTGGCACAGATTATATAAGAGATGTGTGGTGTAGTGTCTGCATGTTAGCCTGGAGCCAGGAACTCCTTGTTTCTAATCATAGGTTGGAAAATGACCTTTTTACTACTGCTACTTTTTCCCCATCTGCCTTCCTGGTTCTCTACTGCTTCTCCCTATCCCACCTTATTCAACTGCTCTTATCACATGCTGCTGTTGCTCCTTATGTTGTTCCAGCTTTTCCTGCCCAAACGTCCCTCAGATGATCACCCTTATTGAAAAGTCTTATGGAATTAAATAGCAATGAAACCTGTAGTGTTCTACAGAAATGTAATAGGGGTTTATAGAGTAATTTCTATAAAAACTATCATTCTCTATTTATTAAATTTATTCTACTGATATTTTAGCCTCTCTGTATAATTCTTTGGCATGAATAAAATTATCTATTAAATTCAAGAGGATTGCTTTAAAAAAAAAGCTAAAGAAAAGTTATCAATTTCTATCAAACTCTGTTGAAACTGTCATACGGACAGGACCCAGCTCCTTGTTTTTTCAGCTGCCAATGGTCCTTCCCCACTTAGGAACTCCCTCTGCTTTCTTCCTATTGCCACTCACCTGGATGTCCTCTCCCCTCAAAGTTTCAGGATGCAGGATTAAAATAAAATGTAAAAGGACACACTTTACATGTTATACTTAATATAAAGTGTGACTGCAAAAAAATTAAGTGAGCAGTTTGATCATTCAATTTTTACCTCCCATTGTTGTGACTTTTTCTTTTCTCTAATGAAATGAGTCAAGGCAAAATCATCTCAGCCTTCACTTTGAATTTCCTGACTTTTGTAAGGTTATAAGACCCTTGACTTTTCTTAAATATAGTAATATAATTATTTTGAGCTTGATGGCTTTTATTTTTATAGAAGCACTTTTTTTAAAAGAAAAAGGTGTGTGTGTGTGTGTGCGCGCGTGTGTATGTATGTGTGTGTATATATATATATATATAACTACATGTAATGAAATCTCCTCTATTACGCTATGTATATTTATTCTTCCACAATGCTTGTTTGTTTTACAGTCCTACTGCATAAGTATGTGTAGAAGACAATTTTAATATGCCTTCGATTAGCACGTAGGTAGGAATCATTAATTTGTATGTGGATCCTTGACATGATAGACTGTAATGACTGCAAAAGGCTCTCGTGTCAGAGATGTTGAGTTAATGAATCATTGACCTAATAGTCTTTCTTACTCTTCCTGAACCATTAAGGTTGATAGGGTCAATGTGAGGACCCTTCTTGCTCAGCAAGACCACATACCAAGAATCCATCTGACATTTCTCAGGAGAGAATACACTGAGCTTGTCTAATATCTGTAGTAAAGCCAGGCAACTCACTTGACTTTTATTTATTATTTCATTTTTACAGTGGCAATTTGTTTTATTACCATTATGAGTCCTGCAGAATTGTATTTTAAAACATAACTTGTTATATATGTGATAGAAACACTTTTTTTTTGCACTGTCATAAATTTACACTATCCAAATGATTTTTTTTTTTTTTTTTTTTAAACAAAATCCTCAAATGCGCCCTAAGGATGAAGCCTTATATGCAAAGTTTTTATACTTGGCTCTTCTATTAACTTCAGTACATGAGAGATCATAATGGACAAATGTGATCTTAAAGAGAGAGACACAAGCTGAATGTTCTTTTTCGAGTAGATGCAGCCACCAGGGCCGGCTCTAGGATTTTTGTCGCCCCAAGCAAAAACAATTTTGAGCGACCCCCCTCATTTTTTTTCTTACCCCACCCCTGGCCCCGCCTCAACTCCACCCCTTCCCCAAATCCCCAGCCCTGCCTCCTCCCTCCAGGCTCTCAAGCCTGGGAAGGAGGGAGGGGGAGAAGCAGCGCACGCACCACGGCCACTCGGGGTCTCCCCCTCCCTCCCAGGTTTGAGAGCATGGGAGGGAGGGGCGAGCAGCAGCACGCGAATCAGCTGTTTCGCGCGCGGTGGCGCACAAGTGGCAGCAGCAGAGGTGAGCTAGGGCGGCCTGGGGCACATTTTTAGGGGCGGCATGGCCGGCGCCAGAATGCTACCCCTAGAAATGTGCCGCCCCAAGCACCAGCTTGTTTTGCTGGTGCCTAGAGCCAGCCCTGGCAGCCACGGATTCTACTTAGGTGTGTGCACGCCCAGCGCACTGGAGTTGGATAATTTTGCCTAGCAGTTCCCGTAGAGGGCCGCCTTGCACCTTGTGACCATAACCACTCCCATGGCTAAAGGGGGCGCTGCCACCCCGAACCCTCCTCAGCTCCTTCTTACTGCTGGTGGCTGGAATCAGAGCTCTGCATGGCTTTTACCTCACATTCCTGTAGTGATTTTGTTCTCTAATTGTATATAGCTAAGTAGTACCACTAATATAGTCAGACATAGTGTTAGTTAGTTATTGTTTAAGTTTCCCTACTGATGCCCTCACCAGGATTTAAACATTGTCAGTCATTTGGGAGGGCGATCCCAAACAATGATCCCCACATGCAGTGCTTGCTGTGTCTAGAAGCCCGCATCAAGGATCGGTGTTCGATTTGCAGTTCATCATGAAACAGATGCAAATGGTGAGGGATCTTCATATGAAGCAGCACCTGGTCAAACAGGTCACATGGCCTGCTTCGGCACCAAGGCCCTTGTCAGATCGAAGATCAGCATGGAGAGTGCTGCTGCTTCATGTCCTGGTGCTGGCATCTCTCCAAAGAGACAGATGAATCATTCCCCACCGAGTGCACCAAGGAAGAGATCTTATAAGATTGACCAAGGCTGTTGGGACTCTTCTTCCCCAAGAGAAAGTGTGGATAAGCATGTGATGAATGCTGATGCACGGGATGGAGCAGGTCTTGTCAACTGCTCTCCAGCACTGTGCAGGGATGTCAGAGACCCCATACCACTGACTCCAGTTCTGACCTTGGGGTGTCAGTTGAGTCTGGTACCGACAAGGGAGATGCCGGCACTGGCTGCTTCCACGCCAGCAGCATATCAAGCAGCAACAGACCACCTCTGCTTCCCTGTCCTGACCTCTCCCTTGGTCCAGAACTTTGCCAGGGCTGTGTCGTTTGTAGCCACACTGGCTGGCTGGGATCCTGAACCTGTCGGGTCTGTCGGCGCCACACCCCAATGATTCCCTTTCATTCACATTCAGTGGAAATGGGGCCAGTGCACAGGGGACCTCCTTGGCACCAGGAACTTTGGTACCCCTATTACCAGCACTGCAATGTTGCCATGGTGGCAGTGACCAACTTCCACTTTGGAACCTTCAGTTACTTTGTTACCGATGCTGATTTCAGGGTCAACACCACTCCTGGTACCTGAAACAAAGGAGATATACTCGGTGCCAGCAGTACCATTTCCACCTCTGGTGCCAGCCCCTTTGTCATTTAGGGCTATGAACAAGTAGGACCGGCTGGGTGCACCCTCCGGGCTGGACAGACCACTATCTCCCAAAGGCCTGGACCCCTCGGTGTCTGAGTCGGAATCTTCCTCTTCCCGCTCCCCATCACCTGAGTGAGGGCCGTTCATGCAGCGCTATGGGTACCAGGTTTAGTGCTCGTTTTGCCCCTGGCCTGGCGCCTACTGGCCACCAATGCCCTATCCAGACCAGTGGCCCCCAGCGGACATTCCTCAGTCATGAAGGTCCCACTCCCCATCCCACTCAAAGTCAAGATTGCTGGCCAGGTCTATGGTGGTGACCGTCAATCCACCACAGATCCAGGTACCAGTGATGCTGCTCCTTGAGGAGCCTCCAGATCCCTTCCAGATCTGCCAGGCACTTCCTCCGCTTTGGTACCAGAGGATTTCAAGGCATACCAGGATCTGTTGCGGCATATGGATATTCAAGCTAAGTTCCTGCTGGAGAACACCTACAAGTATGACTTTGTCAACTGGACAGCTATGTTCAAGGCATCGAGGGAGCAATTTCGGATGTTCATCACCAAAGACTGCTTGGTGACTAAGACAGCTTTGCAGTCCGCGCTGGATGTCATGGATACATCAGCCAGAGTGATGGCCTCTGCAGTGACCATGAGGAGGTCTTGGCTGCAGAATTCAGGCATTGCCCCCGTTTTCCAGCAGCCGTTGAGGATTTGCCCTTCGATGGCAGGCACTGTTCTTGGATAAAACCGATGAGACTCTGCACTCCTTTAAGGACTGTAGAGCTACCCTTCGATCCTTGTGGGTGTAAACACTAGCACTGTAGAGACACCAATTTGGCTTTCAACAGCAAAAGCATCTGCAGTATTGTCTGCAGCACATGTTTGGGCAGCCTTTCTCTCCCCCAAGATAGCAGGAAAGGGCCATAGATCCCATCACACGAGGAAGCAGTCTGATTCAGGGTTCGGACAGTCCACATGTCATCCTCTGGAACTCCCCAAGCTTCCATTTTGACTTCTTGGTCCAGAGCAATGTTCCAGTTCTCACTTTCTCTCTCATCCCCTTCATTTGGGGACAGGCTGGTCTGCTTTCACAATGCTTGGGGCTCGATCACAACTGACAGCTGGGTCCTAAGCATGATCAGATGGGGCTATGCCATTCAGTTCTTCTCCAACCCTATTTCCCCCCTCCCTCCTCTTCCATCTTCAGGGACCAGTCTTACGAGATTCTGCTCCTCAAGCAGGTTTGCTCTCTGCTGGCACTGGGATTGGTGAAGAAGGTTCTGCCAGATCACCAGGGTCAGGCTTTGCTTTTTCAAGTACTTTCTGGTACCCAAATCCAAAAGAGGGATAAGGCCCAATCTCGACCTTCACAGCTTCAACAAATATATCAGGTATATGAGGTTCTGCATGGTCACCCTATCGACTATTCTCCCCATGTTGTCTCAGAACAGCTGATTTGATGTCATGGACCTTTAGGACACGTACATTCATGTGGCGATTTTGTCAAGCCACAGAAAATTCCTTTGATTTGTCAAGGCAGAGCGCCATTTCCAGTAAATGGTGCTTCCCTTCGGCTTCTTTTCTGCCCCTCAGGTTTTTACCAAATGCATGGCCATCATCATGGCATATCTCAGAAAGAAAGGAAACCACATCTTGCCATATCTGGACCACTGGTAACTGAGGGGCAGATTTAGAGAGGAAGCTCTTTCTCACATCAACACTACACTGTGCTTGCTTCATCGTCTGTGTCTTATCCTAAAGATTGGGAAGTCTACTTTGGTTCCCACACAAAAAAATAGAGTTCATTAGGGGCCCTAATAGACTCTACGAGTTCGAGAGTGTTTTTGCTGACTGACCATTTTCAGGTGATTTGCCTCTTTTTTTCCTCAGTCTGCAGTCTCAGCCTTCCACAACAGTTCAGATGTGCCAGGGGCTCTTGGGCCACATCTCTGCTTGCACACAGGTGGTTCAGTTTGCAAGATGGTGCCTTTGCCCCCTTCAAATGTGGCTCAGGAGAGTTTACCATCTGACTCTTTGCTCCTTGGACAAATTGCTCCATCTTCCTCCATTGGTCCTCCTTAGTGTTGGACACTCCTCGAGAATGTTTGCCAAAAATGTCATCTGTTCTGCTCTTGCGGGGCCCTAATCCAGGTGCCAGGTCCAATGCCTTCCATCTCAGCTAGCAAGCGGCTCTCTTCTATACCTTCCCCAATCCCAATCATTCCATAGGTCATCTTCAATCTGAAGGGGGATTGGGCAAAGCTCATCCTCATTGCCCTGGTCTGGCTTTCTGACATTCTTGTGTGTTGCCACTTGTGCCTAGTTCACTGAAAGTGCATCTGGCAGTGAGACTGCCATTTCATCCCCCCATCCAAGGAAGATCAGTCATCTCCAATCCCATAGTAGCAAGGTTCTTAAAAGGGCTTCTTTGCCTACATTCTCCAGTCCGAGAGCCAGTTCCTCTGTGGGACTGTGACACAGTCCTAGCAGAGTTGATGGGTCCTCCATTCAAGCCCTAGCATCTTGTCCTTTTCCACTCTTGTGTCAGAAAAGTGTGCTCCTGATCGTGATTACATCCACAAGGAGAGTGTGTGAGTTGCAGATTCTGATGGCAAAGCGTCCTTACACACAATTCTCCAAAGACAAGGTGACTTTATGACCATACCCAATTTTTTTGTCTAAAGTGCTCTGTTTCATTTGAACCAGGAAGTATACTTACCCATTTTCTTTCATAAGCTCGTCTCTGGGGGAACACCGTCTCCATACATTAGCCTTCTACCTGGATAGGACTAAACTGTTTCATGTATCACCTCGCCTGTTTGTGTCATATGCAGATCACATGAAGGGGCAAGCGGTCTCTTGGCAGACCATCTCTAAATAGATAACATCCTATATCAAGACTGCATATGATATAGCTTAGCAACACCCCCTTAGCGAATAACTAGCTACGCCCTCTTAGCAAATGCAAGCTCATTTGATGAGAGCACAAACAATGTCAATAGCATTCCTCAGTGATATTTCCATATTGGACATTTGTAGGACTGCTACATGGTCATCCATATGTGTATTTATGAACCATTATGCCACCACTGCATCTTCCAGGATGGATGCAAGTTTTGGAAGGGCGGTTCTGCAATCCTTGTTCTGAGTCCTGCCTCCTGGGAGGGGTATGGCTTGTGAGTCACCTGAGTGGAATACACCTCTGCATCTATTCAAAGAAGAAGAAAGAGTTACTTCCAGTAACTGTGGTTCTCCCAGATTTGATGCAGATGTGTATTCCATGACCCACCGTTCTGTCCTCTCTGTATCGGAGTCTCATCTCATGGGCATTTGGTGCGAAGGAACTAACTGAGGGGGGTCGGGGCGGTGACACCTCATGTAACCAGGGGAGGAGCTACCACCACAAGACGTGAGCACTGCCCCTCTTACAGGTACTGCTAGGCAAAATTCTCTGACTTCGGCACACTGGACACACACACACCGAAGTGGAATAAACATCTGCATCACATCTCAAAGAACTACAGTTACAGGAAGTAACCATTTCATTTTGTTGCATCATCAGTGCTGCTATAATAATTAGCTTTTTCACTCATCTTTGCTGAAAGAACTTGCTCCATGTATTTCTTTAGAGGAAAGGATGACTTGGGGGCTGTGAAAATTTCTCCAGCCACTAAGGAGTAGCATCTAGAGTGGTTCCATGGAGCAGCTGTGTGGGAAAAGGATTCCTCCTCTTTCCTATTCTGCATCCCCATAACATCTAGCTCAACCGGTTGGCCTCTGAGTGAATTTGGCCCTTATTTGTAGCAATTTGTAGATTTTTTTTGTGTGGTTATTCTTTATTGTTTGTTTGTGTAATATAATTCTGGTGACAGGTATCATATTGACTGTACTTCACTGAAATTATCCATTTATCTACTAGTCATGGACAGACCAGTTATTCAGAGGGTTAACTTCCACACACTGTCCAGCTTTGACCTGGAGGAGCTGCCCTCAGTGCTTAGATTATTCAGTCTCTCTCTCTCTCTCCATTTGGTTTTGTTCACTTTTTAGACCATCAACAAAGGATGACAATTATGGTGGTTTTATGTGGACATTGGACACATCCATATGCAACTGGACTCAGACAAGCTATTTGTTTCAGATATGTTGCCAAACAGTCACTATACAATGTTCACTGTAGCTAAAATGAAAAACAGACCCCTGCTGAAGGGAATTTGGGAAACTCACCCTTTTGCCAGAAAAGTCTTTAGTGGAAATATATAACTTGTAAATTACATCTAATGTGAAAGATAAGATGGGTAAGTAATATCATTTGACACACTTCACATAACATAAATGGAAATGTGAGATGTTGTTTATTGATTTTGCTGAATTATACAAGGGACGCTTGCTCGGATACCTAGAGTTAAAAGATACCAGGGTTAAAAGTTAATGCCTTATTTGAAAGACATTTTCATGGAGTTGTAATAAATTATTTGTATGGCTTGTTGGTTATTCTAAATACCATATTTATTACTTTTACACCAGTGCTTCTCTGCCATTGTTGAGAAATAAACCGTAATTGTTGGAGATTTAGCAAAAGGGGAAAAAGCAGAAAAAACAAACGGGGACAAATCCTAGCATTCTGTTTTAGGGCACCGAGTCTGAATCGCTTCCTTGTGTTAAAATGGATCATCTGGAAGCAGAAGCAAATGCCATTATGGAATTAGTTGTTTGAAATAGTAAAGGCTGGATTATAGGCAGACTTTAAACTTAATCCCGCTTGCTGCATTGTATTAAGATAACACTTTTGTATGATTAAAATTGTCCATTTTTATTAAATCATAACTGCTTTGGTCAATATAACTTAAAAAACAAGTTTCCACTTCTGAACAGTGTGCTGTAGATTTTACAAAGCAATACTATAGAAAACTGCAGTTTAAAAATGTGCTGGAGTAAGTAAGCCTTTTCCATTCAATCCAGAAACAGGACAGGAGAAAGCTCATTACGCAAATGTGGATCCCACACATGACCAATGTGTTTCATTCTCATTAGACCACCAGGATAGCCCTAACCTTTAGCATATGTGGAGCACACAGTGACACCTATTGTAAAGTTGCACAAGTGTTTCGATTCTAAAGGGTCATTTTCACATGCTTTGTCAAATATTTACATTTTGGGCTGAAATTTTGCTCATTTGTTTTCAGCCGAAGAGTGAATCTTTAACAAACAAACAACAACAAAAATGGGAGGACAAAACAGTTAAGCTATTTTAAAAAAACAAAGTTAAAAAAAAAACCACTTTTGACAATATAAAAAAATGTTGCCACTTTTTTCTCTTGTACAGTTCTAGCACCTCAGCAGGATGTGGTAGAAAACTGAAATTTGGCAGAGGTGCCTTTCAGTGGGCTGATAAAAATCATTTTTGATTTGGCAGAGTTATAAGTGTTTTAAAATTGTACAACATCCATAAACACTGGGATTTCTTTGTCCTAAACCAGCACTTCTCAAACTGTGGGTCAGGGCCCCAAAGTAGTTTGCAAATCCATCACCAGGGCTGGCTTAGACTTGGTGGAGCCTGGGGCTGAAGCCGGAGCCTGAGCCCCACCACCTGAGGCCAAAGCCTGAGGGCTTAGGCGCTAGGTGGTGGGGCTTAGGTTACAGGCCCCCTGCCTGGGGCTGAAGTCCTTGGGCTTTGGCCCCACACCCAAGGAAGTGGGGCTTGGGCGGGCTCAGACTTTGGTTCCCCTTCCTGAGGTCATGCAGTAATTTTTGTTGTCAGAAAGAGGTCACAGTGTAATAAAGTTTGAGAACCCCTGTTCTAAACTAATACCCTGCCAAGGTTCCACTTGAATTTCATGTGTGCTTCTGTAAATTGAGTTAAAATTCTCACTCGGTATGTGATTTTATGGTATTCTATAGGCTCTGTGCATATGTGTGTGTCAAAAAACAGAGTGGAATTTTATTTTTAATGTGTAGGTGTTTCCAAGCAGGGGTGCTGGAACAGGGGGGCCAAGGGCCATGGCCCTTCCACTTTTGAAAGTGAACAGGCCTGGACCCTCCACTTTTCAACACAGGCCTGGCCCCCTGCCCCTCCATTTCCCCCTAAGGCCCTGCCCAGGCTGGAAGCTGGAGCCCGGCCTGGGTAAGAACATCCCAGGGAGCCCAGGCAACTGTGGGGAGCCAGGGACCCTCAACCTGCCTGGGGTGGGAGGGCCCAAGACCAGCCCTCAGGCTGTGTCCCTTCTCCCAGGGACTCTCACCCAGGGCAGATGGAGGGTCTGCAGCTTCCCACAGCTGCCTGGGCAGCTCTTACCATGGCCTGGCTGTGGCTTTTTGGTCCTTGAAGCCCTGCCCCCAGGCCAGCCCAGAAGCTGGGGCAGGGCAAGAGCCACGCGGGCAGCTGTGGGGAGCTGTGGACCCTCCACCTGCCCTGAGCAAGGGGTCCAGATGGTAGGGACATGGGCTGGGGGCTGCTCTCAGCCCCCCTCTTCCCCCTGCCTCAGACAGGGGTGAAAGGGCCCAGGCTACCCAGCCCAATTCCAGCTTCTGGCTTTGCTGAGGCAGGCCTTGGGGAGGAAAAGGAAGGATGGGGTAGGGCCATGGAGGGGGCAGGGACTCATGGCATTCCCCACTTTTAGGAAGAATCCATCACCCGAGTGGAAATTCTCACTCAGTATGTGATTTTATGGTATTCTATAGGCTCTGTGCCTATTTCTCCCTCGAAAGCTAGTATAACCAGACATCTGAAAAAAGGTAAAAATCCAAAGATTGTATGTCATAACAGCCAATATCATTCATCAATTTGGAGAATAAAAACAAGCAGAAGTATTACCAAACTAGCTATTATTATTCTGACTCATACTAATTCACACTACCCAATCGGGCCTTATTCCATGGAAAGCCACAAACTGTAATACTCAGCAAACATTAATCATCATTCATCACATTAACCAGCTGAAATAAAGCAGTCTAGCATTAGATACAGAGAAGGCATGTGAAGGGTTCTTTTGGAGCCTCACTTATTTTTCAGACATCAGTTTTAACCATCAATCTGCTCTACAATTTTCCATGTGCATTCCTTTATTTGAACAACAGCACCCCATTAGAAAATTTTTTCTTGAAGACTAGCACAAGATACCTCTTCTGTTTGCTCTATCCATTGAGCCACTTGCAAGTGGCTATCAAGGGATTCTCTAGAGGTTCAAGGCACCACAATCCATGACAATGCACAAAATATTGATCTCCTCACAGTTGACATCTTGCTTTATCTCTGTGAAACACAAGCTTCCAATCAACGCTGTGAAGAAGTCTTAGAGGCCAACAGCACTGTATCTGGATTTTGTATAAATTTGACACACTCCAAAGCAATGGCCTAAGAAGACATTAATTCTTTTTTTCCCTGCCAGTTATCCACTGGGGGAGTCAAATAGCTGGAGGTGAAAATCTCACAAAAGTTTCACTAAATTAACAATGCTAAATCTGCAACTTCTCAAGAACTTCAAAAATGGCATAACTTACCATCATCTGTGTTTGACTGAGTCACCTTGATAACAATTAACATTCTTCACCGAGTGCTGTACTTTCTTCGAGTCCTCCCAGTACTTTATCCACAGCAATTTCATATGGCATTGGAAGAAACCAAATTCGCATTATTCAAGCTCCAGACACAAAGACCAAGGGTGGTATTTAACTTTCCCCATCCCCAGTTGGAAACTCTATAACAGGATAGTTCTAGTTTGATATGTTTGGTTACATTTTACAAAAACCCCAAAACAGCCCCATGTGACAAAACATGGAAGCAGATTGAAAAAAGGGGGAGAGAACATTCTTTCCAGTCTGATTTAGGGAGAACACATGTTGCTATTTTGTTCCCTCAGGAGATCAAACAACATCTTTTCCTAAGAATCAGTCTACAAATAAGGCAACTGGGCACTTGGGGTAGTGCCAATATTTTCATTGCCTCTTGGATATGCAGACTACTAGGTTTTCCTCTAGGACAGGAAGACACTAACTTTAAAAGATAGGATGCAAACCAACTGTCCACCACAGGAGACTTTTTCAAGGGCATAACTTGCTAAATACATGGATAGTTCTGTAGTGGAATAAACTTCCAAGGGAAGTGGTGGAATCCCTGTCATTGGAGGTTTTTAAGAATAGATTAGACAAACACCTGTCAGGGATGGTCTAGTTATACTTGATTTGCCTCAAGGCATGGGGCTGGACTTAATGACTTCTCAAACGTCCTTTACAGCTCTACGTTTCTAAGATATGATTGCTGAACTTTGAACAGCTCAAAATTAAATTTAATCTACCTTCTCAGGATTTCTATATGTGCCTATATGTTTAGATATTTCCTGTACACTGTTACAAAAGGAAAGACTCCACAATTGGGGAAGAACCAATTAGAAGAAACAAATGGTATCCTAATTTAATTAAATACATATCTCTGCTGTGCAAAGTCTTAGATGATGAATACTTGCAAGTGTATGCCCTAATTTCTATATCCAGGACCTTGAGATATTACAGTTCTTCTCACAAATAATCCATGGAAGAAATAATTTAAATATTCCCTTGAAGTCAATGGATCAGATCCCTTCTCCAACCCCCACTTGTTTTTGTGCTGCTTTAGTAGACAAAGCTGCTTGAAGGCAAAATAGCTACCTGGGGATTCCCCTGATTTAAGAGGCATGGTGCTAACATAGCTGGCTCAGTCCCTGCCTGCAGTGTAGGAGGTATGTTGAAGGCATGCTCAAAGGAAAGGAAGCCTGATTGGAATATGGCTGCATTTCCATGACCTCCAGCTATCAGAATGGGCCCTTGGTAGCCATTGCAGCTGGGTTCCGCTTAGAGCAGCCCTTCTTTCCAAGAAATTTATCTTTGGGTAGAAATTGAGCATAGAAAATTGCAGCCCAAAAATGAGCATTTCTGTGTGTGTGTGTGTGTGTGTAAATGAGGTTTTTAATGGAAACTGTTTGGCAGCTATCCACTACCAGTAATCAATTTAATATTATAATCTTAAATATTTTTGTAGAATGAGCTACTTCAGCCTCAATCAATAACAATAATAACAATTTATTAAACATATTTGCAGGACTGGGAAATGGTTTTAAGGTCAAATTTAAAAAAAAAAAGTACCAAAAACAAAGCAGTGACCTTCTTAAAACCAAACCTGATATCAGAAATTTGTTTTGTTTTTTTTATAAGCCAAGTCAAATTTAAAAAAAGTTATGTTAAAACTCTTAAGGGTAAGTTTCAATCTGGGTTAGGCTTCTTTACTTATCCGTGAAGCTTGACCTCCATTGCAGCCAGTGATAGTTGCACCATTTTGAAAATATCTCTGTGAGGATTGTTTCTCTTCACTGCAGTTTTTTTAATGCATTTTACAAATCTACGGATTTCGGATAAAGACACATGGTAAGTACATTGTTGTAAAGAAAGAAAAATATAGTATAAGGAAAGCCTAGGGGAAAGGTTGGTTGTGTATCTGAGGGGAATAGAGACGCTAGTATTCATTTGTGGACAAACGGATAATTATTTCCAGTTGATCAGAGGAAGCTATCAGCCATTGGAATTGAAAAATAAAATACTTGCTATTAGAAAGTCAGTTTTTGCTATCAGTAACCACACCATAGTATCAGAGATTCTGCAAAACTATACTTGATTAGGAAATAACTGGTGTCTTACATCCTGTAGTGTGGTAATTTGGTTAATGTTGGCTTTTTTAAAACAACCACTGTATATGGTTTATTACTGTTTGCATGGCTTATAAAAACAGGGTATTTTTGAATTAAATTGTACAATTTCCAGAGTCCTTTAGTAAATGACATCATTCAGTAGATTTTACCTAGTCCTCTAGATTCTCTACTATAGAGGGCACTGGGACTGAAGATTTATAGTGTTATATCCTGCCCCTTCTTCTCTACTTGAAACTGACAAACTGTTTATTACCATCTCTGGAAGCAGTCTGAAGGACATTTTCATTCCCCCTTCCTCCAGAGATTCTGCCTTCAATCTCTGTTTCTCTATTACTTGAATAAAAATTCTCATATATGTTTAAGCAAAGTCAAAATATATTTTTTGTATCTAGATAAATAAATGCAGATATCAAACTTACAGGTTTCCAAAAGTGTCTTCAGTAATCCTGAATAGCTTGCTTTATCAATTGACTTTTCATAATATTTAAATAAACACAGTTGTGTGCAATTGTGTTCAGCACTTCAAGACTATGTCAAGAATAGCAAATAACTAGTATTTCAGATATCCTGTATGGTAATTGTTGATAATCTACTTTTAAATTTTAGAGTTAATTTAATAGGATCTAAACCATGGGTTCTCAAAATGGGGGTCGTGACCCCTCAGGAGAACACAAGTGTATTTTGTGGGGGGTTGCGAGCTGTCAGCCTCCACCCCCAAACCCTGCTTTGCCTCCAACATTTATAATAGTGTTAAATATTTAAAAATTTGTTTTTAATTTATGGGGGTGGGGGGTCGCACTCATAAGTTTGCTGTGTGAAAGGGGTCACCAATACAAAAGTTTGAGAACTATTGACCTAAACCTTCAAGATGTTGAGTACTCTCAGCTCCCATTCATACCAACAAATTATTAATATATGCAAGGGTTATGGCTGAAAGTCACTTCTGTGTAGAGGGCGAGCGCAAGGTCCATGTGCCATTTAGTAAACAATAAACAAGGCTCAATAACGCCTGGGCCTTGTGCTGACCTTCTTCACAGGAATTAATATCACCCTACCTTTCAGTACAATCTACACAGCAAAAACAAAAATACCCCCGCAGCAATGAGTCTCAGAGCCCAGGTCAACTGACTAGGGCTCATGCCCTGGGGCTAAAAATAGCGGTGTTGACATTTGGGCTGAAGCTGGATTCTGGGCTCTGAGGGGTGATAAATAGCAGTTTTAGAGTCGGGGCTCCAGCCTGAGCCCAAACATCTATAATGCTATTTTTAGGCCACATCACAAGCCCTGCATGCCCAGTTGGCCCCAGGCTCTGAAGGTATATCTGCACTGCAATAAAACACCCGTGGCTGATCCGGGTCAGCTCACTTGGGGTTGCGGGGCTTAGGTTGTGGGGCTATACAATTGAAGTGTTCATGTTTGAGTTCAGGCTGAAGCCAAGCCTGAAGGGCTACACTGCAATTTTATCGCCTGGTAGCCTGAGCCCTGTGACCCTGAGTCAGCTGACCCAGGCCAGCTGCAGGTGTTTTATTGCAATGTAGACATACCTTGAAATGTGCTGCCACAGGGTTTTTGTTGTTGTTGTTGTTTTTTTCTCCGTAAATGTACCCTTTGTGAATAAGGGTTTGCAGAACTGGGCCCTTAAGTTATAAAGGATCTGATTTTCTTATTTGGGGTTTGAGAAGAGAATGTATATAAAAAGAAGTTCAACATTAATGAAAGCATAATTATTGGTCATCAAAACATCTTTGCTGCATATGCTGGTATTGTTGACTTTCCCAGTCTTAATTTGTCCTGTCCTGTTTATTAGAACCGAAAAACCTCTCTTTTTTCCTTATCACCCCTCCTCTATGGCTTTTCTTTTTACAATCACAAAAGTGAAGCACCTTATCTGCCTTGCACAGACCCTTCCCAGTGCTTCCATTTCTTTCGGGAATTAAGTAATTTATTTGTTATTTTTGAATATCATCAGACAGCTACATGACATATGCAGGTTTCTCAGGTAACATTTTCATTTTTACAGAATTGTTAGACAACCTACATTTCCTGCAGTGACCCTTCCCACTTCGATTTATTTTTATGAAACAGAATCTTTTCCACTTGCATTTTTTTCAGTGGTATAGTTTGATTTGTTTTGTTTTTTTAAAAGTCCAACACATAAAGCAGACTTTAACAATAGTTGAAATTACACAAAAATCATTTCCTTAGGTCTATCTTACTGGATATTTTTATCATGTATGCACTTCTTCCTTCTTCTTTTTCTACCACATCAAACTCAATAACACTGCAGTTTGGCCTGTCAGCCTCTTGTCAGCTTTGGTGATTATAAACTAGTTGAAGTTCATTGGTTTTGAACTGAATTCCTCTGAAATAAAATAAATGAGTATGATTAATGTTTTGAACCCTAAGTGGTACAAATGTAAGAGCCAACAACAGATGCCCATTCAGTAAAGCAGACTATCCCAGCAGATGGGTACAAATTAAATTTTTTTTTACTTAATTTGTTTTTAAACAGTAGGGGCAAATTGTCATGTCAGTCAAAATAAACAACAGACAATTGCTTTCTAGTCATTTTGGAGTACAAGGTTGGCAATTTGGCTCTACCACATTAATTATTTTGAGCCTTGTTGCAGTAGTACCCATACCAAGCTGACTGAACATGTTCAACATAGTGGTAGTGGTTTAAAACTTTATTATGGTTTTCATAGTAATGATTTAACAATTTAAAAAAAAATATTGGTATGAGAGAGAAATACAGTGGATAATTTCAAAGAGACTCAAAAGAGTCTGGGAGAAATCCTGGCCCCCTGGAAGTTGATGGCAAAATTCCCATTGACTTCCGTGGAGCTAGGACTTCACCCTCTGATGTCCCTTCTGGAATGGAGCGTGGTCTAGGTCTTAAGATATAGTCCAGATTTGAAAATCAAGATACTTTGGATTCTATGTTCCCAGTTCTTTTTCGTTTTGCTTTGTTTTTGTTGTTTTTTGGGGGAAGGGGGAGGGATGATTGTAGTTAGTTAAGTTGTACATCATAATTGTGTTCTGGAGAAGGTGACATGTTTTTGTTGAATTTGATTACCTGGCTGGATGTTTATTGCATTATGTTGGTTGAATTTTTGGGTTCGATTTTTGTTATTTTCATTGTCCTGTAATAAATTGTTATATATATTTTTGTGTCAGCTCCTAGAGATGCCCATTGAGAAATCATAAATAAATAAATATATTAACCTACCTTGCAGGACTGTCATAGGACTTAATTCATATTTTTAAAGTATTTTTGATTCCCAGATCAGTGACAAAAGTTTATTTGTAAGCTTTAGTGAGCTTACACTATGATTTCTCATTTTAATTTTCCTTGTATAGACTTAAAAATCTCCCTTTAATATAACAATACTACAGAGTTGCTTTTAGGATTGGTTTTTAATTTTTCTTGACATTTTGCAGCATTTTTATTCTTTATAGTTGTTATAGTACATTTCCCTCTTAGAGAACTCAAGGAATTTTGCATATATTTTTCTAACATTTAGTATATTTTGTTTCATGTATTATTCTTTGGGTCTAAAGCAGCCTTTTAATGTTCCCCCTTAAAAAGTGATGCGTGAATTAGTCTCTAATATTTAGGTTTTGTTTCAACATAACACATGCACTTTTTTTTGCAAGGGGGCTGTTCGGTAATTTATTTTGGGTTCCCATGGGAAATTTACAGCAGATTACACTGCAGTGTTGTGCTTTATCATTTCTGCGTTATTTCTGACTCAAAGCATGCTTTATTTTCAGCAACAGATCACAGGACATTTTTTCATCAATCAAAGAATTTAAAATATGGAAAAGTGATAATGGTGACAAGGGCTTAGTCAGAAGCTGCTGTTATTGAAGGATAATGTATCGCTCAGTTGTGTTATAACACATTTAATTGTATTGCTCTTCACAGGGTCAGGTTCATGTCGCTTTAGTTACACAGATCCCAGCATCATTGTGTCCTATACCAAGAATAACTCTGCAGATTGGATTCAGCTGGAGAAAATTAGGTTGGTAATATTTAAAAAAAAAACCTAACATTTTCATGCATTTTGACCCAGCAGACATTTTCTTACTCACCATTTTGTTTTCTCTAAATTTTTACTTAATGTTTTTATCTATCGATTTGGGTTGTTAACATGTCTGTTCTCCCTATTTTAGATGTGTTTAAAAACAAGGGGTGAAATCCTGGCCCCACTGAAAACAAGGACAAAACTCCACTGACTACAATGGGGCAGGATTTCACCCAAGGACTCTTAAAAGAATGGGTTTCTTTTTGAGGGAGAATGGATTAACTTGTGGTTACAGGCTTGGGAATCAGGCTATCTGGGTTCTATTCCTGGTTCTGTTGAAGACTTTCTGTGTGCCCCTAAGTAAATCATTTAACTTCTCTGTTCCTCAGAAAGAATCTGATCCAAAGCTAGCTGAATGGGTAACCAAAATCAGTGTGCTTTGGATCAGGCCCTAGAATGTGAGTAACACTTCCTTCATGCACAGGTGTGTTGTGAGGCTTAATACTGTACCTGTGTCTAAATACTACATTGAGGAGAATGCAGTAGAAATTCCCATAGAGATTTGTTCTTTAATGTTAAAAAGCCAATATGTTCCACTTTTTCAGTGTTTTTATCTATATTAATGCATTCATTCAAAAGTTAGTGAAAATAATGAAATATTTAAAGCAAAGTATAAATTGATTAAAGCAAAAATGAAATAGGTTCTCTATTACATTCACTGACACTTTTACCAATGCTCCACCAAAGAATGAAAAATGGTCTTTTCATGGCTGTTTTATTACAAACCAAAATAAGCACTGGTTTGCATTTTAGCACCACTTTAATCTCAGCAGGAACAATAATTTTCAGCATGGCAGGTTAGTACTTCACTAGGATAAAATGTTCAATAAAAATATTTTATGGTTTGATATGAAGACTTGGCTTCTAACATTGTTATAATACCAAAATTATGGTAAATTATGCCATGTTTTTAAATAAATAGGTTTACATTAAAGTATAAAGGGTTTTGAATAAGTATTTCAAAATATTGTATTGTAATATCCATACCTTTAAATTGAGAATCAATATAAGCTTTGAATTTTTGGAAGAGGCAGAGCAAGCACTTTATAAAGTAGTATTGGGAAATGTACTGTATATATTAACTCCTGCCTTGTTCATTTCAATAGTACTGCTGGGGAAACAAGATATAAGATTTTGCAGCTTGTCTATTGTGTCCTCCCTAGGGCCAGAATCTGCCACCCTTACCTATCTTTAGTACCTTTACTACACAAGTAGTCCACTTGGGCAAAGTTTCAGTCCCTTGTGATTACTCAGAGTAAGGTGGTATTCAGCAGTGGTGAGTGTGCCAGAGTCTGTTCCTAAGATAGCTGACATCAGCTCCACACGCTCCTGTGCCTGATGGGCAAGATTCTTATCTCATTGGCAGCAGAGTCACTCCAATGAGACCAGTAGGTCTGATTCCCATCTGAGACAGGTGTGAATCATTCATTGAGGTCACTCATGTTACTCCAGATTAACTGCTCAAAAACATTGCTAATGCAGTTATGATTGCCAGACCCCAGGCCCCTTCAGAATGTTAAATTCAGCTACACTCAAACCTCTGAAAACCAGGAAACACAAAGTTAAAATATACCCCACTTTGGCAATGCTACCCGAACTGTGCCTCCTGGCACTGTCAATAGCTATTAGGGATAGTTCAGTAAGGGTGGTGCCATAATAAGTAGACATGAAGAGGATTGAGCTGGTGTGAATGTTTGTATTGTGTTCCAGATTTGAATTGCAGCATTTATCTCCATGCTGCCTTCACTGTGGTGGATGTACCTGTGCTAAAGGTGGAGGGATCAGTTGGGGGTTGGCTAGCAGAGCTGTCTTTGTGATTGAGGAGAAGCACGTGTAACTTGAGGGATCAAGTATGCCTCATTTCAGCACTGAATTCTGTAGGTTGTCTCAGTGCAGGTGCATAAGAGTGTCCGCTTGCCTTGGGCACTGTCAGCAGTCTAGTGGAATACATGGCAATGGTCTCCAGGGCTTAGTGAGGAGTAAAGTGAAGGCAATTTCTCAGAAGGAATCCTCAAGGAAGGATGAAGTGGTGGTAATATTTTGCAAGTCTGGGGTGGCATGTGTGGAGTAGGCGGAGTGTTTGGGTGTAGGCCAGGTGTAGGCAGCTCCTGTGCACTATGCCTGATCTAAGCCTGAGTTTTGCCATAGCAAAGAGAAGTATTTAGACTTAGTCCTACGGTGCTCATGCATTTAATTCCCAAAGTATTCTGTAGCATCTGGAAAGGTAGAGTGCTAGTATATGTGTTACTGGCACGTTTGCTGGTTTTCAGAGGTTTATGTTTCTGTTATCTCAGTTCTTCACTTCCTGGTTTTCAGAGGTTTGAGTGTAGCTCAACTAGACATTCTGAAAGAGCGTGAGGCACCACCAGCCAAACTAAACTCTGCATTAACAAAGTTTTGGGACAGCCAATTTTCTTGTATTTTAAACAATAATTTCTCAGCATCCTTATATTCTACTGCCCCAGCTCTCCCCTGCCACTGCCTCTGGATCCTTGGCAATGATTAAACCAGCCACAGAAAACACTGGATGCATGTCAGTCTCTTCAGTACCCCAGCATCATCACCTTGCCTCCTCTCTCTCTCTCTCTCTCTCTCTCTGCCTACCCAGGACAGCCTGCTCCTCCCATGCTACCTCTCCTTTCCCCGGAAGGGCAGACTTTGGCGGAAGCCTCACAGGTTGAGGAGCTGGGCAGAGGATTCAGGAACAGTGTGCAGGGATTGACATGGAGTCAGTGGAACCATGTTTTGTAGGAGGGAAAGAAATGGAGGGTATGGATGTTGGGAGCTGAGCTGAAGCCCCCCTACACATCTCACTACACACCTCTGACCTCCTCTTTTCCTCTTCACATTCTCCTCTGACCTTCCCTTTTGCCATAGAAGTATCATCATCAAGGGAAAGCGTGAGTCTGGAGGCTGCATGGGGAGGGGGAGGAGTTCTGAGTTCCTTCCCTTGAACAGGGAGCAGTGAAGGGAAGGGGAATCACTGAGCCCCCTCCTTTGACCTGGTGGAGCACCTATAGGGAGGAATTATTGAGGGATGGGGGGAATTTGTAGGAAAGTGGGGCCGGAACTGAGCAAAGCACACATGACTCCACTTCCTCTCCTCTCTAAGTATGTCATGGGAGGGGGAGGTGCCCAACTTTTCCCCCTTACATTTCTGCTCCATCAAGGCTTCTGAGTTACCAGAGAAAAAAAGGTTCCTTTGCTAACAATCCCTTATTTGTCAAGGGATCTTAGAAAAATTACACTTTTTTGGAAACTCATTTCTCTGTCCAAGAGCTAGCCATTGACTGGGTTTTTCAAAAACATAACAAAAACTATTACCATAGTACCTAGGAGACCTAGTCATGGACCAGGCATACTAGGTATACTCGTCATGGACCAAGTATACAAGGTAAAGTACAAACACAGAACAGACAGTCCCAGCCCCAAGGAGTTTATAATCTAAGCACAAGACAAGATAAAGTTGGATACAGACAGAAGGGGGGAAACAAGAAGTCACCATGGTAGGCAATGGTCACAGTATATCAACAGTCTAACCGTTGTGAAGGTTTTTTGTAGGCATCATGGCAAAGGGAAATTTTGAGGAGGGATTTGAAGGTGGATAATCAGGTATCTTTGCAGATGTTTATGGGAAGCTCCTTATCTATTACCCTTTCACAGAAGTGAGCCTCTCAGCCCACCTGCCTAGGTCCCCAGGTCCAGTGCTGACCACCAATATATCCCAGAAGCATAGACACTCTCTCTCCCAGAATCCCACTCAAGACATGAGCCTTCTGGGTTATAATTTAACTCTCTCAGGAAGCATGCGATAGGTAGAGTACTTAACACAGAGACACTGTTAGTCATGCAAAAATGCACTGATCCATACAAAAATAATAAACCTTACAAGCATTGCCCCTCACACTAGCCCATCCTTCCCTTGGGAGTCCTTGAAGGACCATCAGTATTCACATAGGCAGGGTCCCCCCATCCCCTTTACCTCATCCAGCTCCTGCAGAAGCTTCCCACATCTCAAGCTGGTGAAAATTGTCCAAAAAGAGAGCACAAATGGAGCAGTTTCTGCCTCTTATAAAATTCCAGTCCCTCAGTTAAGTGACTCCCTGGTCAGCCTCCAAAAGTGACCAGAGAGTCCTACCACAGAGTCTTACCTAGTGATTTCATTGTTAGATGATGTCTCCCCTGCCAGCCTTTTGTCTAGAAAGATTTCAGTGGAGGACAATCCAGATTTAACGACCGCCTATTGTCAGTGCTGTACCACTACCCTGTTGGAATTTCAGTCCAACATGAAGGTAAAGAGGTAACAAAGAACACATCCAAAATGGAGTCTGCTGTCTGACACAGATGCATATAAAAAGCCCCTAATATCTCACAATTCATAAGACATACCAACAAATTCCCCAAATCTTCACTGGTGTAACTTAGATCAAAATCTATCCCTTTGTTTCCTGTTCACACCCAGGTGCTCACATACTATGGTGATGAGCACAGTGTAAGACTAGAATAGAATGGCTTTGTGCTGTTGATTTCCAGGAGCTGCTAGAGGGGTAGTGGCTGCATAACTTTACAGCTCCCTTCCCCACCTCCTAAAATCCGTAACCATCAGCTTCCCCCCTCCCCTCCCATTTTATATTCATGAGATATTTTTCTACAACTCTGTTCTTTTATTGTAATATCATTATGGATGCTTCTCCATCTCCAGACTTTCTACAAAATCCTAAAAAACAGAAGCTGTCAGTCCTCTGACCAGGAAAAGGCTATTCCTCTGAGACTAGATGAAATTGTGGACTGGCTACAACAGTGTGGTCACTTGAGATTGGGATCTTGAGAAAAATATTTGAAGATAAAACTGAGATAAAAAATATTACTAGCACACATGAAGCTAATTTGCAAGGATTAGCATCAGGACTAGAGGAAGCCGAGAACAGAATCTTCTCACTACAAAACACAGTGATTACTATACATATAACCTCAGAGCAACAGGAAATAACTATTAAAGCACTGCAGGAGAAGGTTAATGATCTTGAGGGAAGATCAAGAAGAAACAATCTGAAAATTGTAGGTCTCCCAGAGGGGTTGGAGAAAGGGAGGTGTGTGCAATTTTTATGCACCATTCTGTCGGTGCTGTCAGTCTCTCCCTCCTGATCAGAACTTAGATATTAAGAGAGCCCACTGCTCCCTTGCCCCAAAAGCCTCTCCAAAGGCAAAGCCTTGGCCATAATTGTAAGATTTTTAAAATACAATATTAAGAAACTCATTCTTAAAAAACCCAGTGAACTTAAAAACCTAACATGGAAGGAACACAGGCTGATGATTTTTGCAGATTTTTTACACCAAGAACATGATGGACAGGTGGGACAAATTCATTACATCAAGAGCCTTATCAAAGGGTTGAGCCCTATCAAACAAACTACTCTGTTTACTTCCCTGCTACTTTCAAAGTGAAAAAGGAAGGCAAGATGCTTAGTTTTATGACAGCAGAAGAAGCTGGCAGGTATCTGATCTCACTACAGTAAAAGCCCCCCGCAGAAGACATAGACAGGATCATTAAAACGACTCTACCAGATCAGTCACTGCAATGTTGAAAGTCAATTCTCAGTCTAGCAACCAACTGTACAGGGCAAATCCACCATTTTGTCTCCTCCCTACCCCTTAGTTTCATTTCTTTGAACTTTCCTGGTTACACCTTCAGAGGGAGCTAGCTGGGGAGAAGGATCTCATCTTGACCCTCCATCCAGACTCAGGAAGCAGCATTGAGCTCCGGGGCTCAAGCACCCATCAAAAAAATAGGGAGAGGTCAGCACCCCCAGGACTGACTGGATTAATCTTTTGTGGGTCCTGGTGCCCGGACTATGGCCCCACTCCCTGCTCTGCCCTGAGGCCCCGCTCGCCACTCCACCCTGAGGCCCGCCCCTACTCAGCCTCTTCTCCCCTAGGCGCCACCCATGCTCCACCTTGAGGCCCCACCCCCATTTGGCCTCTTCCCCCCCCAAGGCCTCATTCACTGCTAACACGGTGGGGCAGGAGCGGAGAGGAGCACCCACTGGCAGAAACAAAAGTCAGCACCTGTGCACCCATGGATCAGCAAGGTTCACCAGAGAAGTGTGATTTTGTTTTCTATCTGAGGCACTCTCCCTCCTGGTATCTTTTCCAACCCCTCCACTGCTTTTTCTTTAATCTACCACTCCTCCTCCCACTGATTTTACTTTGTTTCATACCCATCTAATTTCCTAGATTTCCGGTTTTTCTGGAAATATTCAGTCAATTTGCCCTAAATGTGCACTTATAAGAGATACCAGATCTAAACATTGTAATGAAGAATCTTTTCAATTCCCCAACTGTAAAGAAATCTGATCTTCTAAAATCCTATCCACAAATAATTATTTTGGTTATGAGTCCCCAAAATGCCTGAGAATGTGTTGTATGTATGATATTGTTAATTGTTTTTTTCAATAATAGTTCAGGTTCTTTAGTTTTTATTTTTGTTCAGTTAGTTGAAAAAAATGTTATGCTGATTTACATTGCTGATCTAACTATGAGGCAGTACACTCACCCTATAATCCAGCCTGGACAAGGCTCTGGTAGGAGGGAGGTGAAATTTCGGCAGAATTGTTCTGCTAGTGCACCCTTATTTGCAAATAACCTTATTCCAATATAACTGAATTATTTAAACAATTTGTACATCTTTTTCATATCTCCACCATAGACTTGCTCTTAAGTTGAGATGCTAGCCATCTTCCTCCTTTTTTGTTGTGAATAGTGCAGAAACCATGGCCTCCCTTGGCATGAGACTATTTCCTCTTTATAAACTTAATGGGACTCTAGGTATATCTCAGTTGGGTATTTTGGGGGAAGAAAGTGATGAGTCCATCCCCTTGCAAGTTTCCTAGACATTCAATCCTATTTCAGTTTGGGTAACAGATATGTATATTTTAAGTAATCCTTGGTCAATTTTGATCATTTCTGTTTCTCATGTTATACCTATCTTCTACCTTTCCTGGTCTGTCTTCCTCTGTTCCCTTTTGACTCCCCTTCATAACTCAGTGCAGTGAGGGGGTCCCAGATCTACCTTTACTAAATCTGAAACTAACAATGGCCCAACACTATTCAGGTGCCTGATAAAGAGAGATTTTACCTCAGCACTCCTTATGGATAATATTATAAATTTTGTTTCCTGGAACTTAGAAGGGGTGAGTCAACAAATAAAAAGAAAAAGTATTATCACTTATCCAAAAATACTGAAAGCAGCTGTTCTCTTCCTACAGGAAACTCATCTTAATGACTTGGAGGCAGAGAAATTTAGGAAGGAGTGGATGGAGAAAGGTGTGTTTAACAATTTCTCCGCCTCCTCACCAAAGACGTAACAATAGTGTGTCACAAGAGACTCAATTTCACAAATTCTAGATGTAAATAAAGATGAGGAAGGTAGATTTTTGCTGGAGAATGCTAAGATCTTTGACTTTATGTATACCCTAACTAAATGTACATAGACCCAACAAAGATGATCCAAGTTTTTTTAACATTTTTTTTCCAAATTAATATCCCACTATAATCAATCATCATAGCAGGAGATTTAATGAGGTGTTGCTTTTTAGATAAGTCAGGCCAAGCCCCATGTACACAATCACATGCAAGAAACACTTATTAAAGGTTCTATGGAAGAATCAGGGTTGAAAGATGTATGGTGATTGCAGACCCCTACAATGAGGGATTTTACATTTTTTTTCCTCCCCACATTCCTATTGATGAATAGATTTCTTCCTGATTTCTTACAAATCTGGTGGACTTGGTGCTTAATAATGAAATTGTCTATCATGATCTCTGACCATGTGTAATGCTGACACATCCCAGTTATCAGCAGGCAGGATTGAACCTGGGACCTCTGGAGCTAAATGCATGACCCTCTACTGCATGAGCTAAAAGCCACATGACTCTCAGTTAAGGCTGTAGCAGCCTCATTAATCTCTAAGTGGTCTCAGTGCCACTAGAGGGGGACAGAGCACCACACCCAGGAAATGTGTGAGTTACACATGCACCAGTGATACTACAATTCCCCCCCACCCTGAGACAAATTGGATCTGTAAAAGGTCAAGACTGAACTCCTCTGTTGAAAGATAAACATTTTCAGAACTATGCCACAGAAGAAATTCCGGTTTTCTTTTAAACAAATGACATACTAGGGATATCCCAATTCACCCTATTGGATACACTAAAAGCCTTTGTTAGGTACAGGGTCATTTCCTACTCAGTGTGTAGGAAGAGGGCTAGCCAGGCTCAGCTCCTGGAATTAACCAAAAAATTTAAAGCTATGGATTTAGAATGTGCACATTACCCCTCCCAAGAAAATCTTTAAAAAATTAATCTTTGGCATGATGTAAATAGGCTCACTTCAGCACAAGCAGAATTTGCCCTTTTTAGACTCAAACAAAGGTACAGGGAGTCGAGGGAGAGAACGGGGAAAATTCTTACAAACAGATTCATAGTGGGAGGTCAAAGGTCCCAAAAAGCATCACCCAAATCAGAACAAGGGAAGTTTATTAGTAGTCAAAAGGAGATCAATGATCAATTTTTGAAATTTTACCAAGCTATTTACAATAATTATTCCACACCTAAAGAACTGAATAATTTTGTTAAAATTCTTAACCTCTCACAAATCTCAGAAAAGCAGGACACCAAGCTGGCCTCTCCCTTGCAATCAGAAGAAATAATCAGTGTCTTGGAGGAAATGAGTCCAAGAAGACCCCCAGCTCTAATGGCCTACCAATAGAATTGTATCAAACTTTAAAAGAAATTCTTGCCCCTAAACTGTTTTCATTTATGAAGATGCCTTAAAGAAAGGTAGGTTACCTCCTATTCTGAGGGAAAGCCTAATTTCTGTACTAAAACTGGGTAAGGATGCACAAAAGTGTAACAGCTATAGCCCCATCACTTTAATCAATACTGATATAAAAATTCTCTCAAAAATATTGGCCAAAAAACTTGAAAAAGTAATAAGTAATATGGTTCACCCCTACCAGGTGGGATTTATTTTGAAAAGGTATGGTTCAGATAACACCCATCAGCTGATTAATGTTATGGCATTCCATCAAAAATCTGGCAGTTTCCATACAACGATTTCAACTGATGCAGCAAGAACTTTTGACAGAGTGAATTGCAGATACACCTCTACCCCGATATAATGTGACCCGATATAACACTAATTCGGATATAACGCAGTAAAGCAGTGCTCCGGGGGGGGGCAGGGCTGCTCACTCCGGTGGATCAAAGCAAGTTTGATATAACGCGGTTTCACCTATAACGCGGTAAGATTTTTTGGCTCCCACGGACAGCGTTATATCAGGGTAGAGGTGTATCTGTTTCTTACCCTGGATAAAATGTGGGTTGGGGAAATCCTTAATTTCATGAATAAAGTTATGTTCCAATCCTACCTCTTATATCCTAACAAACAATAGGTAACTTTGGTAAATTCTCTGGCTACAAGTTAAATTGGGATAAGAAGGAAACCATGAAGATCTCATTGAGTTTAGTTGGAAGTGGCTCTCCTGGACTCAGATTACTACCAGTTCCCTGAATGAACAATTACCAGCTATTATGGAAGCCAAAAATACTTGGTGTAACATGTCTACTTTAATTTAAAAATCACCTCCTTCTATATAATGAGGCCTCTATCTAGGATAATTTGAAACTCTATATAGCAGGCAACATATTCATCTGGCCAGATTGGATCAGGAAAGGGATTTTGACCGTCAGTCAATTTATTGAAAATAACTTCCTCTCTTTTACAAATATTAAAAGAAAGGTTCAATCTAGAAAATAAGAAGGAGTGGCAATATATCCAGCCTAAACATGCCATCTCCCATCTGTTTGGGCCAATGCCTGCACTGGCTTGACCCACCTGAATTGCTTTCATTTCTCCAAATATTACTCAGGTTGCCAAGACCTATGACATTATATGCAAACTTAGCCAACAAATTTAAATTAAACACAGATTCTCTAAAAAATGGGAACAGGAACTAGGACAATTATTCTCTGTTAACCAATGGAAACAAATTTTAGCCAGTGCACCAAACCATTTCTTGGACCTCCATTTAAGATTAATCCAATAGAATATCATATGGAGGATGCATTGGATCCATCCCCAAATCTTCAAAATAGCTGCTAAATTAAATAAGTGTTGGCAATGTGATTCAGCTGGTGCTAACTTAACCTGGATGGTCTGGGAATGCTCTTATACCTGTATGTTTTGGAAATAACATAATTGCAGAGTTAATGTTTTCCAATCAAATACAATTGTGTTACAAACTAAACATATTTTTAAACATAATGGATGTTTAAAATCCTGAGCCGGCTTTTGTAGGTGACAAATCTGAGGAATTGTCACAGATTGAAGTGTCACTAGAGGAGATTTTGGAATTAATTGATTAACTTAACAGTAACAAGTCACCGGGACCAGCTGGCATTCACCCAAGAGTTCTGAAAGAACTCAAATGTGAAATTGCGGAACTATTAGCTAGGGTTTGTAACCTGTCCTTTAAATCGGCTTCTGTACCCAACAACTGGAAGATAGCTAATGTAACGCCAATATTTAAAAAGGCTCTAGAGGTGATCCTGGCAATTACAGACCAGTAAGTCTAATGTCAGTACTGGGCAAATTAGTTGAAACAATAGTAAAGAATAAAATTGTCAGACACATAGAGGAACATAAATTGTTGGGTAAAAGTCAACATGGTTTCTGTAAAAGGAAATCGTACCTTACTAATCTATTAGAGTTCTTTGAAGAGGTCAACATACATGTGGACAAGGGGGATCCAGTGGACATAGTGTACTTAGATTTCCAGAAAGCCTTTGACAATGTCCCTCACCAAAGGCTCTTACGTAAACTAAGTTGTCATGGGATAAAAGGGAAGGTTCTTTCATGGATTGAGAACTGGTTAAAAGACCGGGAACAAAGGATAAGAATAAATGGTAAATTCTCAGAATGGAAAGGGGTAAATAGTGGTGTCCCCCAAGGGTCAGTCCTAGGACCAATCCTATTCAACTTATTCATAAATGATCTGGAGAAAGCGGTAAAAGATGAGGTGGCAAAGTTTGCAGATGATACTAAACTGCTCAAGATAGTTAAGACCAAAGCAGACTGTGAAGAACTTCAAAAAGATCTCACAAAGTGATTGGGCAACAAAATGGCAACTGAAATTTAATGTGGATAAATGTAAAGTAATGCACATTGGAAAAAATAACCCCAACTATACATACAATATGATGGGGGGCTAATTTAGCTACAACAAATCAGGAAAAAGATCTTGGGGTCATCGTGGATACTTCTCTGAAGACATCCACGCAGTGAGCAGTGGGAGTCCAAAAAAGCAAACAGGATGTTAGGAATAATTAAAAAGGGGATAGAGAATAAGATGGAGAATATCTTATTGCCCTTATATAAATCGATGGTACGCCCACATCTTGAATACTGCGTACAGATGTGGTCTCCTCATCTCAAAAAAGATATACTGGCATTAGAAAAGGTTCAGAGAAGGGCAACTAAAATGATTAGGGGTTTGGAACGGGTCCCATATGAGGAGAGATTAAAGAGGCTAGGACTTTTCAGCTTGGAAAAGGAGACTCAGGGGGGATATGATAGAGGTATATAAAATCATGAGTGATGTGGAGAAAGTAAATAAGGGAAAGTTATTTACTTGGTCCCATAATACAAGAACTAGGGGCCACCAAATGAAATTAATAGGCAGCAGGTTTAAAACAAATAAAAGGAAGTTCTTCTTCACACAGCGCACAGTCCTTGGCTGAGGAGGTTGTGAAGGCTAGGACTATAACAGCGTTTAAAAGAGAACTGGATAAATTCATGAAGGTTAAGTCCATTAATGGCTATTAGCGAGGATGGGTATGGAATGGTGTCCCTAGCCTCTGTTTGTCAGAGGGTGGAGATGGATGGCAGGAGAGAGATCACTTGATCATTACCTGTTAGGTTCACTCCCTCTGGGGCACCTGGCATTGACCACTGTTGGTAGACAGGATACTGGGCTAGATGGACCCTTGGTCTGACACAGTATGGCCATTCTTATGTATGTTCTTATGTTCTAATTGGAAGCTGAATACATCTGAAAAACTTTGGCTTAGAAGAGCACTAATAATTGCTAAAAAAGACTAGTACTACAAAATTGGAAATCCAACAATTGAAGACTGGAGTATAGGCATCATAAGCTTGGCCACCATGGAAAGAATTGTATACTGTAACAGAAAAAAAACAAGAAAAATTCTCAGACATATGGGCTGTCTCCCTGGAAGTGTCTGAATGATCCTATTAAATGCATGGGTTCCCTCCCTCCCTTGCTGCCCCCCCCCTTGCTACTTCCTTCCTTCCCTCCCTCATCTTTATCCCCTCCTTTGAATTTTGCTTCTGTTCTTTATCTTATTTTAATAATATAACTAGTTGGATTTTTATAAACCAATTTTGTTTGTGAATTGTACAATACAAATAATTGATTTATATTTTAACAATTCATATTATATGTGTGACGGGTTAGATTACAGAAACCCCCTTGGGGCTGCCAACTGATGTGCCAAGACTACTTCTGCCTCTGCTTTCCCTGCAAGCTTGGGACTCCAGCACCCTGTCTTGTTGAGCCAGACACGCCCATCTGAAAGCAACTTAAGAAGTGTTCCTGTCTTTAGCACTCAGATGCCCAACTCCCAATGGGGTCCAAACCCCAAATAAATCCATTTTACCCTGTATAAAGCTTATACAGGGTAAACTCATAAATTGTTTGCCCTCTATAACACTGATAGAGAGGTATGCACAGCTGTTTGCCCCCTTCCCCCCCCTGGTATTAATACATACTCTGGGTTAATTAATAATTAAAAAGTGATTTTATTAAATACAGAAGGTAGGATTTAAGTGGTTCCAAGTAGTAACAGACAGAACAAAATGAATTACCAGGTAAAATAAAATGAAACAGGCAAGTCTGAGGCTAATACAGTAAACTGAGTACAGATAAAAACCTCACCCTTAGAGGAATTCCAGTAAGCTTCCTTTTACAGACTAGTCTCCTTCTAGTCTAGGTCCAGCAATCACTCACACTCCCTGTCATTACTGTCCTTTGTTCCAGTTTCTTTCACGTATCCTTGGGGAAGGAGAGGCTATCTCTTTAGCCAGCTGAAGACAAAATGAAGGGGTCTCCCATGGGCTTAAATAGACTTTCTCTTGTGGGTGGAGACTCTCTCCTATGCAAAGTCCAGCTCCAGGATGGAGTTTTGGAGTCACATGGGCAAATCACATGTCCATGCATGACTCAGTTTTTACAGGGAGCAGCCATTGCTTACCTGCTACCTTGAACGTCCTCATGTAAACTTCTTATGTGGATTAGAGCCTTCTAAGATCCATTGTCCCTTAAATGCTTCTTGACTGGGCACTTAATTTGCACATTCCTTTCTCAAGAAGCTGACCAAATGCTTTACAAAGGCTACTTAAAAATCAAGCAAGTACATAGCCAATATTCATAACTTTGAATACAAAAATGATACATGCATACAAATAGGATTAATAGATTCAGTAGATCATAACCTTTGCAGAGGCATATGTAGCATAAAACATGGCATATGTAGCATAAAACATATTCCAGTTATGTCATATATACATTCATAAGCATATTCCCATAAAGCCTTATGGGGGCACTGTCACAATATGTAATTAAATGTTTCAAGTATAGTTAAGTCTAGGTTGTAAATGGTTAATATGTTATGAGAAGTTTATGTATTATGACAAATTTATGTATAGTTTGTTTTTCTGTGTATATGTTTTAAAAATGTAATAAACATTTATAGAAAAAATAGTTTTGTACCTTCGTTTAGCTTCCTCCTGCACTTGAAACAGCCTCTCCTTTCTAGCTCATTAGGCATCCCTCATCTGTCTTTCAAAACCCGTTTCTTCCATGAGTCCCGCTTTCTATGGGCTCCATGCCCTCTTACACCTATTGCTCTCTGTTTGTTTGTTTGTTTGAGCTAATTGTAAATTCTGGTGCAGGGCCTGTGCCTTAGACTGTGGCTTATAAAGCAGCATGTTCCTTTATAATCAGATATTCAGTGGTTGCTGTTAAAATGTCAAAATTTGTAAGAGATACCATATGGTTACCACAATTATTTTCTATTCTAAGCAGAGGCTGAAACTGTAAAATGTCAGATCCCACCATGTAAAATCTGTTGGCAAATTCTGACTTTAATGGTGTCCGTTGTAAATAATTCATAGTAAAATCAATTTGGTTTTCCTAGAACATTATGTAACATTCCAGTAAAGTACCATTAGATTTTTAATGAATGTTTATTTCTCTTCATTTTCTCATGTATTTTGGACAGGATTATCTTGATTTATTCTTGAACTCCATGCTCATTAAAACTATTTTCTATTGTGCTCTGAAAATCTATGGACATGTTAGGACATGGGTGTAACTATATCCCATCTGGTAAATCACTTTGATCAGACAAACCTCCACTGGCTTGATATTGATCTGATTCTGTATCTTGATGTTCTACAGAGCCCCTTCCAATGTCAGCACCGTCATCCACATCCTGTACCTTCCTGAAGATGCCAAAGGAGAGAATGTTCAATTTCAGTGGAAACAGGAGTATGTACATACTGGCGAAGTGTATGAAGCCTGCTGGGCATTGGATAACATCCTGATCATAAATGCTGCTCACAGACAAATTGTCTTAGAAGATAATCTTGATCCTGTGGACACTGGCAACTGGCTTTTCTTCCCTGGGGCCACAGTTAAGGTTTGCTTAATTTTGTTTTGTACTTTAAAAAAAATTAATGCATGTAGTAATAGAAAAATCACTTTCAGGGAAATTCTGATTGAAGAAGTGTATTTTGAGCTACCACCACCCCTTGCAGAATTTGGCTCTTTTTTTCTTTAATCCTCTTTGAAGTAGCATTTGACTTCTTGTCCATCTCATCTAACTCAAACTTTTCTGCAATTTACCAAAATTAAACAGGGGTTTGTAACAGTTGTCATGTCAAAGATCATGTAGCAGAAAACATATAACTATTTCCTTTTAGCAAAACAGTACAGAACTGTTGAAATGAATACAAGTCTCTCCATTAAGTGTTTTCCAGTCATTGTATTTGTCAGCTGAAGTGTAGTATTGCTGCCAATTATACCTGCTCCATCACCTACCCATGCAATTCCCTTCAGTTTTATATCATTATGACCGAAATGATGATGGTGAAGATGAATGTGACATCTCTCATAGAATCATTGTAAACAATATTTCTTGAAGTCAGTGAATTTGTAACAAAAATACTCAATTTACACAAATTTATAGTCCCCTCCCCCCCAATTTTTCTAAATGTGACTTAGGTGAGCATAATGTATCCATTGCAGTATACATATAGATGTAGTGGGTGCAAGCTACTCCATAAACATATGGCATGAAGAACAGATGTCTATATCTTCTGTTCTAAAAATACCGACTTCTGCCACTGGAATTAAATGAGAATCTCCATTAGCTGTCAAGTTTTATTCTCTGAGACAACCTCCTACAGGGTGACATAATTACAAGGATTTCAGCAGGTCTGATGCCATCCAGGACAGGGCACTTGTACAAAAATCCTGAAATATCTCATCATATTTATAGTGTGCTATCTACTAAATCATCATCAATACTTCCTGTAGCACCAAATAGCTCCTCAGAAATCTTCCATTCCCATCATGAGCGTGCTTAGTGTATGAGATCTGCCAAGATCAGAGTACCTGATAGAAAGGCTGCAGGCTGTTTGGTAGATACATGAGCATGCTCTCCATTGGCCTGATTCTACACCCCCTCCATGCACAGAACTCCCATTGACTTCAATGAGATCTCTTTGTGTGGAAAGCTGATAGAATCCTCCCCTTCATGCTGCAAAATATATGAAAGCTTGAATAGCAAGTGACTTGCTGTTAACATCTTATTGCTCATTCACAAAAAAGCAGTTGTGTCGTCAAAGTTCACAAATGATATTGGTAGTGTTTTGGCAAGTGCACAGGAAACAGATGTGGAATTCAGGGCAGTGAGGTAGTGTTTATGGCTTCATTCTTTCCCCCCATAATAAGACTTGTATGGCCTCTGATAAGCCTTTGTAGAAATAAATGCTGTTTCTACTGTACATTGCAATCTACTCATAGTACATGATAAAGTGCAATCATCTTTTTTGCTTCAGTAAAGTAATTTACATTAAATTGAAAAATTCTGCATATGGGATTTTGGAATGTAATCCTGTGCTGCTTGTTTAGTGTATTTAGTCAAGTCATTTCCTATAGTGGTTTTTATCTTTATTGTGCTTTCAATCTCATCAGTGATGTTTAAGAATACATAACCCCAGTTCACCAGTTAAGAAGATGTTGAAGTAAAGGAAGGACTGATGTGCGTCAGATACTGCTCCTATCAGCTGACAGGGACTAGTGTTTTTTTTAAGTCCAGTGGCCAGATTGTAATGCCCTCACTGATGTTGAATAGTACCTCACTCCATAAGAAGTCTCACTGAAGACAACTGCTCAAGAGTATGGGTATCAGAGTCAGGCAATAAGATTTCTATTTAAGAATACAGTTAATTTTCTTTTATCAGGAGCTAAAGATTCCTTTTCACATATCAATTTAAGCAGTTGAAAAGTTTCTGTTTAAAGGAATTGAACATGGAAAAGATGTGGCCCATAGGCTTAGGATTTTAGAAGGGGAAAAAGCAAAAAAAATAACAGTTGGATGCACACTATCAGTAATTTTTGTTGCAAAAACTCATCACTTACTATACCTGAAAGACACATAACCAGCACATACGTGTTTAGCAAGCAGCGCTATATGTTGTTGTTGTTTTTTAAATTACACTTGTGTAGCACCAGCACACAACTATGGTTAAACTTCATGCAAAAACTGGGTAATTTAGCAAATGAAAAGTTATATATCATAGGACTGGAAGGGAACTCGAGAGGTCATCTAGTCCAGCCCCCTGCACTCATGGCAAGACTAAGTATTATCTAGACCATCCCTGACAGGTGTTTGTCTAACCTGCTCTTAAAAATCTCCAATAATAGAGATTCCACAACCTCCCTGGGCAATTTATTCCAGTGCTTAACCACCCTGACAGTTAGGAAGTTTTTCCTAATGTCCACTAAACCACCCTTGCTGCAATTTAAGTCCATTGCTTCTTATCTTATCCTCAGAAGTTAAAGAGAACATTTTTTCTCTACCCTCCTTGTAGCAACCTTTTATGTACTTCAAAACTATTATCATGTCCCCTCTCAGTCTTCTCGTCTCCAGACTGAACAAATCCAATTTTTTCAATCACCTTTAATCATTTTTGTTGCTTCTCTGAACTTTCTCCAATTTGTCCACATCTTTCCTGAAATGTATTGCCCAGAACTGGACCCAATACTCCAGTTGAGGCCTAATCAACACGGAGTAGAGCGGAAGAATTATTTCTCGTGTCTTGCTTACAACACCCCTGCTAATACATCCCAGAATGATGTTTCCTTTTTTTTTGCAATAGTGTTAAACTGTTTACTCATATTTAGCTTGTGATTTACTCTCTCCCCCAGATCCCTTTCCGCAGTACTCCTTCCTAGGCAGCCATTTCCAATTTTGTATGTGTGCAATTGATTATTCCTTCCTAAATGGAGTACTTTTCATCTGTCCTTATTGAATTTCATCCTATTTATGTCAGATCATTTCTCCAGTTTGTCCAGATCACTTTGAATTTTAATCCTATCCTCCAAAGCACTTGCAACTCCTCCCAGCGTGGTCTGCAAATTTTATGAGTGTATTCTCTGTGCCATTATCTAAATCATTGATGACGATATTGAACAGAACAGACCCAGAATTGATCCCTGTGGGACCCCACTCGATATGCCCTTCCAGCTTGACTGTGAACCACTGATAACTACTCTCTGGGAATGGTTTTCCAACCAGTTATGTACCCACCTTAAAGTACCTCCATCTAGGTTGTATTTCCCTAGTTTGTTTAAGAGGGGGTCATGAGAGACCGTATCAAAAGCCTTACTAAAGTCATGATATACCACGTCTACCGCTTCTTCCCTATCCACAAGGCTTGCTGCCCTAATAGCTTTGTTTGACACAATCTGTTCTTGACACACCCATGTTACTTGTCACCTTATTATCTTCTGCAAAGGTGTCTGCAAATTGATTGCCTAATTATTTGCTCCATTATCTTTCCGGCTACTGAAGTTAAACTGACTGGTTTGTAATTCTCTGGGTTATCCTTATTTCCCTTTTTATAGATTGACACTATATTTACCCTTTTACAGTCATCTGGAATCTCCCCTGTCTTCCATGATTTTTCAAAGATAATTGCTAATGGCTCAGATACCTCCTTAGTCAGCTCCTTGAGTATTCTAGGATGTATTTCATCAGGCCCTGGTGACTTGAAGACATCTAACTTGTCTTAAGTAATTTTTAATTTGTTCTTTCCCTATTTTAGCCTCTGATCCTACCTCATTTTCACTGACATTCACTGTTAGTCATCCCATCACTACTAACCATTTTGGTGAAAACTAAAATAAAAGGGTCACTTAGCATTTCTGCCATTTCATTTCCACATTTTCTGTTATTGTTTTTCACATAAAGCTTCTTGTCAAAAATC
Source organism: Trachemys scripta elegans (assembly GCF_013100865.1). Classification (NCBI taxonomy): domain Eukaryota; kingdom Metazoa; phylum Chordata; order Testudines; family Emydidae; genus Trachemys; species Trachemys scripta. Next base: position 24,375,886 of record NC_048298.1, on the reverse strand, counting down.
CCTTTTAAAACCAACGTTGCATCTGCCAGAGAAGAGAGTGGATTAGTTCACTAACTTTCCATTTTTCTAAGCCTGTACTCTGTTTTAGGTGATAAATTAAATGAGTTTGTCAATCTAATCACCAGGTGACATTTGTTCCCATGCGATTAGAAGCTTGAAAGTCTGGGTGGTGTAGTGGCTAGTGGAGCTCGGTAGAGATACCGGGGCCCACCAGATCCCAGCCCAGAGCCCTGTGGGAAGTAACATTGGCAGGTTCCTCCCCGTAGAAAGCCTAGATCTGCCACCCTAGGCTACTTCCAGTGGGGAGCTGGAGCCGGTTCGCACCGGTTCGCGAGAACCGGTTGCTAAATTTAGAAGCCCTTTTAGAACCGGTTGTCCTGCACGGGAGAACCGGTTCTAAAAGGGCTTCTAAATTGAACCAGTAAGTTGAAGTGACCGAGGAGCACATTATCCAAATGTAGCACCCTAGGCGCCGATCCTGTGGGTGCTCCAGCTCCCTGCCCCGCTCCCCAGCCCCAGCTCACCTCCGCTCCGCCTCTGCCTCCTCCCCTGAACGCTCTGCCCTGCTTCTTCCCTCCCCTCCCCGCTTCCCGCGAATCAGCTGTTTGCACGGGAAGCCTGGGAGGGTGGAGAAGCAAGCGGCAGCTTTGCGCTCAGGCCCAGGGAGGCGGAGACAGAGCGGAGGTGAGCTGGGGCGGCGAGGCTGCCCGCACCGGGGTGGGGGGGGGCGCGCAGGGGAACCACTACCTGCCCCAGCTCACCTCCGCTCCGCCTCCCTGGGCCTGAGCGCAAAGCCACCGCTTGCTTCTCCGCTCTCCCAGGCTTCCCACGTGAACAGCTGATTCACGAGAAGCAGGCTGCGAGCTCGGCCTGACCTGGTGCTCCAGGTGCTGTGCGGCGGCAGCATGGCCCAACTCCAGTCGAGCGGCGCGGCTGTAGCGCTGCCAGCTACCTCCAGGCAGTGCGGTAAGGGGGCAGGGAGCAGGGGAGGAGGGGTTGGATAGAGGGCAAGGGAGTTTGGGGGGTGGAAGGGTGGATAGGGGTCGGGCAGTCAGAGGGCGGGGAACAGGGGGGTTGAATGGGGGCAAGGGGTCCCGGGGGAGCAGTCACGAAGAAGGGGGGGTGGATGGAGTTGCAGGGGGCAGTCAGGAGCAGGGGTTCCAAGGGCGGTCAGGGGACAGGGAGAAGGGGTGGTTGGATGGGGCAGGGGTCCCTGGGGGCAGGGGTGGGCCACGACCCCCTTGTGGGATGAGGAGGGAACTGGTTGTTCAGATTTTGGCAGCTCATCACTGGCTACTTCCTACCTATATGCCCCTTCTGTTTGGGGCATGGCTCCTGTAGTCCAATCAGGCAATAGCTTCACAAATAAGCTCCCAAATGAGCAGAGCACTGCAACACCTGCTGCTTTTTAAAGTGGGTGATGGTTGGGGAAGGTGCTGCAGAGGGCCTTACCTGCTGTGTGGTCCCCTCTCAGGCTCCACCTTCTGTCTGACCTCCTCGGAGAAGGATTCTTCTCTCCTGCAGTCTTCCCACCACCCATTGTCTGGGATTCGGAGTACTTTTAACCCACTCCTCCAACTCTAGCATGCTCAGCAGGCTAGTAAGAGCAGGGCTACCTGGCCCCAGTGTGGGGTTTGTATACCCCATCACACCCCCTCTCCCTCAGACCCTAAGCTGTGGTGCCATAGAGCTGTTCTGGGTCTCCTCTGTTCCATGAAAATAAATCCACATTTTTATCTTCCACACCTGCATAGTCAGACACCTGGAAGCAATACAGCTGCAGCAAGAGGTACCATTGCATGATGCATGGGTTCTGATTGTTCATGAAGTTCAGCCATTGGATTGGTGCATGGTCAGTTATATGCCCCCATAAGTAATATCACAGGACATTGGAATTTCACTACCAGGGGCTGCCTCCTCAATCCTGAGTATGCAAGCTCCTGTGGGAACAACTTTCTATTGAGGAAAAAGGTGGGATGTTCTTCTCCTCTGAGTTCTGAGCCTGACATTGGATGCATTGGTTTGTAAGACAAACAGCTTTGTGAAATCTAGATGGAACAGTACGGGTTCCTGGCTCAACTGGCTTTTCAGTGTTCTGAATGCCTCATCGCAGTTTGTCATCCAGTCGATCCTTTTGGGTGCAGAATTTTTGATCAGATCTGTTAAGGGAGCAGCAAGGGTGGTGAAGTTTGGGATGAATCGCCAATAGGAATGAATGAACTTGCTTCTCAGTGGAAAGGGTGGAGCAGTCCACTAGGGCTTGGACTTTGTCCATGAGAGGGCATCACTGTCACCCTCCCACTACATATCCCAGGTAGGTGAATTCCTGGGTGGTCAGTCAGCACTTGGCTGGGTTGGCTATCAATCCTGCCTCCTTAAGAGTACTGTTGTCTGAGCTCATCCTGGAGATGTTGCGGCCATTCACATGACTACCCCCTCTGCTCTGGACTGGATAAGAGACCTTAAGATCTAACTGTAGTCATGCTGTTGCTTTCACTGTTCCACTATTGCCATACAAAAGAAGTAATAGTACTGCTGTAAAATGCCTTATGGTCAGCCCACCCTTCACTGTAGATGGCAATATCTTTGATGTAGGGCACTGCACGTGATCCAAACAGCTGCAACACTCTATCCATCAACCGCTGAAAGGTGTCCACAGCCCCATGGAGCCCAAAGAGCATCGTCTTAAATTGATATAATCCAAATGGAGTGAAGAAGGCGGTCTTATCGTTAGCCTCAGGCATCAAGAGGATCTGCCAATACTGCTTCATTAAGTTGAGGGTGGATATACACTTGTTGCCCCGGATGTGAAACAGGCCCCCCCAGTAGAATGTGGTTTGGTCCTTAATTCTCCCAAGGAGACTGGCCCCTTTGGTTGAGGTCGCTCTGCCAGGCCTAGATCCCTCCTTGCCAGTTGAGGGTGGGCTTCTGGGCTCCTCTCAAGGTCTTTGTACTTCTTTCTATTGGGTTGGGTGTCCAAGTTCCCCAGGACACCTTCGGCTGGGTTTGAGGCTCCGTAGTGTATGGGCCCTGGGGATGTGCTGAATTGATTTTTGGTGTCTCTACTTTGGACCCATGGGACATCAGATAATTCTCTGCCAGAGCGATGGTCTCTGCCAAAGTTTTGGGACTGTCTCTCACCACCCATTCTCACACCTTTGTGGGGAGGATCTGCATGAACAGCTCAATGATGATCTTCTCCTCCACCTGAACCCCCGTGCATTTCTCTGGCTGGATCCGCCACCAGCAATGTTCCTCCAGACTTTGGGCAATGGCCTGGGGTCTAGCCCCAAACAGGAATTCTCACTGCAGAACCTCTGCTGGTAGGTTTCAGGCGAGATGTTCAGGGCATCAACATTATCTACCTGAGGATAGTGTGAGCACCCTGTTGTGGGATACTCTCCCGGTGTGCATGTCCCCTATGTTGTTAATTATGAAACAGTTTTGTACATACATTGCATGCTTTTCCGAATATTTCTGCCATGTGTGCCCAGGCATGGTGTGTACAATGAAGATTGACTTCATTCACTCCAATCTAAATTCTTAAAAAATGTGCCAGTTCAACGGGGGCGGGGATCAAAGTTTGCACTCAGAAAAATACCTTGGAAGTACATCTGTAAATCACAATTTCTTCCTTAATTGAGCAGGCATCTGCCATGCATGACAAAGATATGCCAGTTACTGTGCCACATGTGGCGGTTTCATCAACTGACTGGCTAGACTCACGTCCTTGCTCCCGACTCGTCGTGCTTTAGTGATCTGCACAATCCTAGATCTGGGATTTTTCCACATCTTTTTCCTGAATGTGCATTGCTGGGTGTCAGCACGTGGAGAAGTCATACATGCAAATTCACAAGACACTGGCAAAAAGACTGGCTAAACTACTCCACAATAGCAAATCCAGATCAGAATTCCAAATTTTCATTAAGCCCTCAATTAAGCAGTGTGAGTGACTTGTTATTTTCATCATGTGATCTTTTTCACCACCAACATTCTGGCATTGACCTTTTTAATATATTTTTACCATTGTGAACTGATTACACTCTATTTATTTATTTCAAATGAACAACGTTGTATATTTCCTTTGTAGTTTTTAAAAATATCAAACAGTAGGTTGAGGAACCAAGTCTCTGATCTGTATTAGCTGTGTTTGCTTGCAAGAAAAGAGCAAAAGAGACAACGTTGACTGAATCTACCTTTGTGCCTCCTGTATTCTCAACCTCCCAAGAGAAATCAGAGCAGCCTCAGGACTGCTCTAACTACAGGCTTGTCCACACACAGTTTTTGTACTGCTTTAACTATATCAATTTGAAAGTGGTACAAGTCCCTAGTGTGGATGCAGTTATACAGGTGTTAAGGTGCTTATACCTGTATATCTTATTTATGTGAATAAGCTGTACCAGTATAAGGTACCTTAATACCTGTATAACTGTGTTCACATGACAGGTTCTACTAATTTAACTATTTGGGTAAAAAAATCAGTACCTTGACCAAAATAGTTAAATTGGTACAATAACTATGTGTAAACCAGGCCTTACAATTGGCTGTCTATGACTCCTTGGGCCATTCTGACAGCTGAGAATAATTAGAGTACAGCATAGTCCAGCCCACACCATGTACACTAGAACTGTGAGGGTGAATGGCATAGACTTGATATCCCAGTTCTGTGTCAATCCCTTTTCACTGGGGATATCTCCAGTGGCTGGATTCATTAGCTTTACAGCCCCTAGGTAGGGCTTCTCAGGACAAATGTTTTGGTGATGTCAGAGTGCAGCCACCAACTCTGGCTGGTGGCCACTCTCACACTTTTTCCTAAAATACTTAATTAGCTTTAGGAAAAACAAATAAATATGCACATAGACACATCCATTTATTTATTGCTATCTAATAAGTCTGTTGTGAAAAGTGATATTAACAAACATACAAGTATCCCTTTTCACAGCAGACTTACTCCGCCCCACAAACCTGGGGACAAATTAAGCCCTGGATGTGTGGTCAGGGGAGTCAACGTCGGGGGAGGGGGAGCGGAGCCTAATGGGACAGGGCCTGGGGACAAAGCCTGAAGCCGCGCAGTCAGAGCCTGGGGCCTGCTGCTTTGCAGCTGGAACCTGGTGCTGGAGACCAAAGCCCTGAGGCCAGAGTCTACCGCCTCAGGGCTGAAGCCCAGACCCTGAGCCCCACCACCCCTGGGAAGGTGGGGAACTCATTGGCTGCCTATTTCTCCAGCGTTGTGCCCCAAGTGTCTACAGAGAGGGGCAGGGCCCAACCCCTGCTGGCAGCCCCAGCAACCATCACCAAGGTGGTGCATCCAGGAGCAACAGGGAGGGGGAGGGGCTCTACTTTGCCCCCTTCCCAGTCATAGTCCAGGAGTCTGTGGCCACAAGAAAACCCCCTGGTGGCCACATGCGGCCACGGTGGCCGCATTTGAGAAATGCTGAGTTAGTCACTGTAAACAACAAAGGATCTGGCCTTCACAGTTCACTGTCTGATACAGCATAATATAAGCAATATGAAGTAACACTGGTGAAATGTAAAAGAGATCAAACTACTGGGATTGATTCTCCTTTCACATCATTTTATGCTGGCTTCCATAAAGTTACTTCTGATTTTTACCCGGTAAGCGAGATCAGAATCAGGTTCTCTACTGTAGAATAACACTTTTGGAATACTAAAACATCAGTTGTTCTAACACATCTGCACACATACCATTTAAATAACCATTCAAACCATTGCTGAAAATAGTTTTAATCCCAAATTTGCAATGTATTAGTTGTACAGTCAATTTATACATGCATCATAAAATACTCCACATAAAGAATTAATGTTGCTTGATTCATAAAAAGGCAAATTGTTTCTAGTGCTACCATTTGAATGACAATCTGTAACAGGAAATGATGAGCAAAATCACACTTTATAAACTGCCTCTCATCACATTACAGAGCAAGTTTCAACCTATTGTTTTGAAAGGGGAAAGTGCACTGTAACCCTGCTTGCACCTGGTCTGCTTTCTTAGCCTAGTTTTCAGTTTTGTAACTTGCTGTAAATTATCTAAAAATCTAACATGTGGAAAATGTTAGAATCTTTATTTACCTAATGGGGAAATCTGTCCAATCCTATAGTAATATTTCCTTTAGATGTAAGAAGGACTTCAACCCGGAAGTCCTCATAGTCAAAATCATATAACTGCTTAGTTCTGAATGATGGCAATTATACCTTTAAATATGTTAGCAGAGCAAGAAATTGTATGTGAATTAGAATTGTATTAACATCAGTTCAATCCACCTACTTGCTATCACATTTAAAATCTTGAAGTTCCAAATCCAGCATAACTCATTCCCAGCAAGACACAATGTCTAATTTATGACTCTGCCAATAACGCAGCTTTAATTAATTTTCTTCATTCCATTTCTCTTTCCTCTGCTTCTCAAATCTCATCTGTTTGCACTGCCTAGATTTTAATTAAAAAAACCTCTCGTCTCTAAGGAGCAATCTGAAGTGGCAAAAATAATCACTTAAAATATTACAGTCATTAAAAAATTGGCTGCGGTCAAAGTAATGCATTGTCAGTTGGCCTACAAACAATATTTTAGTTTCCTTTTAAAGTGCATTTTGTATTTGAATTGTGTACCACCAGCCAGCCTGGTTATCCGGAATGTTCTTCCAGCTGGGTGGGCCGAGTGACAACTCCTTAATGGAGGAAATTGATGACTCTTCTCATGGAAAGGTGAGGCATACTGGGCAGATTTCTTTCCATCTGCCACCAGCCCTTTGCAAGCTGGCATTGCCCAAATGCCCAGTATATTCATTCCACTGTAAGCAACATTGCCAAACATTTAATTGTGAGGCTACAGCTGTCTGAAAGAATCATCAGGGCCATTAGGCCCCAGAGAGATATTACGAAGAGGTGCATCAGTGCTCATCTTTAATAAAAACCTAATTAAATAATGGTAAAGGTGACTGGAATACTTTAAAAGCACAGAGGTGAAGCCACTAACATTTACATCGGCATATGGGGATCAACCTCAGGAAGATGTTATCCACAACTGAGGCCAAAAATCTGTTACACTGGGGAATGTAGCACTGATGTTTCCTGTTGATGCTTTCTGAATGGCAAAATTGTATCACTTAGTTACACTGTGTTCTTCTTTTCAAGCAAAAGAAAGCCATACAATCAGGGAAATAGAATAATATTTGTTGAGTCACAATTTTTGACATGAACAAATAGGAAAGAAGCCTGATTTTTATTAACCCCAAATTTTAATCCAAATTTGTGTCTCTCCATTCTCCTGCCAGTCTTGTAATGGGTTCCTGCACAATCCCCCAGTTTTACTGATCTCTTATTTTATGAAAGTTTCATATGTCCCTGCAGACCTATGTAAACCGGAGTGTTACTGTACCACACTTATAAAACTGAAATCAAATATTTTTATCTTGAGAGGCAGCATGATCCAGTAACTTGGCCACTGGACTCAAAGTTAGAAGATCTGGGTTCTGTCCTCTGATCTGCTGTGTAACTTCTTTGTGCTTCTGTTTCCACTCCCACCCTTTGTCTATTTAGACTGTAAACTCTTCTGGGCAGGAACTGTCCCTTACTTTGTATTTTTACAGTGCCTAGCACAGTGGGCCCAGATTTCAGCTGAGGCCTCTAGATATTTCTGTAATACAAATCATTTGTAATGAGTACGTTTTTCAAAAGCGTATAAGTGATTTAATAGCCTACATCACTTTTGAAAATAGGACAAAAGAACTTCAGTTCTTTTGAAAATTTTACCCAATATCTCTTTATGCGAATATGTATATGTCACATAGTGTCGCACTAGGGTTAGGAAGAAGGACACAGTGATAGCAAAAATCTGGGGATATTTCTTAAGTTAGGTTCTGAGCCTTGATCCAATCAGGGCCAGCTCTGGCTTTTTTGCCGTCCCAGGCAACAACAACAACAACAAAAAATGGGGCGGCAAAAAACGGCAAAGCAGAAAAAAAAAACAACAACCCTGCAGCGCGGCCAGAGCCAGGGGACTCCCTGCGCTGCAGATGTGCCCCAGCTAGCAGAGGGGAAGGGAGCGGGAGAGAGAGAAGAGGGGCGGCCAGGGCTTCAGCGGGGCGCTGCCTCGCGGCCCCGACTGCCATGCTGCCTGCCGGGAGGGCTCCGCGCCACTCCGGTCGGCTGGGAGGGAAGGACGCAGGCTGCCCTGCCGGGCTTGCTGCAGGGCGCTCCCCTCCTCCACGCCACTGCCCCCCTACAGGGTGGCTGGAGCAGAACAAAAAAAAAAGCGGCCGTGCCGCCCTAGGATTGGGCGGAATGCCACCTTGTACAATCTGCCGCCCCAAGCATGAGCTTGCTCGGCTGGTGCCTGGAGCTGGCCCTGGATCCAATCCGTAGTTATACAAAAACAATTATGAGAATAACCACATGTGGTTTTAGTCATTTGCCTCTGAAATCCAACAGATTTGAACAGTCCTAATTGAAACTTTTCTAACCTTCAGAAAATCAATAGGTTTTCCTGGAGAGATCTTCCTAAATTGGGTGAAAGACATTGATATAATATCTAAAAACTGTAACTTATAGAGTAACACAGGATTGATCAAACACAGATTCTTCTCAAAAGCTGGATTCTGAAACCATTCTGTGCTCTTTCCCATCGTCACTATCTTCAAATGATTATCTAATGTACTCATATTGTGCTTTGGAAGATTTTTTTATTCCTGGATTTGAAACATCCATGGATAATTCAAGTTATAAGCTTTTAGAGGGATGCCTAGTCTATTGATAATATGCCAAAAAGTGGGCTAGTATTTGCTAGACAAACTGATAATTGTATCCACTCCAAAAATGTGTTGTTCATTTAGATTTTAGCCATTGCATATTGCATTGCCATGTGATACAACATAACACAACTTAACATAATACCACAGCTGCAATTTAAAGGACTGATTTAATGGAGCAACTTACGTACCAAAAAAAAAAAAAAATTCTCAGACAAAACCTTGGTTAAACTGGAGTCAATATTGAATACAGGCCAGTAACTTTAGCACTAAAGCATTACAGGGATGTTGTAATTAACTAAAAATCATGCATAAGAAACTCAGGAAATTCAGAGTTAAGGTTAAACTGAAAAGGAATCCATGTATGTTGAGGTATGAGAATGCACAGCTAAGACACCCAAGCAACCTTAATTTTGCCTTTATGGTATGCAATAGCCATACAGTTGCAATTAGTATGTAATGGGTATTTATAGTACCAGATTAAATTAAATTGATTTTTAAACATATATTCAATTTTTTTCATTTTTCATTTTCTTGGGGCTGCCATCTTCCCTGAGGACAGCATGGCTTCCTTATTGGCAACCATGGAAGGCAAAGGCCACTCTGAAATCCACAATTTTGCTAATGACAGCCCGGTAGCCTCATTTCCATTGAGAACAATAGGAGGTGGCTGGTTTATTAAGAGGTAATGGAATTTTCTGTAGAAGAGCATTAAATTGTCAGCCTCTGCTGAAGAAAAACTTTCAGTTATGAAGAATAACAAAAAATGACCATTAATCCTAAAACAAAATTTTCAGAAGTAGCCTAGGCACATAACTTCAGTGAGTTTGAACTATATGGGAATAATTTATTCTATTATTAAGATAATTTGGAAGAAAACTATGGAATGACACAGGTTTTAAATTTCTTAAAGTATCCATTTTCTAAATTAATTTTAACTCATAAACTAAGCCATATACTTGTAAATTATCAGAAAATTGATTTTGTACTCAGTGAATGCTGTAATTTGAGGGATGATATGGTGTATGCTTCGTATGTGATTGAATCCCTGCTTTAAATGCTAAATTCAACTCAGCCTTAACTATGGAACTGCAATTGGTGCTTCCATAACAACAGAGGGAAATATTCTGATGTCATATGGTCTCTTGAATTACAAATATTATTTAGCAATTTAATCTAATGTTGCATACACATTCAAAAAAGTATAAATCAAAATGTAACTGAGAACGTTGACTCTTAAATTGATAATTTAGATAAAAGACGTCCAGTATCGTAAACGCAAGGCCAAATTAACTTCTGTAAAAAGCAGGTGCAACTCCATTGACATCAGTGGAATTATGCCTTCCCATTATACCAGTTATGGATTTGGCTCATAATACCTTAATTGCTGACATTTTAGTACTTTTCTTTCTTTAATATAAAACCCATTAGAACTAGATTTAAATACTGCAAATAATTACAACCTGACAAGGAATATGTACTTTGGGAATGAGGTGACATAGAATATTAGTAAAAACAGTAACTGTTCACTCCTAGAGGCCTGGATTCAAATCCTATTTTGATCAAAAAAGAAAATGAGTTTCATGGTCTTACTTTAGTCCCCAGAGTACACAGGAGCCCTATCACAAATGCACACTGTAATTCAGCACAGTCAGCAGTCTGTTAGATGATTGAACAAACTGACGTTGGGGGGGATGGTGCAGGTCAGAACTGAAGTGTGTTGGTAGAGTTTTGCTTGACTGAAAATTTAGTTAAGTGTTTTTGTAAGGTTCAAAATGCTATGAATTGAATATAACAGAAACAAAAATGAGCAATACCAAACACTAAGAGTAATAACTTGAAAGATAAAAGAAAAAGAAAAACTTTACATGTAAATCAGAAATGAAGCACAAACTGAGGATGATTATATAAGGAAAACAAATCTCACAGATAACATGGCAGGTCAGAATGAGGCTCTTGAAGGCTCAGATCAAGACCAAAAATCAGTAAATCAATGGAGTTCACATCTTTCTCTGAACAGAATACACACACGCTGAGCTGATTTTCAAAGGTGCTGATTAGCACCCACTGCTTCCATTGTGACTAATAGAAACTATGGGAGTTCAGTGCCTTTAAAAACCAGGCCACGTATATTTAGATACCCCAGTATGGATTTCTGGTACCCAACTTTAGACACTCAGGTAGGGATTTTAATGGCATAGGGGTACCTGACTCCTTTAGATTCTGTTAAAAATCCAAGCCTCAATTCTGAACATCTTTGCCACTCCCTTTCATGGGCTTTGGCTTCATTGGTAACTCAAATAACAATAACCCATAAGCCTCAGTTTAAACTTTCTCTCCCGTGTAGCTGTCTCACAGGTGAAAAAGTTGACTACAGCCAAAGTTAACCTGAACAAAGGTCAATTTGAGTTGTGTAGTAAATTAACACCTAAAATAAGTATGGAATACACACACACACACCACAGACACAACATAGCTTTATCTAAAAGTAAAAATATAGTTTTATAGACCTAATTAGATAAGTTATAGCTTTGTGTCCTGTTGAATTTTGCAACGTTTCCACACACAGCTGCAGTACATCACAATATAAATGACTTTTTTTTGACCCTGTAGTCAAAATGACTATTTACTTATCCAGACTACTTTAATGGAAACTCTGCCACACTTACCATAATAAATATTACTGTAGACTGCAGAAGGACATACTAGCCATTAAATGCTAATATGGTTACATCTGTTTGAGGTAGATTTTAATTGCTGGCTTTCATCAAGTAAGTAATTACAAATGGTATAGTCAGCTATCAAATGAATGCTTGGTTGTAACTTGCCAACTGAGAAATATACTAGAACTATAAATGATGCTCCAGTGTCTATATGCAACTATAGTAGATAATTCTCTCTACTTTAAGTTCTGTCTGTTTAGTAAAAGATAAAACAAGACTGTACAAACTTGAAAAGTTGGATCCTGCAGCCTAAGGATTAATTTTCATTCTGTATATTCATTTTCACTATTCCTGAGCATAAAAAAAGAATTTTGTGGCAGATTGAATGACAGATAAATGGCCAGCTTCCTCCCCATTCTGCAAATGGATATACTGAAAATCAAGTAACAAAATAAACAAATGAATTTTACTCTTAAGTCTCAAGTGAGCAATATATGCAAACATAAAAGGTATTAAAATAGACGAGCAAAATACATTTCATAACAATGTAGTATATAATAACAATGTAGTACAAGGGATGCTTTTTCAGAGAGGTATGTGTTCAGGTAATAGTTGCTATCAATACATACTTTGTGTCACAACCCAGTGAAAATAGTTTTTTTCTTTCAGTTGTAAGTATATTGGGTTGTCCCATATTTAAAGTGTTGTGGTATTTTTTTGACTGTTTCAAGCATTATTGTGTATTTATGGTAGAATTCTTGTTATTTCTATAGTAAACATAGCTCATGGCTTATCAGCATTTCTAAATCTCATAATTGCTTTGACCTCTATTTGGGGCTAAATATATTCACAGAAGTTTACTTATTTCAGCTGCTGAAATTCTCTTTATATCTTTATACCATGTTTTGTTCTCTACATGAAGTTGAGTAGTTCTTATTTTGCACTGAATCTGACTGTCTGTCATCTCAACATAAATATAGCAAGAATCTGCATGCCCTTAGACCAAAAAGTCAGTGGGCTAAATTCAGATATGGTTACTTCTCTAGTAATGAAAGCTGCAAGTACTCCACACCTCTGAATATTGGGTCTCTTATTTACAAGCCTAAATATGAATTAAATTGCCTAACTTTAGGTACCCAAGTTTGAAAATCATTGGCAAACTCTCTTCAATTTAAATTTGCTCTCAATTTAAATTGAAGATGAGCTGTGGAATGCTACAAAGCATCATCATTTTTACTTTGTTCTTATGAAATTATTTAAAAAATATTGTGCAGTTTTCCATTGCTTTCCACATCCTATATCTTATATAAGTTATGGAATTACCCTGGCACTACCTTGACCTTTTTTCATTCTTATTAGTTTAGTTGGGCATCATACTCATCCCCCTTTACAGACACAGTCACCAGTTATGAAGGGTTTGAGTTAGAGGAGCCAGCATAGATTATACTGAAAAGGTCAATGTGATTTCGCATCCAGCAATAATTCCCAGAGTATGAAATCTCATTATTGTATCTCATTCTTATGAATTGTGATAAGAATGGAAAATTATTCTAATTAACCAATTCTTGTTTCATCCTTCAGTTTTTAATATACCCAAGGCTCTCTTGAAAAGTGTTTTAAACTAATTATTTTAATAACAGAAATTATATGCTACTAAATTCCTTGATCAACTTTCTCACATTTTGAAAATTTACCTGCTTTCAACCAGTCACTAGAAATGGGGAAATTTTAGCCACCAGCAAAACTGGGATTTCAGAAAGAAGAAAAGATATATTGTTTTGCTCTGAATTTTTAATGCAGATGAAAGGCATCTTTCACAGACCAAGAGTATTTTGTAGAAAGGGAATATTAAAAAGATTGGAGAAAGGATGTTCTTTCAGACTGGGATTCAGGAGATCTGTGTTCATTTCATAGCTCTGCTACCTACCAATTTCATGTGTCAACTTGAGCAACTCACTTAATCTCTCTGTGCCTCAGTTCCCATCTGGGAATAATAATGTTTCCTTTTTCTCCCCACCCTTTCCTTCCCCCAGTCTCTTTAGACTGCAAGCTCTTCAGGGCAGAGACTGCTTCCTGCTTTGCGTTTATACAGAGCTCAACCCAGAGGGCCCCCATCTCAGTTCAGCTTGTGTGTGTTACTGTAATAAAAAATAATAATAATAATAGACTCTCAGGAACATGGTGCTGACAGAAAATAATACATTTGAATTAAACATATGCAATAGTTTTTTCATTCATAAATGTCAAAAGTCCAAAAGTTATGTTATTTAAATCTAATTTATTTATTTAATATCATTAATACTACTAATAATAACAAACCACAATACTCCGTTGGCAAATATTCAGGCAAAGAAGATCTGGAATTTGCCTCAAGACATGTCTCTGAACCTCTAAACAGGCAAAACATCCACCCTAGATTTAATATACTACTAAGTTATTTGAACATAGGAATGTGATTTTTGGTCTGAGATAGATGCAATGTAATGCTTTAAAATTGTTATTGTTATGAAAACAAAGTTATACACTTTACAGAGGACTGAAATTGAAGAAAATAGAAAATATGATCTTGAGAGGCAGTAATAACTGGGAGTTCAAGAAAGATAAAGAAGAATGAACAAACTATTTTTTGTTTTGTTTCAGGTGTCCATGCTAAATAATTTAATGACTTCCTCTGAGCTCTGATTGTATATGAGCAAGACAGCGGTCATTAAAAACAAAAAACATTAAACAACCATCTCTTGCATTTTCCTTTTATCTATAGCATAGCTGTCAATCAGATGGAAACTCCATTTATTTCCATGGAACTGAAGGCAGCGAGTTCAATTTTGCCACAACCCGAGATGTGGATCTTTCCACTGAGAATACCCAGGAGCAGTGGGCAGAGGAGTTTGAGAGCCAGCCTAAAGGGTGAGTGCTTGTTATCTCCAGTGCTATAAGTGTGAATGCAACATTACTCCAGGAGATAAGGAAATTTCAACTGAGAATTGCATTTGCTCTCTGCAGCGTATTTGTAATATGTCTGTTGCTAAAATAAAAAGCAGTAAAAATGTCGGTAATTATAGTTTTAGAGATGATGAGTCAAGGAGGGTCATTAGGTCCTGTCTAGTTCCAGCTATTTTGTCTCTAGATATCTAAATAGACAAAAGTTGTGTGAATGAACTTCGTAGTGTTACATTAGAAACTTTCAGTGTTGCAATGTTTTCCACTTCTGCCACAAATTAGCATTAAAACTACACAGTTGGACAAAATCAAATCCGTTGAAAAACTCAACGTTTCCCTGGAGCATAACATAATCTTGTTATTGTCAGTGTTGGACAAAATGGTCCCCATACTGAGCCATACTCTGGCTGCTCTAGCACAAACCAGTCCTAAATCTTGGGGAAATAGGGAGAATCACTTCTGCATGGCAGGAGGCAGAGGTGTTATAGAGCAGCTGTCACCCCTCCTCTTCGCTGCAGGCATAGGAGGCATGGCCAGGACTTTGCCCTGCCCTAGTAAACCCTGGCAACTGTTATGTTCCCATGTAGCTAGTGGAGGTTACTGCAGGGGGGGAGGGATAGCTCAGTGGTTTGAGCATTGGCCTGCTAAACCCAGGGTTGTGAGTTCAATCCTTGAGGGGGCCACTTGGGGATCTGGGGCAAAATCAGTACTTGGTCCTGCTAAGGAAGGCAGGGGGCTGGACTCGATGACCTTTCAAGGTCCCTTCCAGTTCTAGGAGATGGGATATCTCCATTATTATTATTATTTAGGGAGATTAACCTGGTGAAGAGCAGTTTCTGGACTGGTGGAATGGAAAGGGTACTTTGTACTCCTCCTCAGCTGTATTTAAGATTCTATGGCCATAAATGAAGATCTGGCTCAGTATTTTTTCTTTAAATATACAGCTAGTGAGTGAGTGAGTGTTTGGACCTGAAACAGGGTCCACAGGGCCTGTTCCAGTGCCCACGAAGTCAACAGGACTCTTTTCATTGATAACAATGGGCTTTGGATCAAGCCCTTGGTTTTGTAAAGAGTGTAGAGTAGTGGTTACAGACGGGGAATTGGAAGCTTAACATACACAGTCAGATTTTCTAATTTGGCATGGATACTTACATACAATTGTGTTCAGCGAAGTTATACATGAATATCATGAGTCCAAAATGTTCAGAAAATATTTAAAGTCAGACACCCAAATCCATTTTTGGGCATTTGCCATAAATGAATGGCCTGAATGACAGTATTGAGCACCCACAGATCCCATTGATTTTCCAGCCATTAAAATCAACCAATTATTTATGTTACATGTCAAAAATAACTTTGGGTGCCTGACTTTAGACCAATTTCTTTGAACATTTTGGCCTGTGTGCATGAGCATGTTGGGCATGTGTATACACAAATATCTCGTGTATATATGTGCATTGGGTATTTCTGTGCATAACAAGTACATGCAGTTATTTGCATACACTTGCACATGCCTAAGTTGAAAATAGATGCCATACTATTTAATGGTAGCAACTGGCCTAAGAGCTTCTTCCCAGCACTCCCAGCAAAACTGCGTCATAATTTAGCCCCAGCTTGGATGAAATTTAGTTTAACTAGCTATAGGAAAGAATGGTTTTACATTATACAGAATATAAAAATAAAAGAAGTTTAGATAGAAAGACAAAGATTCATCTTGACTTATCCCTCTTGTGCCTCAGTAAATATAACAAGCTGTGATTTTTCTATCCCAACTATCTACCTTTTTTGTTTTGCCAAGCAGCTTTATCTTAGTATCTTTATACTGTCTGTTCCCACATTCTATTAACTCACTGAGAATAATAATAATAATTAGCTCCTACATAGCATTTTTCATCAAATGAACTCAAAGTGCTGAGGGATAGCTCAGTGGCTTGAGCATTGGCTTGCTAAACCCAGGGTTGTGAGTTCAATCCTTGAGGGGGCCACTTAGGGGTCTGGGGCAAAAAATCAGTACTTGGTTCTGCTAGTGAAGGCAGGGGGCTGGACTTGATGACCTTTCAAGGTCCCTTCCAGTTCTAGGAGATAGGATATCTTAATTAATTAAATTAATAAAAAGCAACAGAG
>NC_048298.1:24000017-24035480 GCF_013100865.1 Trachemys scripta elegans | reverse complement strand
TCTATTATTGGGAGTGGACTACATCCACCCTGATTGAATTGGCCCTGTCAACACTGGTTCTCCACTTGTGAAGTAACTCCCTGCTCTCCATGTGTCAGTATATAATGCCTGCATCTGTAACTTTCACTCTATGCATCCGAAGAAGTGAGGTTTTTACTCACGAAAGCTTATGCCCAAATAAATCTGTTAGTCTTTAAGGTGCCACCAGACTCCTTGTTGTTTTTGTAGATACAGACTAACACGGCTACCCCTGATACTTTACAGATCCTACTGACTTTTGCCAGACTGGTGGCAGTGTAAACTGAAAGTCATGCATAAAAAAAGATTTCACAACAAATACTGCCTTGTTGCACCCTCACTAGGTTGCAATTATTCTGAACCCTATTTTCCTACATTTTTACCAATATCAATTATGCTATCTGTAAATAGTGGCTCATCAGCATCAAACTACAAAAATGGCAAGATAGTTTAGTATTTCAGTTGAGACGGTGACAAAAGTGTAACCTGAAATTCTTACGAAAAACAGAGCTCGGGAAACTGAACCACTGCAATCCTATTGGACAGAAGCTGGACAAATCTAGACTCACATTAGAAATGGCAAAACATTTTCTACAGGTGTCCAATGCAGTCCCAGTCTGTTTCTTTCATCATTATCAATACTTTAAAGACTGTTATCAGACTGTGAAGATCCAAAAGTTGGTTAACTTCTTTATATTATTGGTTGCAAAATGCATTCTTCCGCTCCCTCATAAAAAATGCTTCAACGTTCTTCCATTTGAAACAAAAGTTGAAGATTATGACATCCAAAAGCTAGCCTGCAAAAACAGTTTTCCTTACTATACCCATCTGTGCTTTTATCAGTTACGGGGCTACATAAATCATTAACAATGGAACAGTGGGCAAGCAAGATATCCAATAAAGCACTTTCAAAAAGGCAACTGATAAGATTCATGATTTCAAGGGAGTCTAGTCAGCTTTTAAAAATATAATACATCAATAAGAGTCGTTTTGAAGTTTCAATCCATTAGGGCCAGATTTAGAAAGGTATTTAGGTGCCTAAAGTTTCAGATAGTAAATCCAGATCTAATCAAACTGACCTATTCAAATAGTCTGAAGAAGACTATGATCTGTAAAAATAAATGCTACATGGGTGAAAAAGAGATGTAGAGCAGGGCTGGATCCCTAACAGAGACTTCACTGGCTGCATTACTGTCAGGATACCAGGAAATGCTAACATACAATAACCCCAAAGAGTAAAAAAATAACCCCCCTTTCCTACCCACACAACTCTCCCCTCTCTTCTGTCACGCCACCTTTGGAAGGTCACATCACCTAATGCGTCAGGCAGTGTTGTTACAAAGCCTAGTTTTATCGGCGATACAAATGTTTACATACTCTCCGGTGTGTGTGAATAACTAACTGTGTTTTGGAGAAAACCCCTGTTAGTGGGCGGGAGGTCGGAGGTGCACCGCCCAGTCTGCCGGGCTAAGCCCCGCTGCAGCTCACCTGACTGGAGGTTGGAGGGTCCCCCCCAGGCAAGGCTGGACAGGACAGAAAGCCCGGACACCCGAGGCAGCAAACCGCCCCCTGGGGCTGACCCATCCCTAGCGCTAGCGGCTCCTTCTGTCCCGGCTGCGGCTCCCGCCCTCCTGCTCCTGGCCAGCCTGTAAACACAATAGCACGCGCCAGCGCCCAGCACGAGCCCCGCCGCCACCCCAGCTCTCGCCGCCGCCCCCCTGGCCTCCCCCATGGCCCTCTGGTGCTCGTCCCCTGGGAGCACTAGGGCAACGCCAGGCTGAGGCGGGCCCAAGCGCCCGTTTCACAGCCGCGGGACGCGCCCCATCCCAGCCCGGCGGAAACGGGACACTTCGTTCCCCCTCCCCTCTGACCTCTGCCTCCCTACGCTGACGTGCTGCTCCACCGCCCCTCCCCCAGCTCGCACAGCGCAGGCGGGGCCAGCCAGGCGCTGTAGCGATCTCCGCACACCCGGGGGGGAGGGGGGTTTGTGGGGTCCCTCCCCCCCAGCGCTCGTGCCGGAGAGCCGTGTCGGGGCGCTGGGGCTTCCCGTGGCCCCCCGCAGGAGCGCCTGGCGGGCGCGCGGAGGGGGCCGATGCCTCTTTGCTAATCCGCCACTGTCCACACCCAAAACCTTCCTCTCTACTGCACACCCCAAGTGATGGTCCGCCACTCCCCAGCCTAATAAGCACATCAGGAGAAGTACCTCAGATGTGGACATGATCTATTATATTTAAATGCTAACAAAAATGTGGGCATGATTGGAAACTAAAACCAGCCACCCCAAAAACCTCATGAGGGCATCTGATTTGATTTAATTTCAAGCCTAGTCATGTGCAGCCCCCCTCCCCCATCACAGATTATAAACTCTTGGGGGCATGGACCTTCTTTTTATTCTGTTTACACAGCACAATGGGATCCTGATCAGTGACGGGCTCCTACGTGCTACCACAATACAAATAACATTTTCAAGGTATCTCTTACTTAAAAACTCCAACAATAATAATCTCCACAAAAGAAGAGGGTGGGAGATTATCTCCAAATGGGAGAGACATTCCAATCAGTTATAAGAGAGAAAAATGGTAGTAACAGCTCCACTATCACCTCTTAATTTTTCACTCAGCCCTTCTTCAAAACATGAAAACTAGCTGAAGCTAAGCAGATACTGTTACAGGTTTTTAAAGTTTATGAACAAAACAACTACTACTACATACACCTCTACCCCGATATAATGCAACCCGATATAACATGAATCCGGATATAATGCAGTAAAGCAGTGCTCCGGGGGGGGTGGGGCTGCGCACTCCGGCGGATCAAAGCAAGTTCGATATAATGCAGTTTCACCTATAACGCAGTAAGATTTTTTGGCTCCCAAGGACAGTGTTATATCGAGGTAGAGGTGTTGTAATAAACAGCTCCTGAACAGCAATTTTTGACAGATCTCAAAGCACTTTACAAAGGAGGGCAGCATCATTCTCCACATTTTATAGATGGGGAAATGGGACTTGTCGTAGGTCACCCAGGAGCCAAACTGGGACTAGAATACTAATTTTCTGAGTCTCAATCCTATGCTGGATCCAGTAGGCCACACTAACACCTTCTGGCTAAGAATCCCCTAGTACTTCACAAATATTAATTAATCTGCACTATAGCCTTGTGAGCTAGGTCAGAGGTTCTCAAACTGTGGTCCGTGAGCTCCATTCAGGTGGTCCGCGGATAGTTACCTCTAAAGTGCATGCTTGGGTGGCTGCACACAAGAGAATGAAGGGCCACCCACCTAATTAGTGGAGCCGCGCAGGCGTGGCTCCACTAATTAGGTGCCTGGACCCTGGAGAAGACGCACATGTAAGGTGAGGTGGTGACCTTGGAGGGAATAGGGAGTAGATGGGAGGGGGAAGTGGGATGAGAAGACGGGGTGAAGGGAATTTGGGATGTGCAGGGCTGAGAAAAAGGCGACTTTCCCCAGCTCCAGGGCAGCGGTTGCTATGGAGAGACAGCCCTCCTTCCCAGCCTCAGCTCTGTGGCTGCTGTGTCGGGGGAGAGCCCTCCTCCTTCCCAGCCCCAGATCAGGGGCTGCCACAGCAGGGGAGAGAAGAAGAGACCCCCACCTTCTTCCCAGACCCAGCTTGGGGGCTGCCGCGGCCAGGGACAGAGGGCACATCCATCTCATTAGAAAGATAAGACTACTGATATTAAAATATGAGTTGTGTGCTTTTATTTGTAGAACAAAAAAAGTTTATTATTATTAAGTTTTTTTTATTTAGCACTTTTATCCAAAGCGCTTTTCGATAGTTAGCTAATGGGACAAACAACATTTGGAAAGATCATTAAGTGGTCCAACGAGACCCTCAGCAATTTTCAAGTGGTCCACAAAAGAAAAGAAGTTTGAGAGCCACTGATCTAGTCAGTTACAAAATAAGAGTTTAGATCCTGTTTCTATTTTTGGGGTAGTTTTTTTTATCGTGTTTGCACTGAAAAAAATGCAACTTTAACAAACCGTGGTCATAGCTTTTGAACTAAAAAATCACAACTTTTTTACAGCCATAGTAATTAATTAATAAGTAAAGATAAGTTGAAATCAGAGGCAAGGCAAGGATGTGGGCAACAGTTACACATATACCTAATGTAATTTTATGAGTATTTTTATTAAAATTCTGTCCATAGCTTTTCAAAAAATGGTTAGACATGTCTGCTTTCAGAAAATTTAAAACCATCAGAAGTAAGGGTGGCAATACCGCGATCCCCATTGCATTTTCCTTTTGGGTCAGAATCTCTAATTTGAGAAACACTGGTCTCCCCCCGTGAAAACTGGCCTTTTGTGTGCATTTACCCTATAGTATACAGATTTCACGGGGGGCAGACCAGATTTCAAGGTACATGATGCCTTTTTCATTGCCGAGAATTTGGTAGGGCCCTAGAAATGTGGTCTGGATGAGGAATTCAGTGGTGCGTAGCAATGATCTGTATGGATGGGGACTGTATGGAGGCTCATGGGTAAGGCTGAGAATCATTCACGGAAGTCAAGGCTTCCGTGACTTTCCATGACCTCAATGAATTTTACAGAGCTGGTGCAGCTGACTCCAGGACCACCTCAGCAGCTGGTCCCCAGGGCTGCCCTGGAGCAGCGGTCTGGGACTGGCGGTGGCAGCAGTGGCGGGGCCCTGGGCCCCCCCCAGCCTGGAGCAGTGGGGCCTGAGGCTTCCTTGCTCAGACTGGCCGTGGTGGCAGTCTTCCGTCTTTACCTCCCAGCAGATAAGATTTAGTTACAGATATTTTTAGTAAAAGCCATGGACAGGTCATGGGGCCATGACTTTTTGTTTATTGCCCGTGACCTGTCCATGACTTTTACTAAAAATACCCATGACTAAAACGTAGTCTTACTCATGGGGGAAGTAGGGAACAGATGAGGAATAATGGGGCTCAACTGGGGGGTAGCGATGGAAGTATGGATAGGAGCTTGGCTTGTTTAGGAAGTATGAATTGTGCCTGAGTGATGAGGTAGGGGGGCTCAGTGTAGGTGCCAGACTGGGTGTATGAATGGTGTCTGGGAGGGTCTGAGTGGGGGGCTTAGTGTGGTGTGGGGCTGGGGATATAGATGGGAGTAGGGATGGAAGTGTGAGTGGTGGGTGTGTGTAGTGCAAGGCTGGGTGTATGAATGGAGTTGTAATGGGGAAAATTTGAGGAGCTAATATGGACAGGGGGCATGAAATAAGTTAGAATGGGCTATGAATTTAGGGCCTGGTGTGAGGGGAGGGCAGGTGCTATGAATGGAGTTGGGATGTGAATAGAATTGGAGGGATGAATGGCGTTGGGATCGGAATGAGTTGGGTTTGGGGCAGGCGATATAGAGTTGGGATGGGTGAGTGGGGGCTCGGAGCAGCGGGTATGAATGGAATTGGAAGGATGAATGGAGTTGGGATGGGAATGAGTTGGGTTTGGGGCAGGGCAGGGGATATAGAGTTGGGATGGGTGAGTGGGGGCTCGGAGCAGCAGGCGTGAATGGAATTGGAGGGATGAATGGAGTTGGGATGGGAACGAGTTGGGTTTGGGGCAGGCGATATAGAGTTGGGATGGGTGAGTGGGGGCTTGGAGCAGCAGGCATGAATGGAATTGGGCTGGGTGAATGGGGTGCTGGGCAGGGCAGTTCAGAGTTGGGATGGGCTGAGTGGGAGTTGGGGTGAGATGGTGAAGGTCATGGGCTATACAGTCGGGATGGGATGGGTAGGGGCAGGGCAAGAACGGAGTCAGGGTGGGGTGACCAGGGAGGGGGTATAGAGTCGCGATGGGGCGAGTGGGGGGCGGGACACGACCCTCCCCTCCCTGTCGGGCCCCGCCGTACTCTGAGCCTAGGCGCCCAAGGAGGGCGGGCGGTGAGTGGCTGGACCTGTGGCAGCGGGTTGCTAGGCGACCGAGAGCGCCGCTGCCTTAGCCGTAGGAGGCCGCGAGGTCCCGGAGGGGCCCGGCTCGACCATGTCCTCCCTGCGCAACGCGGACCCCGCGCTCAGGGCTTACTTCAAGCGCCACAGGCTCCTCGATGTCTACGAGGTAAAGGGGCCGCGCTGCGCAGGTGCCGGTGCGGCTGGGCGCGGAGCAAGGGGTTCCAGCTGCAGGCTGAGTTGGGGAGGACGGAGCTGCCCCCACATTGCCGCCCGGCCCGGCCCCGCCCCGCAAACAGGCGCTGGGGTTTGCAGCACTGTTGGCTAAATGTGACGAGAGGCCTAGGACCGCGTGGGGCCGGGCCCGCGGCGGCGCTGGTGCCGAGACCCGCGTGCGGCTGAGCCTGTGTTAGCACCGATTGCGAGACAGGCTGGGCTTGCAGCAGCACCCAGAGACTGTCACTGACACCATGGTGCAGGGGAGAGAAAACTTATCTGAAGTCTTGAATGTTGTAAGGATAGTCAAATGAATATATAATTTTAGCCTTAGCATTGTTACCTAGGGTGACCAGACAGCAAATGTTAAAAATCAGGACGGGGTGGGGGGTAATAGGACCCTATATAAGAAAAAGACTGTCCCTATAAAATCGTGACATCTGGTCACCCTATTGTTACCTGATTCTCTCCTACCCTTTTAATTTTGGTTAGTTTCTTCCCTATGAAAATCATTTGAAACTATGTAGAAGCCATATTTCAATTTCCTTAATAGAAACAAAATAAAGACACCATGTATGGTAAAAGTGAAAGACACTTTTTCTGGGTATTCATCTTCTGCAAACAGACCAAACTTGTAGCCAGGATTGCCATGGAAACTTTGGTCAAAACCTCTTTACTAATCAGAATAACTGTAGAGCAGCCACTCCCCTAGCCCGTTAACTTTGGTAGCTCCTAATCATCATCATCATCATTTTCCTATTACACCTTTGGCATTTAGGGCAGTGACGAAGCTCCTCCACTCCTGTCTGTTTTTGGCAAGTCTTTTAATGGTTCCCCAGCTGTGCCCCAGGTTTTTGAGCTCGGCTTACACAGCTCTTCGCCATGTTGTTTTCGGGTGGCCTCGTTTTCGCTTGCCTTCAGGTGTCCATCTTATTGCTACTCTGGTGATGGAATCAGTTTCCATCCAAAGCACATGACCGATCCATCTCCAATGCCTCCGGCAATGATGGTGCTGAGATCCTCTTGGCTGCACTGTGTCAATAGATCTTGGTTTGAGATTGTTCTGGGTCAAAAGATACGGAGGATTTTTCTGAGGCAGGTTGTATGGAATGACCTAATATGACTGCTATATTTGATGATACTCTTGGTTTGTTAAACACACACATTTTAGGGTACACATTGGTTCACATTTTCAAGCTTTTCTCTGTAGCCCTCAGGGCCAGAAGCATGCATTAGATTATCAGTATTCATTATTTAAAAATGATCTCGATTCCAGCAGCTGGGGCTTCAAGTAAAACATCAACTATCACAAGACTACAATTGTGAGAATAGGCATCGTTAACATGGTCCCCAGATGGCACATATTAATTCTGGAATGAAGTATCAGACGGGTAGCCGTGTTAGTCTGGATCTGTAAAAAGCAACAGAGAGTCCTGTGGCACCTTTAAGACTAACAGATGTATTGGAGCATAAGCTTTCATGGGTGAATACCCACTTCGTCAGACGTCTGATGAAGTGGGTATTCACCCATGAAAGCTTATGCTCCAATACATCTGTTAGTCTTAGGCCTTGGCTACACTGGCAATTCACAGCGCTGCACTTGCTGCGCTCAGGGATGTGAAAAAACACCCCCCCCCGAGCGCAGCGAGTGCAGCGCTGTAAAGTGCCAGTGTAATCAGCGCCTGCAGTGCTGCACGTTTGCTTGCAGCACTGCAAGCTATTCCCCTCGGAGAGATGGAGTACTTGCAGCGCTGCGAGAGAGCTCTCGCAGCGCTGGCAGTGCGACTACACTTGTGCTTCACAGCGCTGCTGCGGCAGCGCTGTGAATCCGCAAGTGTAGCCAAGGCCTTAAAGGTGCTACAGAATTCTCTGTTGCTTAATTCTGGAATGCTCATGATGTTTGGGACTATTACTGAATTCAAATATCATTAGAACTGTGTCAAATGATGCCATTGGGTGGAATGATGGAGTCATGCAACTGTTAACATTGGTTTTGAACTACCTGATATCTGAAGGACAGACTGAAGTTCCAGAACCCTGAGATCCATTACCTTGGAGAAGGGAGAACAAAAGACTTGTCCGGCTAAGCAAGCACACAATTGGTTTCCTATTGGCCAGAACCTGCTAGCAGAGAGAGAATTTCAAAGACTAAAATGGAAGTTAGGCTCTCTAATTCCCATGGAAAGTAAAATGGGAGTTAGGCACCAGTCTTTTTGTGCGTTAGAAAATTTCCCTCAGCATTAGCAAAACCGTCACTAGCAATTTCTCTGTCTGTAGTACTAGATCTGGAAGACTGTTAGAGCTGAAGAGTTTGCAAGCAAACCACCTGGTCATAAGTATAAAATCTTTATTTTTTTTATCGGTTCAGATGGTGACCTGGCTGATTAATAATATCATTCTATTTAACAAAGGTAAATGAGTGAATAAGTGTGTGTATGCAATTTTTGAACAATTACTGAACACAGAAATGGAGCCTAGAGAAATGGTTCCTCTGTTCCTACACAAACAGCTTTAAAGATGAATGAGTGGTATACTGTTTCAAGACGTTATAAACAAATATCGTAATCCTAAAAGAGCACAAATTAATTGTTACCTAAGATTAGGTAATTGTAAAAGGTCTCAGAGTAACAGCCGTGTTAGTCTGTATCCGCAAAAAGAAGAACAGGAGTACTTGTGGCACCTTAGAGACTAATAAATTTGTTAGTCTCTAAGGTGCCACAAGTACTCCTGTTCTTCTTTTTGTAAAAGGTCTATTATTAATCGTATTGGTAATATGTGTTGTATGAGTATATGTTGGGTGAAGGGAAGTATCATCCATCACACAATAACTGAAGTTTAAAAAAGAGGCCTTGGTTAACTGACATTGGAATTGTAGTCTAAATGTTAACGGCTTGAATCTGGAGGCTTGTCTACACTATGGGGACCAGAGCTATGTCACACTAATCCTGCAATGTAGATGCAGCCTTCTGCAACAGAAGGGGTTTTTCTGTCACTGAATGTAAGCCACCTCCCTGAGCAGTGATAGCCAGGACCTAGCCATCGCTGGGGGGTTAGGCTGGCACAGCTGTGTTGCTCTGGGATATGAATTTTTCACACCCCTGTGTGACATAGTTATATCAGTCTGAATTTTAAGCATAATCCAGGCTTCGGATTGATTTGTTCTTTCCTGGCTTTTTCCCTGTGTACAAAACTTAGGTTTAGATTATATTAATAAAGACCTTTAATTTGTGGAACTTTAAGTTAAACTACAGATGGGCACCTTTTTAGGTTATTGAATAGATAGAGTTCATATAAGAATTAGCCTGATTATTTGACATTATCTTGATTTTAATTTGATAATTTGAATTCTTTTGGATTGTTTTGTTGTTAGCTAGGTAATGTTATGTTAAGTGAGAGGAAGCTATTTTATGATGTGTGATTGTGCTTTCATTTGAGTTGTTGAATGTTAGGGATAACTTTTCTAATTTATAAACTTTATTAATATCTCAAGTCTTATTTCTTTTGGTTACGTAATGGGTCTCCCCTGAATTACTTGGAACCTTGGGGAAATTAAGGAGAACAAGCCAACCTTTGTACTGTTTAGGCCCAGTTTTTCTCACATCTGTGTTGGGCATTATCATCATTAAGGATTACTCACATGAGTATGGGTTGCAGGATCAGGCCGTAAGACACTATTTCTTGTACAATTTTTTAAAAAAGAATTCCCAGATCTAAATTTTTGGTGATATATTTTGCATTTTCTTTGATCAAATTTTGTACATATACTATGCCTAGAAGATCCATTGAAAGAAAAGGAGTGCACATTCAATTAAAAAGAAAAGCTATAAAAGAACTCAAAATCTATGAAAAATGCAATCAGTTTAGCAGACTGGTGCTGGCTCAATCCAGCAGAGGGAGTATTTGAACAGCCTTAAGTCTTTTTTGGAAAATATATTAAGGTGAAAACACACATGAAGAGAATCACTATATTGTCCGCATATCTAGTACTCTGCTTAACAGCGTATTATTTATATTGTAATTATTATAATAAATGATGAATTTATAATACTTGTTGATATTTCTGTATGCACCCTGTTATTGTCATCTGGATACATCTTGGAGATTGTCTTTTTACTAGTGAGGTTCAGTAGAAGCTAAAGTTAGAATCAATTTATCATTTATTTTAAGAAAATATTCAAACAGGGTAAATTTAAGTTGTTCATTGTTTGTTGTTTCATACATTAAAGAAAAAGATATTTCGTTACTTATCTTTTGTTTCTTGTATTCCTTAGTTCTGCTTCCCTATGGAAATGTCTTAAAAAGCAGACTATATCTATGCTGACAAAACAGTCTTATTGCACACCCATATTCTGACTGGCAATGACCCTTTATACAACCCTACTCCTCCCTGTTAAAGATTATTTTGATAATGAATAAATAGTGTGTTTGTGTACTGACATTGGTCAGCAAATATCACAGTTGCCACAGTTATTTCCTGTTTTAAGTATTATTGATATTTTATTTTTAATCATTTGTATTATGATAGTGGCCAAAAGGCTGCACTCAGGATCAGGGCTCCATTGTGCTGGGTGCTGACAGATGGAGACAGCCCTGGCCAGGAGAGTTTAGAATCCAGCAGACAAAATAGTGAGGATTGGGTATAGCATATAGGCAAGTGAACATAGTGATGACTGACACAGTTCTGTTAGTTACATGTTTTGTTGGGTTTTTATTGTTCTTTATTTTGGGGTGAGAGGAATGGTAGGAATGAGATAGAAGAAGAAAGTAGAAAATGAAAGTAAAGTAAAGAGAAAATCACAGCTTATGACCTGCCTATCTTTGGTCAGCTGGCAGCTTTTTGTAGGCATTGTGACAGAAACAATCCTTAAGTTTGTTTGCTGTTTTGAGTTTTCCCCATGCACAAGGGGTGGCATGGAAGAAAATGTTTGAAGGAAACTTTGAGAAAGAAGCTGACTGGTTGGCAGTAAAGGTTGGGAACATTGGCAGAGAATGTCAGCGTCTGGCATTGTGATAAGTTACCAGATAAGCTATGTAAGGTGAAGGTCCCTAAAGGTAAAGACAAGAAATGTGTATTGAGGGGCCTAGAGAAGAGCTTGAGGTATCAGAATGACAAGCCAGGAAGATGATTTAAACAATAGCATTTTGAATGGACTTGAAGGAGCTGAGATTGCAGGGGACAAGGCCAGAGATCTGCAATAGTCAGGAGGCAAAACTAGGAGAGCCTGAGTGAGAGTTTTGGTGGTAGGTCATTTCTTAGAGATGTTATGTAGGACTAAGCTGCAAGATTTATACATTGAGACAGGGTTGAGTCAAAGGTGACATCCATATTACAGTCCTGTATAACATGAGAATGATGCTGTTGTCCACAGTAATGGAGCAAGTGGAAATAGGAGGAGAGCTTAGGAAACCCAGGTATCCATTTTTCAGCGTAGAAAAAACTCTGGTATCTCAGCTATTGCTGTGTGATGACTGTTGACAAATGCTGTCCTTTTAATGGTAAGCACTATATTTTCCACTGCCAGGCATGGGGAAGTATTTGTATAAACAGCAGACTGTGCGCTAGGATAGTCATCTGCAGAAGAGTGATCTCTCCTCCAGTTTTAGGAGTGCAGTTATGATGGAAAATTTCTACCCTGTGCTTCTCTCTTTTCATGGGTATTCTGGGATATTCCTGTGTGCATATAGCCATAATTTGTCCTTATGTGCGTAACATAACCAGTTCATAGAGTTTGATTTAATCTTTCTTGCCATACTTAAAGACATAGTCCATTAGCATATCCTCTAATATGTCTTTATTTTGGCAGATAACTATACATTGCCTCACCAGGTACTTGTTTGGCTGTGCTACTGAGAAAACCTTGTTCATTTTTAATTTGTGAAAAAATGAATAATGAATTAGTTCCTTTGAGAATTCCAGAGGATCATGGAAAATGAACGTCTTCCCATCTACCAGGAGCTTAACAACGTCTCTCACCATCACCTGAAATCATGGACCCATGCATTTAACATTCAACAATGCAACTTCAACTCTGATGAAGCTTGGAAAGCTGAACGGAGCTCACAGGAAGTCACAAATAAACACCCTGTGAAAGATCCGATGCAGAAGATCCCTGGCTTCGATCTCCAATGAAACTCATGGACCACCCTAAACTGCATCCGCACAAACCATGGCAGATGCAGATACTTGCTGCACAAATGGAAAATTAAAGACTCTCCAGTGTGCAACTGTGGTCACTCAGAACAGACCATAGAACATAAATAACTCAGTGCCCCATTCACAAATACAAAGGAGGCATCACAGCAATACACTCTGCTACTGCAGACACAATTTTCTGGCTTAACCATCTAAATGTAAAATTATAGTTGTTGTTCTACATTTACATCAGCGATATAAAAAAGAAGATTGTTCATTATTCATAAGTGAGAAATGAACTAGCTAGTCCTATAACTCACTGCTGAAAAGCAACTGTTCCCATCCCCCAAAGCAATGCAACATTATAACTATTTGATATAGGATCAGTTGCTGGTGAAGGACCCAATTCCACATCTTCTCTACCTCACAAGGTTATTGTGAGATATAATTTAGTAATGCTTTTAAAGAAATTTGAGATCCTTTGGTGGAAAGTACTGTAGAAGTACCATATATTTTGTTGTTATGATGTGACCAGAGGCATGAGGGCTACCAGTTGAAATGTACTGATACATACATTAAAGCATTTAAAATAAGAATTAAGTAAAAGAAACAGAATGATAAAACGATAGAGGAGAATTGTATAAATGTTATACTATTTAAAATTCATTTGGTAGTTGTGTTTAGCGTAACAGTTTCAGACATGTGAAAGATGTTAATTTGCTGTTCTTTTTTGCAGACTCTGCTATGTGGTATATTTATTATGTGTCCAGAGGATCCACTTAAGTTTTTAGAAGAAAAGATCAGAGAAATGATGGAGAAGGGACTAGATGGTATTTTATGGTACTTATCAAATGTTTTTGTGTGTTCTATGTGGTGTCAAATATTGAAATGTCAATTTTAAAACAACACTAATATTGCATTTACTATCACCTGCAAAATAAATATCCCTCATGCCCAGAGATTAATAGCATGTTACAAATAGACTGATTAATATTGAGAATTTGTACTAAAAACATACAAAATATTTTTCCTTTGTCTATTTTTATTTGAATTGTCCACAGAGTATTTACTAAATGTATTTAATATTATATTTCTGTTTATAACATATATTTATTGAGCTTTTTATTTTGAGATAAACATTATGGGCTATGTATCAGAGGGGTAGCTGTGTTCAGTCCACAAAAACGAGGAGTCTGGTGGCACCTTAAAGTCTAAAAGATTTATTTGGGCATAAATTTTTGTGGGTAAAAAACCCCATTTATTGGGCTCAACAAGGAAAATAACAGAACAGCCCCCAGCTAAAACCTCTCCAGCACATCATCAACAATCTACAACCTATCCTGGAAAACGATCCCTCACTTTCACAGACCTTGGGAGGCAGGCCAGTCCTCGCTTACAGACAGCCCCCCAACTCACCAGCAACTACACACCACACCACAGAAACACTAACCCGGGAACCCATCCCTGTAACAAACTCCGTTGTCTACTCTGCCCCCATATCTACTCTAGTGACACCATCATAGGACCCAACCACATCAGCCACACCATCAGAGGCTCGTTCACCTGCACATCTACTAATGTGCTTTATGCCATCATGTGCCAGCAATGCCCCTCTGCCATGTACATTGGCCAAAATGGACAGTCTCTACGTAAAAAAATAAATGGACACAAATCAGACATCAGGAATGGTAAAATACAAAAGCCAGTAGGAGAACACTTCAATCTCCCTGGACATTCAATAACAGATTTAAAAGTAGCCATCCTTCAACAAAAAAACCTTAAAAAACAGTCTTCAAAGAGAAACTGCCGAGCTACAATTCATTTGCAAACTTAACACCATTAATTTGGGCTTGAATAGGGCCTGGGAGAGGCTGGCTCACTATAAAAGCAATTTTCCCTCTCTTGGTATTGACACCTCCTCATCAATTATTGGGAGTGAACCACATCTACACTGACTGAATTGGCCTTGTCAATACTGGTTCTCCACTTGTAAGGTCAGGGCCGGCTCCAGGGTTTTGGCCGCCCCAAGCAGCCTAACGAAAACAAAAACAAAAAACAAAACGAAACAAAACAAGCTGCGATCGCAATCGCGATCTGCAGTGGCAATTCGGCGGAAGGTCCTTCGCTCCGAGCAGGAGTGAGGGACCATCCGCCGAATTGCCGCCGAACAGCTGGACGTGCCGCCCCTCTCCGGAGTGGCCCCCCCAAGCACTTGCTTGGTAAGCTGGTGCCTGGAGCTGGCCCTGTGTAAGGTAACTCCCTTCTCTTCATGTGCCAGTATATTTATGCCTGTATCTGTAATTTTCACTCCATGCATCTGAAGAAGTGGGTTTTTTACCCACGAAAGCTTATGCCCAAATAAATCTGTTAGTCTTTAAGGTGCCATCTCGTTGTTATTATGGGCTATATCCCCAGCTGGTGTAAATTGGCATAGCTTCATTGAAGTCAGTGCTGATTTACACCACCTAAGGATGTGGCTCTAAATGTATTGAATTACTCAGAGACTTATTTTCCATTTTTTATTTCTCACCTCTCTCTCTTTTTGAAACTTAGGCATCACAGTAAGGGAAAAGAAACTACAGGCTAAGGGGCTAATCTCATTCACACTGCAGTCAAAGGGAATATTTCTACTGACTTCGCTGGAGGTGGGATTGGGCCCTAATAACTAACTAACTATCTAAATATATATTGGCGCTGTCACTATAGTATCTGAGTGCCTTCCAAGTACTTAAAATAGAAATCACCATAACAGTCTGACTTGCTCTCTTACTTTTCTCCTTCCCAGTGTATAGGAGAAATATCTTGATTAGTTTATAGTTTGTGGTATGTGAGAGACAGAGAGTGTATACATGTCTGATTAGCTTGTTGTAGGAAAGCCAAGTCGACAAAATGAGTTTTGTATTCAGTTTTGAACATGGTGAGGCCCCAGGGCTGTATTTACCTTTTGTGAGAATAAATTCAGTAATGTAGGTCCAGCTCCTATGAAAGTCCTGTCTTCTCATTCAAGATCCTTCACTTATAGGTGAATAGTTTCATGGTTCCAGTATAATTCACGTGAGGTCATGCTTGTGAAGAGGTGATCTCTGTGGTACTTAAGTCCAGTCTATATGGGCTTTGAATATTAGGACAGAGATCTTGAACTGGACTCTTTTTTTGGGGGAGCCAGTTCAGAGAGCAGAGAAGCAGGCTGATGTGCTCTTGGTGACCTGTGTTCCTGAGCAGCTGGGTTGCTGTGTTTTATACCAAATAGAGCTTTTCCAGGTGCACAGCTTTATTCCTAGAGATAATGAGTGCAATAATGAAACCTGGAATGTTAAACTATCATAATGATTAAATTGAGCTATAGAATAATCTGTAGGAAAGCCTCAAATATTGTATCCCTCTCCTCAGTGTAAAGAAAGAATAGATATAGGAAAAAAAGAGAAAATGAGCATTTTTGTTGACTAAGATGTTAGTAACACACTCTCTACAAAGGCTT
Source organism: Trachemys scripta elegans (assembly GCF_013100865.1). NCBI lineage: Eukaryota > Metazoa > Chordata > Testudines > Emydidae > Trachemys > Trachemys scripta. The sequence goes on along the minus strand of NC_048298.1, from coordinate 24,019,762 downwards.
TCATTCTGGAGGCCAGTGGGAATTTTATCAAAGAAGGAGAGCTGGATTGGTTTTAAATCAATTTGTATTAAAGTTTATATTATGTAGACAGATTGGATGACTATATAACATGCAGTTTCTCAGGTTTCTGCTTCAATGCATCTGCCATCACTGATGCACCCTATTTACTAAGGGACTGTTCCTGTGAAGTGCTGAGCATGCTAACACCCAGTGACGTCAGTGGGAAATGGAGGTGTTCAGCACTTCGTTGGATCAGGCCCAAAAAGGCATAGTTGGTGCTCATAGTTAGACAGCAGCTAGAGAAGTTAGGGGACTAAAGATGGCAAAAGGAGAGGTGGAGCAAAAGATAATGGAGAAAAGTGGCTTTGATTTCATAGGGCCAGTCTGTGACTCGCCCATGTGCAGGTGCACAGGTGGGAGGGGAAATATTAATGGAACCTCTCTCCCTTACATACCCTGTGCAAGAGTCACACACAATTGTAGTCTTTGCATATTACTCCTGGGGGAATTCTGTGCCACTGCGTGTGCGCAGAATTCATGTCCCCCGCAGATTTCTTTGTTTCCCCATAGGCCTGGTCTACACTAGGCGTTTATGTCGAAGTTAGCGCCGTTACATCGAATTAACCCTGCACCCGTCCACACCGCGAAGGTATTTAGTTCGACATAGAGGTCTCTTTAATTCGACTTCTGTACTCCTCCCCGACGAGGGGAGTAGCGCTAAATTCGACATGGCCATGTCGAATTAGGCTAGGTGTGGATGGAAATCGACGCTAATAGCTCCAGGAGCTATCCCACAGTGCACCACTCTGTTGACGCTCTGGACAGCAGTAAGAGCTCGGATGTTCTGAACTGCCACACAGGAAAAGCCCCGGGAAAATTTGAATTTGAATTCCTTTTCCTGTCTGGCCAGTTTGAATCTCATTTCCTGTCTGGACATCGTGGCGAGCTCAGCAGCACTGGCAACGATGCAGAGCTCTCCAGCACTGATGGCAGTGCAATCTCAGAATAGAAAGAGGGCCCCAGCATGGACTGATCGGGAAGTCTTGGATCTCATCGCTGTGTGGGGCGATGAGTCCGTGCTTTCCGAGCTGCGATCCAAAAGACGGAATGCAAAGATCTATGAGAAGATCTCTAAAGACATGGCAGAGAGAGGATACAGCCGGGATGTAACGCAGTGCCGCGTGAAAATCAAGGAGCTGAGGCAAGGCTACCAGAAGACCAAAGAGGCAAACGGACGCTCCGGATCCCATCCCCAGACATCCCGTTTCTACGAGGCACTGCATTCCATCCTCGGTGCGGCCGCCACCACTACCCCACCACTGACTGTGGACTCTGAGGATGGGATAGTGTCCACGGCCGGATCCTCGGACATGTTAGCGGACGGGGAAGATGAGGAAGGAGATGAGGAGGACGAGGCAGTCGACAGCGCTCACAACGCTGATTTCCCCGACAGCCAGGATCTCTTCATCACCCTTACAGAGATCCCCTACCAACCCTCCCCAGCCGTTACCCCGGACACAGAATCTGGTGAAGGATCATCCAGTAAGTGTTGTAAACATCTAAACATTTATTTGTAACAGAACATGATTATTAACAATTTAAAAAATGGGTTTCTCATGATTAGTTTGATTAACTTAACGGTTCAGTCATGGGCAGTGCAACTATTTGAAAAAAATCTAGCAATGTCCGGTTTTGCATGATTGTCCTGCCCAAGCCGCTCTACTGTTTAGTCCCTGCTACTGCAGCTACAGTAAGATGCGGTCTATATGTCCGGGGATGGAGCAGAAATCCTCCTGGGACATCTCAAGGAAGCTCTCCTGCAGGTAATTTGAAATCCGCTGCATTAGGTTCTTGGGGAGAGCGGCCTTATTGGGTCCTCCGTAGTAGGACACGTTGCCGCGCCACGAGACTAGCAAGTACTCTGGAATCATTGCTTGGCACAGCATGGCGGCATACGGCCCTGGTCTTTGAAGGCTTTCCCGGAGCATTCTCTGTCTGTCGCTCTCAGAGATCCTCATGAGGGTGATGTCGCTCATGATGACCTGCTTTGAATGAGGTAGGGGAATGTTAGTGTTGGGACTGCTTTACCGTTCCTTTACAGAACTGTAACCGCTGGTTTGCAGCCACGCGGTGGAGGCGGGAGAGGGTCAGCCGAAAGGGATCGTTCCCGGGGACAGCCGCGAGGGTGTGGGACAGGAGCAGACTTCCTGCTTGCCGGATTGCTGGCAGCAGGGACCGACATTGATTTCAATGTGAAATGAGGCCATTGCTAATATTAAAGTTTTAAGCTGCCACGAATCTACGGCTTACCATGTCTGCGTGCAAGAGCAATTCCGTTGTCCTGACAGGGTTCTCAAAAGTGCTCTGCAAAACCCCAGACACTGAATGCGAAGGCCGAGAATTCGACCTTGTGCTGAGTGCGCATGTGATAGGTGCTGTGCATGGTCCTGTTCACAGAGAAAGACTATGTTCTTTGTTCACAACTACATTTATCTTTCTGAGGAATTCACTCCCTTTTTCCCATTCCCACAGCCCCATCTGCGACTGTCTCACAACCTAGCCTGTCATCACACTCCCAGAGGCTAGGGAGGATTAGGCATAAGAAGAAGAGGACACGGGAGGACATGTTCTCAGAGCTTATAGCCTGCTCCCGAGCCCAGGCAGCACAGCAGACCCAGTGGCGGGAGAACTTGTCCCAAATGCACCAAGCCAACATGGATCGGGAGGAGAGGTGGCGTCAGGAAGACCAGCAGGCGACTCAAACCCTGCTTGGACTACTGAGGGAGCAAACGGACACGCTCCGGCGCCTTGTGGATGTTCTGCAGGAACGGAGGCAGGAGGACAGAGCCCCGCTGCAGTCCATCTCTAACCGCCCTCCCCCGCCACCAAGTCCCATACTCCCTTCACCCACAGTGCACAGAAGGAGAGGCGGCAGAGTCCCTGCTAACTCTCACTCCACCCCTGCAGAGAGCTCGAGCAGCAGAAGGCTCTCATTCCCCAAAGTTTGACAAGTTCTTTCCTTCCCGCCTGACACAAGCCCCCGTCCAAGTTTCACTTCCCAGTCCCATGTGTAGTTGATAATAAAAAATATGTTTCTGTTAACTACTGTTTCCATCATGTTCTTTTGGAGGAGGGGGGGAAAGGGGGTTGGTAATTGGACAGGACAGTCACCTTTGGCAGGGTACATAGTCGGGGGCAGGCACAGCAGCAGGGCACATACATAGTGCAGTGATGCAGTGACTACTTACCCTGGTTAGTCTGGGAGGTTCTTTTCATGTTATGTGGTGGGGGGTGGGTTGCTCTGTGACTTTGTGTCAGGGGAGGGCAGTTAGAGATCTTAAGCGGCGGTCCTTAGGCAGGATCACAGAGCCACACAGCAGGGGATCTGTAACCGTCCCACCCCTGCCACAAACTCACATAGACCCCCCATACACACAGTCCGTATCAGGAGGGGTGACAGGCTCCGTTGAAAGAACCATCCCACCGCAGCGGAGCCTGTCAGTCCTTGAGTTTAGAAGCTGCATTCGCGCGACTACACTACACCCGCTCCGCACCACAGTCTGCGTCCCAGTTTTAAAAAATTCCCGCGAAAACAGTATTAAAGAAAACGGTGTGCTTTAACAAAGTAGAACTATTTTTATTTTGAAACGTGTGTTGGAAGTGGGGTGAAGGCTTCTCTGTACACAAAATTAGAAAGTCACAGGTTACCCTGCTCACTCAGGAACTTTGCTTTCAAAGCCTCCCGGATGCACAGCGCTTCCCGCTGGTCTCTTCTAATCGCCCGGCTGTCTGGCTGTGAGTAATCAGCAGCCAGGCTAATTTCCTCAACCTCCCACCCCGCCATAAAGGTCTCCCCCTTGCTCTCACAGAGATTGTGGAGCACACAGCAAGCTGCTATAACAATGGGGATATTGGTTTCGCTGAGATCACAGCGAGTCAGCAAGCTTCTCCATCTCCCCTTGAGACGTCCAAAAGCACACTCCACCACCATTCTGCACTTGCTCAGCCGGTAGTTGAAGAGTTCTTTTTCAGTGTCCAGGGCACCTGTATAGGGCTTCATGAGCCAGGGCATTAGCGGGTAGGCTGGGTCCCCGAGGATGACTATAGGCATCTCCACATCCCCAACAGTTATTTTGTGGTCCGGGAAGTAAATACCTTGCTGCAGCCGTCTAAACAGACCAGAGTTCCTGAAAACACGAGCGTCATGAACCTTGCCCGGCCATCCGACATTGATGTTGGTAAAACGTCCCCTGTGGTCCACCAGTGCTTGCAGCACCATGGAAAAGTAGCCCTTTCTGTTAATGTACTGGCTGGCCTGGTGGTCCGGTGCCAGGATAGGGATGTGAGTTCCATCTATGGCCCCACCGCAGTTTGGGAATCCCATCGCTGCGAAGCCATCTATGATCGCCTCCAAGTTTCCCAGGGTCACTACCTTTGGCAGCAGTACATCAACGATTGCCTTGGCTACTTGCATCACAACAACCCCCACGGTAGATTTGCCCACCCCAAACTGGCTCGCGACTGACCGGTAGCTGTCAGGCGTTGCAAGCTTCCAGAGGGCTATGGCCACTCGCTTCTGGACAGTCAGGGCTGGTCGCATCCGGGTGTCATTGCGCTTCAGGGCAGGGGACAGCAACTCACAAAGTTCAAGGAAAGTTCCCTTCCGCATGCGGAAGTTTCGCAGCCACTGTGATTCATCCCAGACCTGCAGCACTATGCGGTCCCACCACTCAGTGCTTGTTTCCCGTGCCCAGAATCGCCGTTCCACGGCATCAACATGACCCATTGCCACCGTGATGTCCTCGGCGCTGGGTCCCCTGCTTTCTGAGAGGTCTGTGCTACTCTCAGACTTCAGGCCATCACCGCGTTGACGTAGCCTCCTCGCCTGACTTTTCTGCATCTGCCTCAGGGCAACCTGTATGATAAGCTGCGAGGCGTTGAGAGCGGCCACAACTGCAGCGATGGTTGCAGTGGGCTCCATGCTCACAGTGCTGTGGCGTCCGCGCTGTCAATGACTTGAAAAGTGCGCGAAATGATTTCCCGCCGGCGCTTTCAGGGAGGGAGGGAGGGCGGGAGTGATGGACGGATGACGACAGTTACCCAAAAGCACCCTGGCCCCTTTTTTTTTTACCCAGAAGGCATTTGCGGCTCCACCCAGAATTCCAATGGGCGGCGGGGACTCCGGGAACTGTGGGATAGCTGCCCTCAGTGCACCGCTTCCAATGTCGACGCTTTCCCCGTTAGTGTGGACTCACAAAGTCGAATTACTGTCCTTAGTGTGGACACACACGTTCGACTTTGCAATATCGATTCCAAATATTCGATTTAAGTAAAATCGAACTACTCTCGTAGTGTAGACAAGGCCATAGAAAAAAGACTTCCTGAGAGGGAAGGGGGGGGAAGCTGCAAGAGCAGTCACACGCCACTCCCTAGCAGCACAGGTACATCATTTCAGGCAGCTGGCGGAGAAGTAAATCACTGCGGGGCAGGAGATACCCCAGCCAATGGTTCCTACCCTGTGCCGGGATCGGCTAGTCCCGGCTGGGCTGGAGACAGGAGAGGATGGGACTTCCTCTTCCCCTGCAAGGAATGGCTGGAGCTGTGTCAGACCCACCCCAAGAAACCTCCCCCAGCTGCAGGAAGCTCAGCATCCTCCCCTGCTTCCTGCCCTCATCACTCCTCAGTTGTAGGGGGGAGGGGTCGCTGTATGGGGAGCTGCTCCCCCATCTTCCCAACCCCTGTGCATCTGGACCTTCCATACCCAGACACCCCTGCCAAACCTCACCCCGTACACCCAGAACCCCCTAGCACTCCATACCCGAACCCCACCTCACTGAACCTTAACCCCATCATCTGGAGCCCCTGGCACCCAGACCCCCTGCCTCCAGACCTTAGACCACTTCCCATTGAGCTCCCTGCACTCAAACCCCCACCCTGACAAGCCGCATTCCCCACACCACCATGAGCCCCCACATCCAGACACCACACCTCTGACCCCCAACTAGCTGCACCCAGACCCCACCCCACCAACCCCCAGCTGAGACCCCCACACACACCCAAACCCCTCCGTTGAGCCCCAACCATCTTCACCTGGAAGCCCCTACAGAGTCCCATTGCCCCTGTATCTGGAACCCCCCCAGTGAGCCTCTGTGCATCCAGATCCCCCCATATCTATACCCCCCACTGAGCTGCCTGCACCCAGATTGTCCCACACAGTACCCTCTCACCTCACACCTGGATCCCCCCACATTGAGCCCCTTTACACTTGGATCCTGCCTGGTTGAGCCTGCCTGCCCCACATCTAGTACACCTGGCACAGAGAGGCAGGGCCCTAGGGTGTTTTTGGGGCAGGCCCAGGCCTTGTGCTGTGTCAGGGTCTGGTGCAGCCTCACTGCTGAGTCCATGTCCTGGGGTGGAGGTGGGGGGACTGCAGGATGCAGCCAGTAGCCTTTTCTCCCCACTGCCATTCTGGAGCCTCTGCATTTATTTATTGACAAATAGAACTTGCAGAATTGTAAAATACTATGTGCAGAATTTTAATTTTTTTGGCACAGAATGCCCTCAGGAGTAGCACATGGAGTAGTTGCTGCTTCCCTATGCCATCAGGGTCCCACCTCACCCTGAAGGGATGAGAGGTGAGGAGGAGATGGAGCCGTGTCCCTACCTCTCTCTGTACCAGCCCATGGAGTGGACCAGTTGACCTATAGAGCAGATAGCACCATGCATTGGTATGGTGCAGTTTGTTCAGTCTCTCTGCATACTAACCCCCCTCCTGGAGCTCTCTATGACAGTGGTCCCCAAACTTTTTTGTCTGTGCCCCCCTTTACCTGGTTCATGCTCCCCCTTACCAGGCCATGGTAAGGGCCGGGTGCCGTGTCCGACAGCGGGCCCGTGTTTGGGGCCAGAACTGCAGCTGGGGCCATGGTTGGGGCCGTATCTGGGGTCGCGGCCAGGTATGGAGCCACAGCCAGGAACAGAGCCAGGAGCTGGTGGCTGAGGCTGGTGCCGGACCCGGGGCTGGGGCTGGAGGCAGGGTGAGAGTGGAGCAGGTGGCAGAGCGGGGCTGGATGGCGCTCTCTCCCCACCCCATGTGTGGACTGGCCCAGGCCCTGCCGCACCCTCCCAAACGTTCCTCCATGCTCCTCTGGGGGGCACCCCCCACAGTTTGGGGACCACTGATTTATGGGGTTATAGGATTCTCCACACCCCTAGTGTTCACTGGGAGCTAAATGTAACAGTTTGGTCCATAATTATGGGGTCTTCTGTGTTTACTTTCCGTTATTTTTAATGTCTTCTTAAAAGGTTGAAATAGAATTTCTTTTTCTATTGATTTTATCCTCTGACAAACATTATTTTTTTCCCGTGTTTCTCATGGAAGTATAAATCAACATGGCTGTGTTTTGTTCATTTGGTTATGGGATTAAGTTTTTTTTAATTACTTTTACTTCCTATGCATCCTCACAGACTACTCTGCATCAGCAGAAAACATTGCATGAAGGTCTGTAAGTCATACATAAATAGTGACTGTTTGAAAAAAAATCAGCATTAAGAATGGAAAAATATTTTGTAACTTGAGCATTTTCCATTAGGTTATATCTTTTTAAAGATGAGTTAAATTTTGACCCCAAATGACTCAACTGTATCTCTGAACATAGCACTGAACTTAATCTGTTTTCATATAGTAGGTGAACATAATTTGGCTCATTAACACAGTTGGAATGAAGGTAGTAAGGGTATTAAATAATCCATTAGCTGTAGAGAGGAGATTAATTTTTCTTCGGTGTTACTAATGTGGTTTACATGATTTGCTTTTTTGTTTATTTGTTTTGCAGGGATACCTGTATTGATTCATCCTTGAGGCCAAAATTAAAGAGGATTTCAGAAACTTATTTGCACATCCTTTTTGGACTAAATGATGAACAGCTGGTAACAATAATTGAGCAATTACACTAAATCTGTACTTTAAAAAAATCTTTCAGTACAGAAGGGTTTAATTTTGCCTTCAAGTTTATTTCATGATTCTGCCATTTCTGTTGTAGTTTATGTGAAGGAATGGTGGTACCTTGCATTTGTTTCTATTTGTTAGTTTTATGATCTTCCAAAATGTACATCTTCATATTGGCATGTTGTCTATGCATATGATAGATCACCAAAAATGGTAGCGTCTTTATCAAAATTGGACAGAATTACCAATGTAATGAACTTACTTCTATGTTACAATCTTTCCAAGTGCATCTGGACCCAGTTTCAGTTTCATGAGGTTCTGTGTATTATTTGGTTTGATTGATTCTACTAAATAAGAACATTAAGGTAATTGGCAAAGGAAATGAAGAAGGTTCTTTAGAATTGGGCAGTGGTTCTGTATAATTTATGAAATTACAGAAAAAATCTTTACACGTACCCAAGATTTTGGAAGAGTGCATTTTAAATAGATCCATATAAATATCAATAATAAATATAAAGCGAGCATTGTATACTTTGCATTCTGTGTTGTAATTTAAATCTATATATTTGAAAATGTAGAAAACATCAAAAATATTTAAATAAATGGTATTTTATTATTGTTTAACAGCACGATTAATCATGATTAATTTTTTTACTCACTTGACAGCCCTAATAAGGTTATTAAATTCTAGCAAATCACAAAGTAAAAGAGAAGAATTTAAAAGAAAAGATAGAATGTTTCTAGCAATTAAATATATTTTATCAGTAAAACAGTGAATTTTGGGGAAGAAATGCTAACATTGAGCTAGATTAATGCCTTCTTCATACGTACAGTTCAGTTCTATATTTAGGTTTTGCCTTCAGATTTTATGCCTGTAAAAGCAGGTTTATACTGAAAGAAGTTGATAGGGGAAGAAAGATACATAGAAAAATTTCATAGACAGAAAATTGTATCTGAACATGAATTTCTTTGAACTGTACCATTTAATTTGCATCGATCAATATGGAAAATAAAACTGCCAGTATTTTTGGCTACTTTTTAAGCATTCACTATGCAATACCATTTTTTAATTTGTGTATTAATATAATATATTATTTGTTTAGATGACTGAAGAGTTATGTGGCAAAGCATGGAACTTTTACAGCAAAAACTTAAAGAAACTGTACTTTCAGTAAGTATATGTACTGTACATGAAGAATACTGAATTTTTAGGAAAAAATCTGCTTTGTCTGGAATATTTTGTGATATTGCGAGTTCTATACTTAGATTTCACCAACCAACTAACAACTGTAAACTCCTTAGGCACTGTACAGCCTTAACATAGAATCACAGACCCCTTGGTCATTCTGATCTACCTTGCCACCCAGACAAGCTTGTCTCTGTGACAGATGGTCACTTTACATCAAAGATCACAAAATATTCAGATTACTCCTAGTCCCAAAGGACCAGTCACTTTTTCCAGGTCAATTTGCACCTTAGATCTCATGCCAGAGACAATACTTGTAGGCAGTCCTGTAAAAAACTAACTAAAAGTTTATTAACTAGGAAAAAGAAATGAGAGTTATTTATAGGGCTAAAGCATTTAAGCATGCACACACATGTGAGATACAATCTTAAATTCAAAAGGGAATACAAGCTTCTATAATAAGCAAGATTTTATGTCCTTTGGAGCTAACTCAAGCCAAGCAGCCTGGGGATTTCTTGTTTATTTTCAGGAATCTTTGCCCCTCAGGGTCCAGACAGCATAAAGAGACCCTAATTCCTTCTGGTCAGGGATTTTTATCCCCACTTCTCTAGAGTGCAGGCTGATGGGCCGAGCGCTTCTGCACGTAACCTCTTCATGGTTGGGTGGGAGGAGCAATCAACAAAGTCTTTGTTCCACACTAACTCATATGGATTCAATAGTCCGTGCTGATGGGCGGGAGATGACATCTTCTGCAGGAATCCAGGATTTTGCATTATTTGAAAAAATGTTCCTGGTTGGTGAGTTACATAGTTTTAGAACAAACATTTTACAGTTATAGAGCAAACACTTAAGTATTACCTTTTAGCATGGGATACAGATATAAGTAGGATTCATGCATGCGGCATTCTATAAGCATTCCATAAAGTCTGAGAATTAAATGCATTTTTATAACACTAATGTCCGTTTTAACAATAGTAACCCACAGGTAAACCAGACTGGTTTCCAGCTATGCATTTGTCAATGATCAGTGAGGCCTGGGGCCTTGGCATGAGCTGGCACCTGGACTGCCAGCGTCACAAACAGAATAAAGATAGATGACCAAATTAGATTATTCGGTTTTGCTCTCTTTTAGCAATGTTATTTTGTATTTGAAATGTAGTGAGCTCAGAGTGTCTGTAAATTCCAGGCCCAATCCAAAGTTTATTGAAATCAGTGGAAGTCTTTTGACTTCAGTGGGTTTTGGACCAGGCCTTCCGTGTACCGCCTCTCATACAGATTAATCTTGCCAGAGTACTAAAATCCCAATGGAGAAAGGATATTTTGGGGTAGGGTTAAAGTACAGGACTGAGAGTCAAGGATCTGGGTTCTCTTTCTGGCTCTTATTCAGATTTCCTTTGTGACTTTGGATAATTCACTCATTCTCTCTGTGGTTCTGTGAAAGAGAGAGATATATAAATGCATTCTGAATGAATTAATCGTTAATCAAAAATCACTTCATTGTGGCCATGAATTTCAAAGGTCCAACAGTTTTCCATTGGAACTAACATTTAGGGGAGATAAGGCTAGAGGTCCAAAAAAAGCTATTACTTCTTGAGTGGAGAATAGTGCACGTGTCTGATATAGAACTATGATAGTCAAAATGGTTAAAAATCTTAGTAAAAATCATAAGACTCCTCCATTATTTCAGGTTTCACTGTTATCTGACTTTACAATGGGAGTTGGATTAGAACCATAAGATGTTACATTTACAGTAGCTCTCAGCTATGTTCAATTAAATTACATTTTGCTTCCAAATTGGAGATTTGTTGGCAAATAAAAGTGCTGTCATAAAGCCTCATTTCAGTGGCTATCTTTGGTGTTGCTCTGACAAAGAAAAATACTGTACTATAATTAATAAACAATGTGTGATTCTTTGAGAAAATATTTCTCTTTGGGCTCTGTCTACTTCTATGTCACTTAAGAGAGCAAGAACAATGTTGAATGTATTTTGTGGAAGGATAAAATGGTTTAGATTTAAATGTTGATTTATATTCTTCTTTCATTTTAATTTTTATTCACATTGCCAAAGAAACTTAAATAACATTTTTAAACCCCAGTTCAAGAAAGCACTTAAGCATGTGCTTAAATCCAGGGGCAGCCTGTCCATATAGGCGAACTAGGTGGTCACCTAGGGTGCCAAGTTAAATGGGGCACCAAATTCAAGAAAAAAAATCAAATTAAAAAAAAAAATTGAAAAAAATACAAATAAAATAACGAAGATGTCATCTTTTCAACTCCCGTGTGCGTACGGAGGGAATATGAATTATAATTCATTTCTCTACATTTCTGAGAATTTATTAATATGTCAAATCTTTTATGTACTGGAAAAATAAGTAATATTTTAGTGAATGTTTTTTTCAGTTTGCAACGTAGGGTCAAGATGACCCACTCTTATTTTGATAAGCAATAACTCAGCCACAATGAAACATATCCGCCAGCGGCAAGAGCTGCAATACTAGTGACACCTAACTCAAACATACATCAAGGTCGCATAGCCGGAAATTCATGTAGAGCAGAGATACCGCGAGCTGATACATGTCAAACGGTCATTTTAACACACGTCACAGGTAGATGATTAAGAATCGAGCAAATACTGTGGAAAATTGTGTTTCTTGGTGCCAAAGAATAAAGAATAACGTCTTTCAGCATTATAAATCCAAAATGTGGGTATTTTTAAGCGTTATTAAACCTTAGCATTATTATCAGGCTGTATAATTCTAAACTTTTCTGTGTTATAACTGGTTCACATATAATAAATAAGGTCCATAAAAGAAAAGTAACAGCGTTAACGCTTAATAGACTATGAAAGTGATGACATCACACTCCAAGCGGGTAACCTTGAGGAAGGGGATTACTTTCCAAACAACTGGTGTTGGGTTATAACATCGAAAAAGGTCATTTTGTTTCCATGTAAATGCTGTAACTAACTATTTTAATAAGTAAGTGAGTGTGTGTTACTAATCACACACTTTAAGCAGTGAAAAGACGTGTTGGGATGGCTGCAATGTGGTTTAAATCTCCAACCATGTGGTGTATCAGCCATCCTAAAGGCTATAATGCTTACAGTCGGGAGCACAGTACATAAACCTTGGCAGAAAGAGGAAAAAGAAAACCCTCAGGAGCTGAGTATCGTAAACAAAAGGCTGAGAAGGAAAAGGACCAAGCAAAATAGCAGGGATCCTTCCTGAAATATCTTCTCTTTAATCCAAATAAACATGGAAGCAGTTCACAGCATCCAGATGAAGGAATTTTTCTTGGAGAGGAGGTTAGCAGTTTGGAACATCAAGATGAAGGTATTTTACTTCGAGATGAGGGTAGTTCACATCCACAAAAAAGCAGTTTGGAAACTCAAGATGATAAAAACTTACTTCTAGATGAAGGCAGTTCACAGCATCAGACTGATATGGAAGTGGAGAAAATGTATTCACCTTCAGAGACACATGCAGAAATTGAAGTAAATGAAGTAGAAAGAAGAAAGGATGAAGAAGTTACAAACAAGTTACAGTATGGGGACCCAACTTCATGGCCCAGATGTGGTGACAGTGTGTGGCAAATTCTCGTGGAACTGGACCCAAACAAGTTAATGAATTTCCCTTCTCTAAGGATGGAAATAAAAGAAAAGTCTCTGCTCAGCATTACAAGAGGAAACTCATTAATGGGGAAGAAATTCATCAAAACTGGTTACAGTATTCAGTGTCGAAGGATTCTGTGTTTTGCTTTTGCTGCAAGTTGTTTAGAAATCAAGCAATTGGTACATCACTTACTGAAAATGGATTGAAGGCATGGAGAAAACATATCTTCAATTCTCTCTTCACATGTAAAGTACAGAACATTTGGAATGTTTTCAGAATTGGAAAGAACTTGAATTACGATTGAAAAAAGGAAAAACTATCAATGAAGAAAATTTACGTGTGATTAAGGAAAAAGAAGAATATTGGCAACAAATATTAGAGCGTCTGATTGCTTTAGTGAGAGTTCTCGGTGGGCAAAATTTAGCATTCCATGGCCGCGGTAGAAATGAAAAATTATACACTCCAGGTAATGGAAACTTTTAAAAATGTGTTGAATACCTAGCTTTGTTTGATCCAGTCATGAAGGAGTATCTACATAAAATAACTGATCATGAAACTTAGGAAAAAAATATGCAGAATGAACTGATTCAAATTCTAGCAAATGCCATTAAAAAGAAAATTGTAGAAGCTGCCCATTCTGCAAAATAATTTTCAATAATACTGGACTGTACATCAGATGTGAGTCATGTTGAACAAATGGTGATCATTCATTTTGTGGATATGGAAAAGTCTGCAGATGAAGATAATGTTGAAGTGCTCAGAAAGGAACATTTTTTGGGTTTCATACCACTGAAGGAAATGACTAGAGCATTTATGACTGAAACTATTCTACAAGGGCTTGAAACAATGTCATTATCTGTTGAAAACTTACATGGCCAAGGCTATGATAATCGGAGTACTATGAAGGGTAAAGGCAATGGTGTGCAAAGGAGAATGATGGAAATCAATCGTAGGGCCTTTTTCGTTTCTTGCAGTGCACATTCTCTGAATTTGGTTGTCAATGCTGCTGCCTGATGCTGTTTGGAGGCAAGTAGTTTCTTTGACCTGGTGCAACGTGTTTATGTGTTTTTTCTCAGGCTCAACATGCCGTTGGGAGATTCTGACTTGCCATGTGAATTCTCTAACTGTGAAACCACTTAGTCAGACAAGATGGGAGAGTCGCATTGATGCTTTGAAGCCTCTTCACTATGAACTTGGAAACATTTATGAGACCCTAATTGAAATTTCTGATGATATTACCTTTACTAGATCATCTGGCAATACGGCACGTTCAGATGCAGAAGCTCTTGCAAATGGCCTTTCCAAGTTCAAATTTGTGACTTCACTCATTTTGTAGTATAATAGCCTTTTTGAGATTAACCTCACTAGTAAGCAGCTTCAGGAAAAGAACTTGAACATACATTCTGCTATTCAAAACTGCAGCAAAATAAAATATTCTGGAGGAATTCAGAATTGATGAATTCGAAAGAACACTGGTAGATTCTCTTAAGCTTGCTGAAGAAATAGACTTTCCGACAGAATTTGAACCAGAGCCAGTTCACATTCGGCAAAAGAAACAGCAGTTTTCGTATGAAGGATGAGACACACCCATTCAGAACCCAAAACAAAGGTTCAAAGTGAATTTCTACTTCGCAGTCCTTGATACTGCTGTTCACTCGGTTGATGAAAGATTTCAACAGATGCAGCAGCTAGAGTCAGTATTTGGCTCTCTGTATGATATCCACAGCTTGCAAAAGAAAACAGCAAAACAGATAAGAGAATTTTGTATAAAACTGGAGTCAGCATTGACTCATAAAAATTCAAAAGACATCGATGCTACAGATTTGTGTAGCGAGCTTCAGGCTTTTTCAAGACGACTTAAGAAACATTCCACTCCTGAAGAAGTACTGAAGTTTGTGAAAATAAACTCACAGACAGTTTTCCAAATATTTTTATAGCTTTGCGCATTCTTTTAACTTTGCCAGTTTCCGTAGCTAGTGAGGAATGTAGCTTCTCAAAGTTAAAATTGATAAAAACATATCTGCGTTCAATAATGGTGCAAAAGAGACTTGCTGGACTTGCCACAATGTCAATAGAGCATGAAATAGCTGGAAAACTGGATCTAAAAGAACTAGTGACTGAATTTTCAAAACTTAAAGCAAGAAAAGTCATGTTTTAAGAGGACAGAGTGTTTTTTATTCCGAGTGTTTTGTAAATACAGGTTAAAGTTCATTGAAGAGTTTTCTTATTTTTTTCTATATTGGATGTGGTGGTAATGAAAGTTAAAGCAGGATAGCGTAATGGATGATTTTGGATTTGTAATAATAAAAATTATAATTAACATTTTTAATGCATTTTTATTTGAAATCGGACTGAAATATCATCTAGCTGTCGTGTACAAATCTATTCTGAAAATTTTGTGTCTCTATTTTATCTGATCTCAGAAACATTGGTTGGACAGAGGGATGGAGAAACCAAATAATTAAGCCTCTGTTTAAAAAAAAAAAACGCGTAAAAAACATTCAAGGGAAAAAAGGGGCAAAACGTTTCCCAGTTTACCAAAAACGTCAGCCTAGATCTGCCCTTCGGGCTTGGGAGTGGGGGGCGCTGATTGCATGGTTCGCGTAGGGCGCCAGTTGCTGGCAGCTAGTCTAGGGCCGTCCCTTCTTAAATCCATCACTATTTGGGAAATTGCTTATACACAGGCTTAACATTAAACATGTGTTTAAGTTCCGTTGCTTTCATGTGCTTAAGTGCCTTTCTTGAATATGGATACTTTCCTGAATCAGGGTCTCAATAATCACATACTAGCTGGAGCAAGTAATGAATAGAATCAGTCAGATATTTTACAAACTGATGATGTAACATATTAATCGAAGGCAGAAACTTTATTAAAAATGGTATGGCTAGGAGGAATGATTATTGAAATATATCAGCCATAAGAATTGTATTGGAAAAAAATGACCACCATCCTGTAACTTAGTTTGAGTCATTAAGTTTATGTTCATCAGCTTATCTTCCAAATGCTTTGTATTACGTTGCAGAGTTTTATGCATTTTATTCCATCTGAGTCAGAAACCACATTAATAAAATTATTAACTGTGCCTTAACATTACAGTGGATGGATGCAATATTGTCTGTTGCAAAAAAATCATAGAGCACTTGTAAAGCAGAAGATGGCTGTTGCAGCAGACCATTATGACACCAGAATAACCAGAGTAGTAGTACAGAAGTGGAGAGCTTGGGTAAAGTTTCGCAAGGAACAAATAGCATGTAAGTCTTACAAGCTGCTTTGAATAAACAAAAATACAATGTATAGACTATAAGCTTAATAATATTTGAGCAACACAGAAGCTGTGAGTCTTTGAACTCTTTTGTGCATGCAGCTCATTAATAACTTTGCATACTCAGTTATTCACAGGGTTTTAGATTATTGTAAGTATTTGTGCAGTGTTCTCACAGGAAAAAAGTAGATCTTGTATGTCTCACTGCAGAGAAAATACGTTTTTTTTTCTTGTATAAAATTATTTTTGGGGTTTTGAGCTTGGTGAAAAATAAGACATGAAATTGTTATTTTTAGGGATATAATTTTAAGGTCTAGTGTCAGGACTGCTTTAATAGAAGATCTGTTTTTAAACAGTAACGTCAAAATCCTGGTTGCAGAGCTGATATACTTTAGATCCATGTCAAACTCTGCTGTGTGACATCTGCATGACTTTTAAAAGGTCATTGAGTTATTTATAAATGTTTAATTTGTAAGAGTTCTTGTGACCCAAAGACCAGGTAAATAGTTTAAAATTGTTCTGTTTATTCATTTTCACTTTCAAGATAATTTAGTTTGTGTGTGTAAAAACAATGATATAAATTTAGTCTGAACATTTTTAGGATATATTTAAAATATCAAAATGTACAATTGAGAATTCTTCTTGCAGTCTTTACTTAAATAGTCCTGTTGAGTTAAAAGTGACTACTCGTGTGAGCAAGAACTACTGGGGTGAGTTAGAGTTTGCAGGGTTAGGAATAAAATGCCAAATTCTGCTCTCAGATACAGGTGGAACTTATGTTGGTACCCATACAAACTGGAGAACAGAATTTGGCTCATATATTTATACAGTGTCTTCTGTATGTGAAGTATAAAAATTATTTAAAATCTGTTGAAAAATATGTAATTTTAAAGGAAAAAGACACCAAATAACAAGCTGCATATAAACCCAGTTTAAAAGATACAAGAATTTTTGTTGGAAATGAAAGTGACAGCTTTTAAGGAAATTCTTTGGAGGGTAATCACGATGATACAAAGATAGAATCTACCAGTTTTATAGTAACATGTAGTTCTACAGTCCTTTTTAAACCATTTCCATTCTGAAACTAGGTCAAGTTATTAAGAATCAGATCTTTTAAATTGAAAATTCAGACCAGACATACTGGACAAGGAACTATAGCATTTAAAATAGGAAATATGAAACAAAACTTTTATAGTGATTAAGTTAAGACTACATTTTTGAATTATATTGAAAACACTAATTTGCCTTTATTATTCGTGAACCTGCACGCTCTCAAAATGTTACATGTAAAGTGAGCGAATGAGTTATGTCCTGTTCCATTTCACTGAGGACAGCGTAATTTTTTTTTTCCGCTCTGACAGCACTCTTCAAACTTGCTACTTGTTCTGGAATTTAAGAATTGGTGAACTTACTGGTTTTTGGCAGATCCAATTTGTAGATTAATCATGCATTTATAGATAGCTATTCAAATAAGATCATATAACACTTTTTTGCTTTGCCTGGGAACTTAGTGTATTTGTATGAACCAGTACATATACTGTCAGGTTTCAGAGTAGCAGCCGTGTTAGTCTGTATCTGCAAAAAGAACAGGAGTACTTGTGGCACCTTAGAGACAAACACATTTATTTGAGCATAAGCTTTTGTGGGCTACAGTCCACTTCATTGGATGAGTAGCCCATGAAAGCTTATGCTCAAATAAATTTGTTAGTCTCTAAGGTGCCACAAGTACTCCTGTTCTTTTTACATATACTGTGAGAGCGTTGTTGCTGCTTGTTTCATTATAAAGAACATAGCTGTGGACAGTTACAAATCTGTAGAGATGGTTGTATACAGAACTGCATTTCGTCAAAGGCATTTAACTGAAACATTTATTCAGAAATGAAGTCCTTGCTTTCATAACTTTTGTAATCAAATACATTTTTTCTAGTGGCAGCAATGAGGATACAAAAGGTCTTTAATGACAGTTTGCACAAAATTATCCTAAGGGCGTGGCATGCAGAGGCTCAGAGTTCCGCAAGAACAAAAGCATATTTTGAGGTACATTACATAGAATTTTAAATATAACATGCTGAATGATTAAACAATATATCTCCATGAACTGAAGCTGCTGTGGGAAAGCCATCCTAGGTACATAAAATTAAAATAATCCATTCTACCATACTACTGCTACCACTGTGGTTACTTAGTACTTAGGTAACACTGTGCATTTTCAAAGCACTGTGCAAACAATTTGTTAAACATGAAATCCTGTTAATTCTGGAGTTGCTTTGCAGGGTTGCAGTTTTTACGGTTCTTAAAAAATTATCTTCTCAGACTTTCACCGCTCTAAAAATATATTCTGAGTGCTTCCATTGTTTGTGATATTGTAAACATAAGGGAAATTTTCCATCAACAGAATACTTTTCAACTGCAATTAAAAGATAACTTAATATTTTTTTAAGAATATAAGCCAATTTAAGCAAAGCTGGATCAAGGAGGTGTCATGTACTCCCCTCTATGCCAGCAAAACCCATTACCTCAAGAGGGATAGACAGTGTTTCTGTCTCTGTTTTAGTATGTTTGTCTGCATTACAATATTTTATTGTGTTTGAACATGATTCTGAAGGTACAAGTTAACTGACATGATGCTGACATGACTTAGCAGTCACGGTAGACCAGGACAAATCATGCTCAGACATTGTATCAGCTAACCATAATTAAGCCATGATAAAATGTCTTCATTGACTGCTAAGTTGTGGTCAGCATCATGTCAGCTAACTCGATTCTTGACAATCTTGTTCAAACATTAGTTAATATTGACAGAAGGTATGAATCCTTTGTGGGCAGCTTTAATTTCCATTGGAACTCCACTGATGGTAATCCCTGGAGTGAGATACTCCGTTAACTGATTTCTTGGCTGCCCTAGCCAGGAGCCTTTTTCAGACCGCACTTTTGGTAAGTCTGGGCTCCTTAAAGCCTCCTGCCCCATTAAGAGAAACTGCAGGTACTTTGTGCTAACAACCTTTTACCCTCTTCACATACTTGGCTACCAACCTATTCTGTTACTGTTTACCTCAGCCCACAATGAATTGGGCCTATTTTGGTATATGTAAACAAGCTTCTGGAATACTTAGGACCAGTATCCCAATAGATCACAGTTGGATTTGCATTCATAGGATACTGTCTCATTTGCATTGTGAGGCTGGAAACCTTGTATTTTTATCATTTTTATCATAGCACAAATAACCTACTAATGCACAGCTGCTTATGGATTCTTATTAAAATATATCTCCTTTTTTTCTTAAAAAAAAATTCCTGCAATGTATCCTTCCCATATGAAAAGTAGTTCCTCTTAGAAGGGTAAGATAATAGGGTTACCATACGTCCTCTTTTTCCCGGACATGTCCGGCTTTTCGGCAGTCAAACCCCCGTCCGGGGGGAATTGCCAAAAAGCCGAACATGTCCGGGAAAATGGCGGCTCTGTTTAAGAGCCGGGCTGCCTGAACGCTACCGGCTTCGGGCAGCCCCGTGCCTCCAGACCCTGCGCTGCCGGAGCCCGGGAGGGGAAGTGCCCGGCTGGGGGCGCAGGGTCTGGAGGCAAGGGGGCTGCCCGAAGCCGGTAGCGCTCGGGCAGCCCGGTTCTTAAACAGAGCCGCCATTTTCCCGGACATGTTCGGCTTTTTGGCAATTCCCCCCGGACGGGGGTTTGACTGCCGAAAAGCCGGACATGTCCGGGAAAAAGAGGACGTATGGTAACCCTA
>NC_048298.1:23771356-23970026 GCF_013100865.1 Trachemys scripta elegans | reverse complement strand
GGGGCCGGCACCCCAGGGCCCCAGCTGACCCAGGCTGGAAACGCCGGGGGGCCAGCCTGGGCCGCGCCTCCTCCCCCCACACCCCCCTTACCTGCTTCAGGCTTCCCGCGAATCAAATATTCGCGGGAAGCAGGGGAGGGGGCGGAGACTTTGGGGAGGGGGCGGGGTTGGGCGGGGTGTGGGCGGGGCTGGGGGCGGGGCCGTGGGCCGTGGAGTGTCCTCCATTTGGAGGCACAAAATATGGTAACCCTAGCTTTACTTATATAACCTATGGCATACTTATCAAGCCTAAATACTTATTAATATTATACTTCTATAATCCTACAACTTAAATCTGTTTAGCATACATTGATTATATATAACATAGCATATGAGTTAATCATAACATTACACAGCACACAAATAAATGGATGGTAAAATAAACTAATTGGCTACAATGGGTGTCTAGAGATGGATTTTAAAATTTAAAGAAAAATAAAAGAAAAAGCTCTGTACTGATCTGGGAAATGTAGTGAATCCATCTATGTATATATGGACTCTTTTTAAGTTTTCAGTTCTAGTATGTCATTTCATATTTAAAAATAGAATATGCTAGTGCTGAAATCTATATTCAATTTAATCACATCTCCCTTATGTTCTAGGAGAAGTAACTAACTGCAGGCAGAGGACAAGCTGCTTCTCAAAAGAGATTATTCTAAGTTGCTATTCCCAAAATGTTTGTGGAGATGAAATTTTTGGGAAGCAATAATGTAAGAGGGATGTGGAAAAGAAAATTCACAATGATATCTCTAGGATTCAGATTGTGACCAAATCAGTTATCTTTTGGAGCCTACTAACATAGCGTATCGAGCAATATCAGGCTCTTTACAGAGATCTGGGGGGTAAATTTCATAGCAAACTTTGCCTAGGCCTGTGAAAGGTGCTTCAGACAAGGAGATCTGATATCCTCATTCCTGTGACTCCTTTAAAAATCTTCCTCTCAGGACTCGGTTAGCTGAGAAAACCGATCCCTTGATTGCTATATCAGGCACTTGGTCATAAGTGGCTGTATAATGCCTTATCTGACATCACATGACTCTAGAGGGGAAAGTAGATCCTACTTCAGCCAGGGGTGAAAGTAACTTATAGGACTTACCGGTACTGCCGGAGTCCTGAGGGGGCGTGGCCTCAACCGGAAGAGACTGGGCCTCTCAAGATTTAAAGGCCCTGGGGCACCAGCTGTGGCTGGGAACGCCAGGGCCTTTAAATCAACCCAGGGCTCCCAGCTGCAGAGGTGGCTGGGAGCCCCGGGGCTCAGGGGCAAATTAAACGGCCTGGGGCTTCGGCCGCCACAGAGCTCCGGGCCCTTTAAATCCCCACTGCAACTCCGGCAGTCGGAGCTGCGGGTGGGATTCAAAAGGCTCTGGGCTCTCCACAGAGGCAGGGAGCTCCGAGCCCTTTAAATCCCGGCCCCAGCCCTGGCACTGGAGCTGCGGGCGGGATTTAAAGGGCTCTGGGCTCCCTGCCTCTGTGGAGAGCCCAGAGCCCTTTGAATCTCCGCCGTGGAAGCCGGTGCGGTCCGGCACAGCGTACTGGCTCTTGCTGGTACGCCATACCATACCGTACTGGCTTACTTTCACCTCTGACTTCATCATAACATACTTCAGTCATATAAAATAGCTGACAGAAGCATTTTAAGTCTGTTGTTTTGGGTTGGTGAATGAATATTGTCTTTTTTTTTAAGTCTAGTGGTATTTCTTAAGCAATGTTTTCTATTTTCATACATTCTGTTTTTCTATCCTAGATCTTCCATTATATCAACTTAATTGATCTGGCAAGATGTGCTCAAGTTAGCCGATCCTGGATGTTGCTAACACAGGCTAGTTCAATATGGACTGATGTAAGTAAGACTACTTGCAACTATGACATAATAAGAGGTTTAATGTTTTACTTCAACTTTATTGAAAAAAAAGAGGATAAACCAAGCTAGTAGGTTACTTTTTTAAAAATTATAAGGACCTGGGGTGAAATCCTGATGCCACTGAAGTAAATGGCAAAATTCCTTTTAATTTCAAAGTACCCAGGATTTCACCTCTCTTCTCAATTATATAAATATAAATTAGGAGTAAATCCAGTGAATCAATTGTGTTACATCACTATAAAACTGGTGTAAGTGAAAGGAGAATCAGACACTATGTATATATTTACAACTTGAATTCATTGTAGATATAAAAATATCAGATCCTTATACTTCCTTACACAATTTGTATTCATTCAGTGAGTTTGTGTCTGAATTTCTTACATTCAGGACATGATCTATACATTTGTCATTTTAAAATCAGGAATAGTCAACTACTACTGACTATCGAAATATAATTAAGTATGATGTAAGGAAACTAAACACTGAAATCCAAAATAATCTAGAAACTGAAGGCTAAAATCCAAATAATAATAAAATATATCAAGTATTTTGCTCTTATAACTAAAAGAATGGTCAAGTTATGAACATGTTGTAGAATGTTTTGTTTATCGTTATTGAACATTAGATGAAAATTACAATTTAAAGTCTTGCTTGTCTGCCACTAGAACACTGACAGTAATAACAGAAACTCTGAAGATAGATTTTATTATTCTTCAGTAAAAACAACACTTACTCCATTCTGGAAACTGCAAAAGAGATTCGTAATAAACTCTAAAGTCACATGTACTCTGTCTCACAAAATTCTGAACCTTCTGGTTATTTCAGGAACATCAGGTTATTTATTTCAAAGGGTATTCCTGTCTGGAAAAAAATACATACGTGTGGATAATCTGTTTGTAATGTGTATATATCATTTTGTCTAATCTTATCAAACTATCAAAAAGTTAAGAAAGAAGCAGTCATCATTAGCATCTCTTCTTTGTGCAAAATAATAAATACTGTAGGAAGAAGAGAATGAATTTTAGTGAAACTATTTCTCAGTATTGGAAATATTAGGACGTCTCACAGATCCCTTCTGAACATAAGAGCAGTAAGCACTTCTGTAGTAATGGATTTCAGAGTAGCAGTCATGTTAGTCTGTATCTGCAAAAAGAACAGGAGTACTTGTGGCACCTTAGAGACTAACAAATTATTTGAGCATACGCTTTCGTGGGCTACAGCCCACTTCATCAGATGCATAGAATGGAACATACAGGCGAGCATTTAACATGCGCGAATTCAGCTTTGCGCGGTTGGGAAAAACAAAAACAAAAACAAAAAAAAAGGAGAAAAATAACAATTTAAATACTATACCTGTAGTGCGGGCGATTCCGCCCACTATTACACTCAATGTAATTTTGACTATATGCGATTTTCGTTTTATGCACTGACATAACCCCAGCATAAGATGAGACTCGCCTGTATAGTAAGAAGATATGTATACATACAGAGAACATGAAAAAGTATAAGTTGCCATACCAACTCTAAGAGGCTAATTAATTAAGATGAGCAATTATCAGCAGGAGGAAAAAAACTTTTGTAGTGATAATCAAGATGGCTCATTTCAGACAGTTGACAAGAAAGTGTGAGGATACTTAACATGGGGAAATAGTTTCAGTTTGTGTAATGACCCAGCCACGCCCAGTCTCTATTCAAGCCCAAGTTAATGGTATCTAGTTTGCAAATTAATTCTAGTTCAGCAGTTTCTAATTGGAGTCTGTTTTTGAAGCTTTTCTGTTGCAAAATTGCCACCTTTAAGTCTGTTACTGAGTGACCAGAGAGGTTGTAGTGTACTCCTACTGGTTTTTGAATGTTATGATTCCTGATGTCAGATTTGTGTCCATTTATTCTTTTGTGCAGAGACTGTCTGGTTTGGCCAATGTATATGGCAGAGGGACATCTATCAATGTGATATATGCCATCATGTGCCAGCAATGCCGCTTTGCCATGTACATGGTAGCTTTTATCTTTATAATGATGCACAGAAAAATTAAGTGACTTGAGCATGATCACTTAGGGTGAAATCCTACTCTTAATGAAGTCAGTGGCAAAACTTCGTTGACTTCAGTATAAGAACCACCAGGCCCTCCATGAGACTCCCAATCGTGTGCTCTAATCAGTAACCTACTCTTACCCTCCTTCTGAATTAAAATAATGGTGATTGCTCTTCATAATGATTGAAGTAGAGCACATATGGCATAAAATGTAAAATGGATAGATTTAGTACGGTGGATGTAACATAAGTTACCCTTTTAAAGGTGACCTATAAAGGAAAGATATGTTTGTGATCTTTCTTGTCTTTTTATGAAGAACAAGTTTAAAGAAGGCTTGAATATTCATTTTTTATCTTAAAAAAGGAGGGATTGTTAGATGGTTTTTGTTGTTAGAAATATCTGGACTTGACTTTCCCATGTTTCCTAGAAGACTCCTTAGTCAGACTGTTTGAAACTATTATCTCATTTTTTTTTGTTAACACATATTTAACTCAGAGTTTTAACTCTGCAGGGAGTGGGAGGGAAGGAAGATTAAAGATCCACCCATGCCTAGTTCTTTAGCTTAACTTGGGTCTAGGCAGAGGTGAAAGTAAGCTGGTACGGTCCGGTACAGCGTACTGGCAAGAGCCGGTACACCGCCAATTGCACTGGCAAGGGGCAGCTTCCCCAGGTCGGCGATTTAAAGAGCTTGGGGCTCCTGGCAGCAGCTGGAGCCCTGGCTCTTTAAATTTCTGCAGAGCCCCGCTGTCGGAGACCTGGGGCTCTGGCAGCGGGACTCTGACCGCAATTTAAAGGGCCAGGGGCTCCGCTGCGGTAGCGACACCCGGAGCCCTGGGCCCTTTAAATTATCGCCTGAGCCCTGCTGCTGGAGCCCTGGGGCTCCCGGCCGCTGCCGCACCTACTGCTCCTGCCGTGATTTAAAGGGCCCGGGGCTCCCAGCCGCTGCTACTGCCCCCGCTCTTCCAGTTGAGACCCCACCCCTTCCAGCTGAGTCCCCACCCCGTGCTCAGGACTCCGGCGTACCGGTAAGTCCTTTAAATTACTTTCACCCCTGAGTCCAGGTCTCTAATCATTCAGCAAAAGAGGGAAGACAAAACTTTATATTTCTGATATATCTAAGGTTAAAAATTAATCTTAAAAAAATCGTTTACAATAATTTAGGTCTTTAGACACCATAAAGGAAAAATCAAAAATGGGAAAAGCCAATAGTTAATTTTTTCTTTGTTGGTCACTTATATATGTGTCCTCCTTGTGGATTGGTCAGTATGCCAGCCTGGGCATAATAAAGTTTAGGCCTCAATCCTGCAAACACTTATGCGCATATTTAACTTCATGCATGTGAGTATTCTTAATAAACTGTACTAGACTGCTTGTATGTAAAGCTGAGAATGTGTTTCAACATTTGCATGGTCAAAGTATTAGATTGTACAGCAGATTTCTAACACTTAGTACTTTTAATAATTTTGTCTATTTTGTATGTATAACATCTTTGATATCTGATATCTGAATTGTTTAATTTGTTTAGATTGATTTTTCTTCAGTAAAGCACAAGATGCAGGACAAAACACTAATAAATATTCTGAAGAAATGGCGTCCTTATGTGGTACGTTTGAATCTTCGTGGTTGTTCTTCTCTTCACTGGCCAAGCTTTAAAAGTATTAGTAAGTATTTTAATATTTTTTAGTTCTGTCTCTTCATTTCCTTCTCGCTTGCATCTTTTTCTTTTATCAGATGCCTCACTCTATCACTAGTTTTTTTTCTGCTTTGCAGCATAGAGCTTCCCTACAACTCCAGCCATGACAAAGCATAATGAATATGGGATCAGTAGGCTCCTTTAAATTGCTTTTCTCCACTACTCTCAGTTTCTAGGCACTATAATAGCCTTTTAGCTTAGCAGTATTAGAGTTGTATAGAATAACTTTTATTATGTTGGAGATACTGGAGTATAGTTTGACAAATGAGGCTGGAATGCAAACTTGTGCTTAAATGTACATGCCAGAACCCAACTGCACTGAGGTAATTATAACAAAACTCAGATGTACACAATATTGTGATGATGTATTATCATTTAAAGTTGAAGTCACAATATTCAATGTCTGGGAAATCTTCATTTCCAGCATCGAAGGGTTAAAAATGGAGGCGGGAAACACACTAATGAAGACTTGTCCAGTTTTTTATGTTTAGGACACTGTAAGAAAAATTACAACCATGCATGCCTGCCAATAATGCAAAATAAAACAGTAACTTCCTTAGTGCCTGTTTAAATATTTCTCGCTATGGTGCTCTATGTTGCCACAGTGCAGGGCAACTGCACCTGCATTCCCCCTCATGGCCTACCAAGATACTTAAACTTAATTCAGTAAAGTCTTCCAAGGATAAGCAGGAAACTGCCATATATGTTATATATGGAAACCCACAAAAGACCATGAAAACAACGTTTTGAGGCTAAGGTGGGCTTCAGCAGAACAAAAACTAACTGAACGGATTTTAAAAAATTGAATCTGGCCATGTATAATATTCCTAACTGCAAAAGTGCAAAAATCATGAGTGATCCTCAAAAATCATGATGATAAAAATATAAAATTTTGTTTCTTGGTCTTTCTTTTGATTTTTGAATTCCCCCTACCCACCTATGTCTGTATGACACTTAGTTGCCATCTTTCAAATTTATAGTGAGTAAGGTAATTTTGGCCTCTGTTGCAGGAGCATCTACTGGGGGATCAAAATAAAATTGAGCACACAGTCCCCACCCAAACTGAGGAGCTTCAGTTAGGGAATTGGAAATTGAATGTGCTTTTGTCTATTGTGAAGAGCTAGAAATCAGGACTGTGTAGTGAATGAAGCTGTTGTCCATAGCACCTTGGTCTCTCTTGTTGAGGAATTTGGAAGGTGTGTAATCAATTAAGGAGGGGATTACAGAAAGAGAAAGGATGATCTTCTGTTTAAGGAAGTTGAATGCTGGCCTGGAAAATGGATTCTGTTTCTTCCTCTGCATCAGAGTTCCTGTGTGATGCTACGCAAGTTGCGGTAAACCAGTATTTTCAGTGATGGCCACTAATTGCATGTTCTTTTGATTTGCGGAAGTGCGGAGCACTCACAACTGCAATGGAAGTCAACTGGAGCAACTCTTTAAAGTGCTAGGTACTCTGAAAAATGAGGTCCTAGGTGACTTGAGTTGGACACCCAAAATTAGTGGACATTTTTGACAATTTGGGCTTTAATCAGCTCCACATCTGTAAAACAGGGATAAAAATGCAACCTATACTCACAGGGGTATTGTGAACATTAATAAATTTATGTTTCTGAAGTACTTGGATACTATGGTGACAGCACCATAGAAATGCCCAGAAGGAAATTATTAGTTCTGTATTCAGTGTAGGGTTTGGATGGCATATGGTCTAAGGTTACAGTGAGTACTGAATAAATATCCATGCACTGTGGAAAAATTAGTCTGTGATCTTGTAATTAAAGATTGTATCATGATTAAGAATGCAAGTTTGTCATGGAGGTCACAGATTCCGTGACTTTCCAGGACCTCCGTGACTTCTGCAGTGGCCAGTGCGGTTGGCCCAGGGGCTGCCTGAGCTGCTCAGGCAGCCCCTGTGCCAGCTGCACCGGCCACTGTTGGGGCAGGCTTGGGCCATCACGCCCACCTCCCTCAGCAGCAGCAGGAGTTTGGGTGTGGAAGGGAGCTCAGGGCGGGGGGGGGGGGTGGGGCACAGGAGGGGGTAAGGGCTCTAGGCGGCTCTTACCTCGGGGGCTCCCTGGAAACAGCAACATCCCCCTCCCTCAGCTCCGGAGGCACGGCCAGGCAGATCTGCGCACTGCCTTGGACTGCAGGCACCACCCCCGCAGCTCCCATTGGCTGCAGTACCCGGCCAATGGGAGCTGCGGAGCCAGTGCTTGAGGCAGAGGCAGCGCGCAGAGCTGCCTGGTCCCACCTCTGCCTAGGAGCTGAGGGAGGGGGTTGTCGCAGCTTCTGGGGACGTGTGGAGCCAGGTAGTGAGCCTGCCATCCCCGCCAACCTGCACCCCCTGCACCAACAGGGGTCCCAGCCTGTGTGCTGCCATCTGCCCCCCAGCACCAATGGAGGTCCCATGCCGCATGCCACTGCCCATCCCCCCCCAGCACCCACAGTGCCCCCCCCGGGCCATCCTCCATGCCCGAGTACCTGTGGCACCCCTGGGCCACCCCTTCCTCCCCCCAAGATTTATTCAGGGGTATATAGTACAAGTCATGGACAGGTCATGGGTCGTGAGTTTTTGTTTACTGCCCGTAACCTGTCCATGACTCTTACTAAAAATACCCGTGAATAAAACATACCCTTAATCATGATGGAAATGGACAGGCACCCTTAAGTTTTGCATTTCCTAACTTTTGAGTGCTTAACTTGGCAATCTTAATGTTCTTTTCACATCCTTTATTTATTTATTGATTGTATATCTGTATACAGTGCCTGGCACAAACAATGAGTAACCAATCGCTGACTGGGACATTACTGCAATATAAATTACTTGCCGATGATCATATGGTATCTTAGAGTCCATCAGTAACTGAAGTCAGGGTCACAGCTATTGTCCAGGTATTGTTGCTATGATTAAGGGACTGTGAAATGCTATAGAGCCCAAACCAACTTGGGAGGAACCTCTGAGCCTCTCAAACCTCTTGGGTCATTTTATATTTATAATTTTTATATCTGAGAGGAAATAAAGGATACTGTATAGCCTCAATAAAAAAAAGTGAATGAGGGTGCTGCTGAGATATAATAATGAAACTTAGTATTTACAGTGAAGATTACTTTGCCTTTAGAAGCTCATAGAGTATAAGTGTTTGGAGGTCCCCTGAAGCCTCTGGGAGTAGACTGATGTAAGTAACTCCTGAATTTAGTAGTCAGCACTTGCATTTTAAGTGATTTAGTTTTGTACAACAGTAGCTGAATCTTTCCTTTTACATCAATGTCCTTAAAAGAACAACAAAATCTTAAATAATATATCTTTTTCTTGTACATATAACAGCTCATGTTACAACCCATCAGTAATTAATCCAATCACTCTGCATTGCTAATCAAATCACTCTGTGTAAATCCAATGTTGTTTTGACATGTGGTTGCTCTCACGCATGCGAGGCTATTTCGAGTGAACTAATCACTAGCACTTTTGTCTGTAAAACTTTTGTCAACAAGGGGTCTGAAAAAAACCACCCTCCTGAGCGATGTAAGTTACACTGACAGAAGTGCCGGTGTGGACAGTGCTATGTTGGCAGGAGATGCTCTCCCGCTGACATAGCTACTGCTGCTCGTTGGGGGTGTTTTATTTATATCGATTGGAGAGCTCTCTCCAGTCACCATAGAGCAGCTACACGGGAGACCTTACAGTGGTGCATCTGCTGTGGTACAACTGTGCCACTGTAAAATGTCTAGTGTAGACATAGTCTAACTCGAGTGTACTAACTTAAGCTACTGTTGCAGTGAAGACAAGCCCTCAGAGAAGCACTTGTAGCATGACCCAGAGAGAAAGCTATAAGACAGAGAACTTTTTGGATAGAGTAGTGGCTGGAAAAAGAATAAGAATATTGAGCAAGGAAACTGTACTGTGTTGTTTGATTCCAGCCATGTTCAAGGAAACAGGACTCTATCTAGATTCTTTGTAAATAAACAGGATTGTGTCAACAAAATACTTGACTGTTTCATTAACTTCTCCTCTTAGTGGAAAAAACCCACAAGACTCTGACTAATGGCTAACTGCTTGGGTGAAAGGGGGCAACAATTGTAATTGCCTGATATTTAATAATATATCTTATTTTGTATATCAGGTATGATCTCTATTTACAATGAATAATACAATTTGAGTGAACATTTTCAGTAAATTGTCTCCAGCCTGTTCATGCTGGGACTCTAGATCCTGTCTCTTCATCCATATTTGTGGAAGGCCTCATTAGTAGCTTAATATTGTGGTTCCATTGTACTGGGGGCAGGATGTGAGGAGCTTGTAAGTAGGAGCCACACCCATTCATGTCACTGAATTTAGTTCTGTGGAGGCTGCTGTGCAATGCAATTTGGGGGACAAGCATGGATTGCGGTTTAGCTATTGGGAATGTCCTTATGCAGCCTCACTGGCCATTTCCCCTGCAGAGCAAGTAAAAGGAGCTAGTGCAGTCATTGGTACTATATAGAAGTTTAGTTTTTAAATAGTTTCAAAGCTTTAGTTCGCAAACTTGACACAATCTCCTGCAATAGTAGGTATAATGAAGCTAGGGATTCCACTAGAGTTTTGATACTTGGGAACTAGTCTCCCCTTAAAAACTAGATGATAACTCGAAGGTTGGTTTCTGTTTATGAGCCCAAAGTACAATTATTATCAAGTTAATACTTATAAGCCTCAAGTAATTATGCTACAGTATTTGATGTATGTATATAACTAATGCTGCAGTATCTTATATGCAGTGCTGGGGAAGAGCCCGTGGTCATGGTACATGTAGGTAACAGTGACATAGGGGTTGGAGGCCAAATTTAGGCTGTTAAGTAAGAGATTAAAATCCAGATCCTCCATGGTAGCATCCTATGAAATGTTTCCAGTTCCACAAGCAGGGTCAGTCAGGCAGGCAGAACTGTGGGGTCTCAATGCGTGGATGAGACAATGGTATTGGGAGGAGGAATTTAGGCTTATTAGGAATTGGGGAATCTTTTGGGAAAGGAAGGGCCTATACAGGAAGGACGGGCTCCACCTAAACCAAAATGAAATCAGATTGCTGGCATGTAAAATTTAAAAGGTTGTGGAAAAGTTTTTAAACTAAGGGCTGGGGGAAAGCCAACAGATGTGGAAGTGCATGCAGTTTGGGTAGAAACATCCCATAGGAATGAATTTGCTAAAGGGGGAACTCTATATATTAGTAAAGAAGATAGAATAGAAGTTAATAATGTACAGGTAGGAACTGAAGAGAAACAGCTGAACAAAAAACAGTCCCATTCAGTTACATCACAACGAAATACTGACTCATTTTATAAGTGTTTGCATACAAGTGCTATAAGTCTAAACACTAAGATGGGTGAACTTGAGTGCCTGATATTAAATGAGGATATTGATATAATAGATATCACTGAAACTTGGTGGAATGATGATAATCAATGGACATAGTAATACAAAATATATAGGAATGACAGAGTGGGTTGCGTTCATGGGTGTGTGGCATTTTAAAGAAAGTATATAGTCAAATACAGTAAAAATCTTAAATTAATCAAATTGTAACATAGAATCTCTGTGGATAGAATTTCCATGCTTGAATAATAAGAATATAGTAGTAGGAATATATTACTGACCACCTGACCAGGATGGCGATGGTTATTGTGAAATGCTCGGGGAGATTAAAGAGGCTAACAAACAAAAAACCCAATATCAATATGGAATTTGAGCCAGCCCCATATTGACTGGGTTGATATTACCTTAGGAAGGGATGCAGAGTTAAAATTTCTAAATACCATTAAAGACTGCTTCTTGGAGCAGCTAGTCCTGGAACCCACAAGGGGAGGGGCAGTTGTTGATTTAGTTCTAAGTGGATCACAGGATGTGGTCCAAGAGGGGAATATAACTGAACTGCTCAGTAATAGTGACCATAATGTAATTAAATTTAACATCCTATAGGGGGGAAAATACCAAAGAAACCCTCTATTGTAGCATTTAACTTCAAAAAGGAGAACAAAATTGAGGAAGCTAGTTAGGCAGAAATTAAAAGGAACAGTCACAAGAGTGAAATGCCTGCAAGCAGCATGGAAACTATTTAAAAACACCATAATAGAGGCTCAAACTAAATGTATACCCCAAATAAAAAAAGAGGACTAAAAAAGTGCCATTATGTCTAAACAACAGAGTAAAAGAGACAGAGGTAAAAAGGCATTCTTTAAAAATTGGAAGTCAAATCCTAGTGAGGAAAACAGAAAGAAGCATAAACTCTGGCTAGTCAAGTGTAAAAGTATAATTAGGCATGCCAAAAAAGAATTTGAAGAGCAAATAGCAAAAGGCACAAAAACTAACAGCAATTTTTTAAAAATACATCAGAAGCAGGAAGACTGCCAAGCAATCAGTGGTTCCACTGAGTGATCAAGGTGCTAAAGGAGCACTCAAGGAAGAAAAATCTGTTGCAGAAAAGCTAAGTAAATTCTACAGGGGATGTGAGGGAGATTCGTACATCTGAGCCATTCTTTTTAGGTGACAGATCTAAGGAACTGTCCCAGATTGAGGTGTCAGTAGAGGATGTTTTGGAACAAATTGAAAAACAAAACAGTAATAAGATCCCAGAACCAGATGGTATTTACCCAAGAGTTCTGAAGGAACTCGGATATGAAATTGCACAACTAACTGTGGTATGTAAACTGTTACTTAAATCATCTTCTGTATCAGATGATTGGTGAATAACTAATGTGATGCTGATTTTTTTAAAAAAGTTCCAGAGGCAGTCCTGGCAGTTACAGGCCAGTAAGCCTAACTTCAATACAAAGCAAATTGGTTGACACTGTAGTAAAGAATAGAATTATCGGATACATAGGATGAACACGATAGGTTGGAGAGTCAACATGGCTTTTGTAGAGGGAAACCATGCCTCACCAATAGATTAGAATTCTTCAAGTGTGTTAACAAACATGTGGTCAAGGGTGATCCAGTTGAAATAGTGTACTTGGACTTTCAGAAAGCCTTTGACAAGGTCTTATACCAAAGGCTCTTAAGCAAAGTAAGGAGTCATGGCACAAGAGGGAAGGTTCTCACATGGATTAGTAACTGGTTAAAAGATAGAAAACAAAAGGTAGGAATAAATTGTCAGTTTTCACAATGGAGAAAAGTAAATAGTAGGGTTCCCCAAAGATATGTACTGGGACCTGTGCAGTTTTACTTATTTATAAATAATCTGGAAAAAGAGGTGAACAATGAGGTGGCAAAATTTGCAGATGATACAAAATTATCATAGAATCATAGAATATCACGGTTGGAAGGGACCTCAGGAGGTCATCTAGTCCAACCCCTTGCTCAAAGCAGGACCAATCCCCAACTAAATCATCCCAGCCAGGGCTTCGTCAAGCCTGCCCTTAAAAACTTCTAAGGAAGGAGATTCCACCACCTCCCTAGATAACCATACATAAATACAGGTTTCAGAGTAACAGCCGTGTTAACTACATAAATAGTTAAGTCCAAAGCTGATTGCTAAGAGATACAGAGGGATCTCACACAACTGGGTGATTAGGCAACAAAATGGCAGATGAAATTCATTGTTGGTAAGTGCAAAGAATTGCACATTGGAAAACTTAATCCCAACTGTACATAAAAAATGATGGAGTTTTAATTTAGCTATTACCACTTGAGAAAGATCTTGGATTCATCATGGACAGTTCTCTGAAAACATCTGCTCAGTGTACAGCAGCAGTCAAAAAAGCTAACAATGTTAGGAACCATTTGGAAAGGGATAGATAATAAGACAGAAAATATCATAATACCACCATATAAATCCATATAGTATGCCCATACCTTGAATACTGCATGCAGTTCTAGTCTATACCATATATTATAATTGGAAAAGGGCATCAAAATGCAGAGAAGGGCATCAAAATGATTAGGGATATGGAACAGCTTTCATACAAGGAGAGATTAACAATACTGGGACTGTTCAGTTTAGAAAAGATATGACTAAGGCTGCGCTGCCCTGAAGATAAGGACAGCCCCACAGACTCTGGCCCCTAGGCTGTGCTGCCATGAAGATAAGGGCAGCCCCACAGATTCGGGCCACTATAGACTCTGGTTGCTAGACCTCATGGGCCCGAAGACGAGGAGCCACTGTCACCGAAAAGGGGTGATCCTCACTTTCCTCCTCCTGATGGCCTGATACCCCATGACATCCTCTGAAAGGGAATGTCAGAATAATAGGTGATCATGTAATTAAAAAACACACAAGGGGGCTGAATTAAGGTTGTATGGGCAACCTGAATTCTGGCATTTCCTAACTTTTGTGTGTAATTTTTAGGTTTTTAAAAAAAGCAAACTGAAAAAAACAAATTCCTGTATGTGACATCATATTGACACCTACATGAGTCAACTGCAGGGTTGGAACCTTTAGATCAGGTGTAGTCAATTATTTTTGGTCAAGGTCCAAATTTCTTGGTCAA
This sequence comes from Trachemys scripta elegans, assembly GCF_013100865.1. Classification (NCBI taxonomy): domain Eukaryota; kingdom Metazoa; phylum Chordata; order Testudines; family Emydidae; genus Trachemys; species Trachemys scripta. The sequence continues at coordinate 23,955,949 of NC_048298.1, read as the reverse complement.
GGTATAGTCAAGGTCCAGACTGTAGAGTAACATTTTTCACATCTCAGTAACAATAATGATAATAATTAGAGCTGTCAAGCAATTAAAAAAATTAATCGCGATTAATCGCACTGTTAAACAATGATCGAATACCATTCATTTAAATATTTTTGGATGTTTTCTACATTTTCAAATATATTGATTTCAGTTACAACACAGAATACAAAGTGCAGTGCTCACTTTATATTTATTTTTGATTACAAGTATTTTCATTGTAAAAGAGCAAAAGAAATAGTATTTTTCAATGCTCCTAATACAAGTACTGCAGTGCAATCTCTTTATCATGCAAATTGAACTTTGAATTTGTACAATTATGTACAAAAGAACCTGTATTCAAAAATAAAACAATGTAAAATTGTAGAGCCTGCAAGTTCTCCCAGTCCTACTTCTTGTTCTGCCAATTGCTCAGACAAACCAGTTTGTTTACATTTGCAGGAGATAATATTGTCGGATTCTTGTTTACAATGTCACCTGAAAGTGAGAACAGGCATTTTCATGGCATTGTTGTAGGCAGCTTCACAAGATATTTATGTGCCAGATGCGCTAAAGATTCATATGTCCCTTCATGCTTCAATCACCATTCCAGGGGACATGCGTCCATGCTGATGACAGGTTATGCTTGATAACAATCCAAAGCAGTGCAGACCGACGCATGTTCATTTTCATTATCTGAGTCAGATGCCACCAGCAGAAGGTTGATTTTCTTTTTTGGTGGTTCGGGTTCTGTAGTTTCTGCATCGGAGTGTTGCTCTTTTAAGACTTCTGAAAGCATGCTCCACAACTCATCCCTCTCAAATTTTGGAAGGCATTTCAAATTCTTAAACCTTGGGTCAAGTGCTGTAGCTATCTTTAGAAATCTCATATTGGTACCTTCTTTATGTTTTGTGAAATCTGTAGTGAAAGTGTTCTTAAAATGAACAGCATGCTGTGGGTCATCATCCAAGTCTGCTGTAACATGAAATATATGGCAGAATGTGGCTAAAACAGAGCAGGGGACATACAATTCTCTCCCAAGGAGTTCAATCACAAATATAATTAACACATTTTTTTTTAACAAGCTTCATCAGCATGGAAGCATGTCCTCTGGAATGGTGGCCGAAACATGAAGGAGCATACGAATGTTTAGCATATCTGGCATGTAAATACCTTCCAGTGCCAGCTACAAAAGTGCCATGCAAATGCCTGTTCTCACTCTCTGGTGACATTGTAAATAAGAAGAGGGCAGCATTATCTCCTGTAAATGTAAACAAACTTGTTTGTCTTAGCGATTGGCTGAACAAGAAGTAGGACTGAGTGGACTTGTAGGGTTTAAAGTTTTACATTGTTTTGTTTTTGAGTACAGTTATGTAACAAAAAAAAATCTACATTTGTAAGTTGCACTTTCACAACAAGGAGATTGCATTACAGTACTTGTATGAGGTGAATTGAAAAATACTACTTCTTTTGTTTATCATTTTTACAGTGCAAATACTTGTAACCAAAAATGATATACACTTTGATTTCAATTACAACACTGACTACAATATATATGAAAATGTAGAAAAATTCCAAAATATTTAATACATTTCAGTTGGTATTCCATTGTTTAACAGTGCATTAAAACTGTGCCAACTTTCAAATCTCTGCTCTAAAGTATGAGGGTGCTAGAGCTTCTTAAAGACGAGGTTGCCAGAATTGTTTAATATAGGCAAACCATGTTTTCCCCTGGCTTTGTTCTTGGAATCAGCTGAACCATTTTGACTTAAATTTAAAAAATAAATAAATAATATGACTGAAACAGACACCTGGCATGGAAAATTTCAGCCTAAATGGTTAGTCTGTCAAAGTTATAAGCAAGTGAAAACAGGGTCTGATAATGGGAAGTGTGGGGAACCTTCATAATAAACAATGCCAATTGCCTCACCTATAGTTAATCATAGCACAGTAGTAACTTCTATATTTTGTGGGTCTTTATCTGTGCATAGCTTTTAATATAAATTTCTCTAATTTTGGTACAGTTTTAAAATATGTGGTCACAGCAGAGGTACACCTTGAATGTGGGGGCAGAGGGATAAGAGTGCCCTGTCCTGGGCACCATGGCAGCTGCTCTAGTCCTTCTGAGTCCCGCTCTCACCTCTTCCCCTCCACTTGCACACAGTTACTGCTTCCCCTTTGGCGGAGATGAGCCCCAGCCCTGCCTACTGCTGGGTCGAGGAGCAGGAGCTAGCCAGAACCTGATTGTTTGGGAGCTGAGCCAATCAGCTAATGGGGAGGCAGTAACTGGAGCTGGATGGTGTGGTTGAAATTGGAGGGGAAATGGAGCTGAGCATGGGTGGAAACATAGATTGGCTCCTGCAATATTTCCATTTTGGGTAACATCCACTGTTGTCCCTGGTACTGGGGCACTGTTTGCTTGTGGTATTAAAAAGCTGTATTCCAAATCCAGTTTTACAGGCAAATAAGCAACCTTATATCTCTGTTAAGCATTAGATCATTTATTACAGTTCTTCCCTGATTAGTGATAATGAGAGCCCTTTTTGAATAGTGTACTTATGAAAAATATTTACTGCTACCCCTACCCGTAAGGTTGTATGTCATCCGAAGTAGTGGGTTGTAGCCCATGAAAGCTTATGCTCAAATAAATTTGTTAGTCTCCAAGGTGCTACAAGTACTCCTGTTCTTTTTGCGGATACAGACTAACACGGCTGCTACTCTGAAATATGTCTTTAATTGTTTTTCCTCACCTCCTCTGTAAAAAGACTATTTTCCATTAATGTATATATTGATTACCTAGAACTAGATCAATGCAACTTGTAAGTTAAAATGCACTTTTGCTTATCTTAAACGTGCACATCAAACCCACTAAATTTTATTCTATATGACTGGATATTATATCTACAAACTATATATCTTTCTATAACTGCTGAAATTCTGTATCTTCAGCAGGCTCAAAATCAAAGATTATAACAATTTTTAACTGTTCACTCTCATTTGTTAAAAGTGATTCACGGTAGTACTGTCTGTGTGATTGTCTGCAAAGAATCTAAAAGAAGTGTATATTTGAAACAGCTTGTTCTAATTATTATGGATATTCAGTGATCCACTTTAAGAGTGAAAGACATTTCAATCAGTATTTTTTGCTATTCAAATTAGTAGCAACAATTTATTCTGTTACAAATCCACTGATATTGGGCATGCAGCCTGCCTATGCATGTCTTTTGAACTGTTATGGAAGCTTGATTGAAGCAGAGAATAAGATACGATGCTTTTAAAATTGCTGCAGGCCTATTTTCCATCCTGCTGTTTTCAGATTGCTGAAGATTGTATCAAAGTGCCACTCGTCAGAGGTTTTTGTTGCTAACAAACTGAATTGAATTGTCTGTTCAAGTATAGCCTGAAGCAGTGGTTTTCAAACTTTTTTTCTGGTGACCCAGTTGAAGAAAATTGTTGATGCCCGCAACCCAACAGAACTGGGGCAGAGGGGTTTGGGGTGTGGGAGGGGCTCAGAGCTGGGGCAGAGGGTTGGGATGTGGGGGGAGGGCTGCAGGTGGGGCTGGGGATGAGGGGTGTGGGGTGCAGGAGGGGACTCTGGGTTTGGGGGGGGCTCAGGGCTGGGGCAGGGGGTTGGGATGCAGGAGGGGGTCAGGGCTCTGGGCTGGGGGTGCAGGCTCTTGGGTAGGGCTGGGGATGAGAGGTTTGGGGTACAGGAAGGGGCTCCAGGTTTGGGGGTGCTCAGGGCTGGGGCAGGGGATTGGGACATGGGGTTGGGGTGCAGGCTTACCTCGGGTGGCTCCTAGTCAGCGGCGCAGCAGGGGTGCTGAGGCAGGCTTCCTGCCTGTCTTGGCACTGTGGACCGTGCTAAGCCCTGGAAGCACCCAGCAGCAGGTCTGGCTCCTAGGCAGAGGCACTCAAGGGGCTCCTCGTGGCTCTCGCCTGCAGGCACCACCACCCAAGCTCCCATTGGCCGGTTCCTAGCCAATGGGAGTGTGGAGTCGGTGCTCAGGGCAGGGGCAGTACACGGAGCCTTGTGGCCCCGCCACTTAGGAGCCGGACCTGCTGCTGGCTGCTTTCGGGGCGCAGCGCAGTATCAGAACCGGTAGGGACTAGCCAGTGTTAGCCGGGTAGCACCGCCAACGGGACTTTTAACAGCCCGGTTGGTGGTGCTGATCAGAGCCACCGTGACCCAGTGCCTTACATTCCGCGACCCAGTACTGGGTTGTGATCTGCAGTTTGAAAACCACTGGCCTAAAGATATCATGAGCTTTCCACTCTAACTGCCATGAACCACAGTTCTGATCTTATTCTAGATGAATCCAAGATTACATAGATTTTTGGCAATTTTTTTTTATTGTTAATGATAGAACAGCACTGACCTTGGCTGTTTTTTAGGGCTGGTTGGCTGGCTAAACAAGTTTTGTATTTGCTATCCTGAATGAATCAGTTGCAAAATGTTGGGGTTATAATTGCTTTTATGCATTCATGTATTACTACTTTGGTGGGTAAGGTATGTGCATGATATGTATATTGTAGCAGTTTGTTTTGTTTCTGCAGTTATAATATTCTTCCAAACTGACAAACTCAAACTGGCTTTGTGCCAAAAGGAAAATAATCATATTGGAGGGATAAAATACAACTCTCTGTTTGTGGTATTACTCCACCCACCCAGTGATCTGTAACAGGGGAGAGATCCTGGGGAACTATTTTACCTCCAAATGTGCCTGGGAGTTGCATTTAGAGCTTGCTGCTATTAGTATTCACAGCACAGGAATTGAAGATTTGGCAAGGAATGCTCTGCTGATTCCCGAGGTCAATGCATTTTAGAAGGCGTCCACATTTTGTGATAGTTTTGTTTCTAATAATAATTACAGTTTTTAGGGACCCCCAAACACTACGCTCATTAAGAGAAAGAGAAAAACTCCCAGATACAGCTGTTTATTGGAGTTGGAGGAGAAAGGAATGTAATAAAGACAGAGAGAGAGGTTATAGGGAGAAAAGAGAGTAAGGGGGCTGTAGGAGTTAGGAGGGTTAGCCCAAGATTTTCTAACATCATTTAGATTCAGAAATACCCTTGGGGGCATTTGTAATTAAATGGTACAGAAGAAGAAATTTCAAGATGCAAGTGTGGTTTGTGGTTGTGGTGTTTCAATGGAGGAGATGTTCTGATTTATAGCAAATGGCAGATCAGCTCTTTTAATAAATAAACCACTCGCCTATAATTCTACAGTTTTTCTTTTTTCCCTGATCTGCTATTTCTCCTCTTTCATTTTTGTGTATCCCTTTCTCTTTTCTATACATTTCTTTCTCTCGATTTTTAATTTGGCTGTCCTCTTCTGTTGTTTGGTTCCATACTGTTGTGATCCTTTTTGCTCCAGCCCCATTTCTGTTTTTACTATTGCAACTAACCTTTTTTTCCCACCACCTCCCCTTTTGGAGTCACTACAAACATTAACATACATCAAACTCTGACGTGTTCCAGGTAGATTGTCAGTTTTCCCAGAGTTCTAGAAGCTTGTGAGTTCACAATAACCACTTGCACACATGTCTATTATATACAAGTTTTTTAGTGCCATTGGCCTAAGGGAAATAATGCAGTAATCCTAGGTATGAAGGATTACAGCTGATTGCAGTTAGTTATACGTGCTGTAATTACTAGTTTAAACCCCTTGAAGCAGTCCAAGAAAAGGTGCACAGTTAATGCTGCTCTTAGAAACTCTTCAGGCCTGGGGTGCACCTTCCAGTCCATCCCTCTTTTGAGGGCAAAGTCTTTTTCTCCCCCCTTCAGTATCAAAGATTTGGATAGACTCCACGTCAAGTTTCCTTTCTTTCTTTTGGTACTGTTTCAGGAGTCTTTTTTGGTTATCTGCTTCAATGTAGTGGTGTCCGTGCTCGAAGGCTTCTCCTGCAGGGCAATTGTCAAACCATAATCCCCCTGAGCCTCCAATTTGAGATATCCTCTTTTTACTAGGCTCTACTCCCTGTGTTAAATGATAGGTGGTGTATTCAGCTTTGTCTCTTTAAGAAGTTCTTACTCTTGATTGTCTTCTATGATAGTTTCCGGTCTCTGGAACTCTTCTGTAGCTGCAGCATACTCTGATGCCACTATTTCTTTGAAGACAATGAAGGGCTGGTCTACCTAACCGTTAATGCCTCTTAATCAGTTGTTTTCCATGTATCACTGCTACTCCCAAGGGCCTTGGCCCTAGTGGGATTACTTGAGTGACAGTTTGATGATTCAGTATCACTGTAACCTTTAGATTTGTCACCTGCAGCAACTCAGCCACTTCTCAGACTTTAACCTCACACTCAGCTCCTGGAGTTGCTAACTCTTAGTGGTTACAGACCTTCCACACAGCCTCACACCTATGCTTTGCACCTGGCTGGTAAGTTGTCTCTTCTGGACCTGATCCTGGCTTTCCCCTGGCTGGTCTTTTTAAAACACTGCCTCTCTAGGTGCAGTGCTGGCTTTTTGTCCCTAACAGTTGAGACAGCGTGGTTTATAAACTCACTTTTTCCTCTTCAGCTTTTCTTCACTAGCTCTACTGCCAAAAACAGCTGTTCTCTTATGGGTCCATTATCTGTCCTTTTCATCCCTTCTCAGTAGTTCTCCTGTTCTTAGTTGTCCTCTTCCCTATCATCCTGAGGATCTCTATGCTGGTAAAAGCCCCAAGATTTGGAGAAGAGGGGGTAGTTCAGTTGATGCTAGCTACTGTCTGCAAGAGATTTTTTCTTCCTGGAGCTTTTAAATGTTCCAGGAGGTACCACCTGATAAAATAAATTTTGTTGGCCAAGTGGAAAGGTCTTCCAACCTCCCAAGCTAACCTTTAATGTTTAAGATAATTCTGGGGCTAGGTACAGTGATGAGTAATGCAACAGTAGGTTAGCTACACAACTCTTCAGAGGGTATGCAAAGCTGTCTAAGTTCTTCAGTTTGGCAACATAGCAGCTGTAAGTGATTTACTTATTACAAGAATAAGGGGTGTGAAAGAATGCCTCAGATCACAGCACATTTTCTGCTAAAGGATTCTTTGGCAGTCCCTCACACTCTTACCATGTCCTGAATTTCCCTCTGGTTTAATGTTTTATATTAGAAAAAACTGTTAACAAATGCTCTGGATTACATTTTTAATGCAAAACAACGTATGTGAGCTTTTAGACAGGAGGGAGGGATCCATGGCCACTAGAATGTAGTATAGAGTTTGAAAGCTATATTTTTTCCCTCCATACAGCCTTCCAGATCTCCTCCCAATACAGTCGCTTGCATGTATTGTCAGACATTTCAAATGCAGAGCCTGATTCTGCTTCCTACACTCCTGCATAACTGTCAGTGATGTATGAGAGGAGGCGTGATCTGGAGTTTGAGCTGGGACCTCTGAGTCTGATCTCAGATCTGAGATCAATCTGGTGTGTGGTCTTGGGCAACTCACTTAACCCTTCTTTGCCATCATTTCCCCAGAAGGGATGCTAATGCCTACCTCAAAGAGGAAGTATTCAGACTGGTTAATATTAACTGATGCAAACTTTAAAAAAGAAAATACTGTATAGATGCTAAATGTTATCAGTCAGTGGAAGTATTGCTATGTAAATGAGTGTTGGATCATTCCTTTTCTTGAGAATATTGGGCAGTAAGGGTCTTTGCCCTGAGGGGTACTGACCATCTAACTGATGTTCATATATGGCCGCTGTTCCCATAGTATGTGAACACCTCACAGCCTTTAATGTATTTATCCTCATATCATCCATGTAAGGTAGGGAAGTGCTATTATTCCCATCACAGATGGGGAACTGAGGCACAGGGAGACTCACTGGCTTGCCCAATGTCACAGAAGAAGTCTGTGTCAGAACAGGATATTGGACTTGGGTCTCCTAAGGCCCAGGCTAGCACCCTGATCACTGGCGTGTCCTTTCTCTCTACTCCATGTGCAATTCCCATTGATTTTGTACCCTGTTCTAGTTCAGTTTGCAATTTCATTATTTGGTATAAATATAACACACAAGAGAACTGCTACATAAAATGTACAGAACTTTTCCTGGGAACAATTCAAGGAGCCAATAAATATAAAGAAATTGCAATACATTCAACACAGAGGAGCTTTGGGCCCAGTCCCACATTGAGTTCCATGAAAATGCTCTGCCCATGCAGAGCAAACTGCAGGATCATGCCTTGCTGTACATAAGATGACATGTTTCCACTATAGATCTATATCTATATCTATCCATTTATATTTTGTAGGTTCAAATTGTTACCCAAACACATAGCAAGGGTGACCGAAAACAAATGGTCAGAAACAGTAAAAATTTTTTTAAAGATGATGTATAACTAATACCGTCATGTCGTTAGTAACTTCAATTAAAAAAATTATGTAGGCAGATATTTCCTTATGGACAAACAACACTAGTAACAAAAATGTAAACAGGATTTTTTCTGACATAAAATATGAAAAATTTGAATCTAGTAATAAAAAAATTCCCGAATTAATCTATTACAGTGACAATTACACCATGCTTCTTTACTGTTTGAACTGATTGTTCTTTGTGTCTTTCCCATTCCTCATCTTCTTTGTCCTGCTCAAATGTTTCTGGATAAACTGGCAGCTTGTCTTTTGGGCACTCCTCATAATAACTTCGGACATATTTTCCAACATACCACCCTTTGTATTCCTCAGGCGTTTCGCATTCTAGACCAGTGTAGTGAACACTGTAGTGATGCTCTAACCAGTAGAAAAGGTAATGAATGTTGTAATCACATCTCCAAGGGTTCTCTCTCAGCCATAATATTTTCAAAAAGTAGAGGTCTTCTAATACTCCATATTCAAAATTCTGCAGTGTGTTGTTTGATAAATCAAGCTCCTCTAAGTTAATGAGTCCTGAAAAAGCAGCTGGTCAATTAAAAAAAAGTTATTGAAATGTAGAATTGATAGAATAAAATAGAAAAATATGCTTGTAACAGGGAAAACATTCTCATATTAATATGGATTAAACAGTATGCTTATATACATTGGTCAAAAATCACTGGTTTATATTTTTTATTAAAAGGCTACAAGTAAGGCTTCATGTAAATTGAAACATAAAAGTGTGGATCTACTCTGAGAAGTGGCATGTAAACCTTCACAACAGATCTGGTGTATTTAGAGTAGCTTGCTCTCAATTTACTGAGAAATATAAATTTTCTCTGCTTGTTTACTCCTGTTAGCACAATGGAGATAACACAACAAAGAGCCGGTGAGCTGGAATCTAATTGTGCATCATGAGAGAATTGTTCCAATAATCAGTTATATCGGTGCCACACCCATTATTGCCAGTAATATAGGTTTGGCAGGCCAAATCAGAAAGTCATTGACATCTCTGCAACTCCACTGTCTTCAAATTGTACGCAGGCCTTGACTACACACAGGGTTGTACAGCTTTAATTATACTGGCAACGGAGCTGCCCAAGTGAAATGAAGACTGGTCTGTACACAGATTTTGTTTTGGTATAACTATTTTGGTTAGGGGTATGATATTTTTTGGGCTGAAATAGCTATACTGGTATGTATGCCTAATGTGAACACAGTTGTACTGGTATAAAGGTGCTTTATGCTGGTATAATTTATACCCCTTTTCATATGGGAATAAGCAAAACACTTGTATACTGGTATAACTATGTCCACACTAGGGGGAGTTGTACCACTTTAACTAAGAGAATTTTTTCACTTGACCAGAGCTCAGAAAAAGCTGTACAATCTTTGTAGGTAGGCAAGGCAAGACAACAGAGTTGCGGAGATATCAGTAAATGCCTGATTTGGCCTGTCTATTACTGGTAATAATAATGAGAAAGAGAGAATCTAATTTCACAGTTAATTCCCACCCAGGTTAAATTTGCTGGGCTGCTAGTTATAAAAAAACAAACTCTACTTATTAACTGAGTATATTTAATAGGGAGCCAATGAGAGACAATAAACATGGAATTAAACAATGCCATTTTTATAGAGTAACATTTCAGAGAAAAACACACCCTTTAAATAAACCCACTCTGTGGTCATTATATAGCGCAGGACTTAGCTTAAGGAGTCTAGCAATGTATTATTTTTGACCTCTTAAACATTATTTTATTGATGTCACTATTGTTCACTGTTACTAAGCTTCCAGAATGCTACAGCAGAAAGCAGCCTACTCTTTGTTTGTGTTCCTTACTTCTGTCTCCTTCCTGTTTCTGACTGTTTTCATCATATAAAAATATACACACATCATATAAAAATATACACAAATAGCCTACAATATTTTGCACTAAAAGCTATTTTGAGATCTAGTAATATAACAAAGTATCTCAAAAATATCAAATTTCATTAACCTTTTCAGTCTCTATATTATAGTGACTCCTATAATTTAAAAGCAGCCGTATAAAATTAAGCCAAATTTTGTCAGATTTGGCAAGTAGTGTTTAAAGATGTACTTAATTACATAACATTTGGGTACTGATTAATCTTCAGTCCCAAAAATTCCATTTTTGCTTCTTTTCTGCTTGAATTTAAGAGTACCCCAAAATCCATGTTTGCTACATTGACTTAAATGGGGTTGCCCAATATGCATGTTCGCACAGTTTGGCTCTATAAAATCAATGCATCTGAGGGCAGAATTTGATCCAAGCTGTTAAGTTTTCTGATCTTCTAGATTTTTCTCATTTAGAATATATATGATAAAGACATAGCCAATGCTAATAATTAATAAAGCACACAGTTTACTATTTGTATAAATATATAGAGTTGTTCTTACCAGGATCTATGTAAACTATTCCATTACTGCTAAGGTTTAATATCTTCAGTTCATTAACATCTTCAAACTCCTTGGCTCGTAGTTGTTTGATTTTGTTGTTAGATAAATCGAGTTTAACAATATCTGGAGGTATGTTACCTGGAACTTGCTTTAACTCTTAAAAAAAAAAAATGAAAAGATGGATGTTATATCATCTGTAGATTATCTCTACCACTTGCATGTCGCTGTAAGAGCAATTTGTGCCAGGGTATAAAGATGACCTGTGTTCCTTGCATTTAGAGATAGATAGGGGTGTAACTTTCAGAAAAATATAATTTGGAAAGCATCATAGAATATGAGAGTTGGAAGAGCCCTCAGGAGGTCATATAGTCCAACCCCCTGCTCAAAGTAGGACTGAAACCCCAGACAAATTTTTGCCCCAGATCCCTAAATGGCCCCCTCAAGGATTGAGCATACAACTCTGGGTTTAGCAGGCCAATGTGGAAACCACTGAGCTATCCCTCCCCCCCGCTTACTAAGCATCTGGGAAAACACAGAAATACCTCATATATCTTGCATCTTTCTACTTCCCTTCCTGCTCCTTCTGTTCATCTAGCACTGACCACCCCTGGTCCATTCTCAGTCTTTTCACACTGTTAATGTGAAAGTTATTTCTCATGCAGCTCCTGTTGACTGGAACAGCCTAACATGACTGTCTATTTTTACGTTTCATCTGAAATAATTTCTCTTCTTTATGCTAGTACATAGTAATATCTCTTCCTATGCATTACATTTTTATTTTAACTTGTATACAGCTGAATAATGCAGTTACAAAAATGCTATACAAACTAAGGGCTTGATTGTAGTGCACTTCCTCACCTAAATGAAATCAATGGGGCTACTTGTGTGAGTAGGTGTTCATCACTGTGAGAAAGTGTTCCAGAATCAGACCCTAGTATACTGTATTGTACCATTTGTTTCACACTACCAAAAGTTGATGTGTTCTAAGTATTAACAGCAGTGAAAATACTATAGTTACTACCCTTATGTAAAGTACTGAGGCATTTCTAGGCTTTTTATATATATCTTTGCCATATATATGGCTCACCATTACTATGTTACCTGAGCACCTCACAATCTTTAATATATTTATCCTCACAACACCACTATGAGTTAGGGAAGTACTATTAATCTTGTTTTACAGATTGGGAACTAAGTGACAAAGAGTCTAAGTGACTTACCCAAGGTCACATAGGAAGTCTGTGTCAGAAAAGGACATTGGGCTTGGATTTACCAAGTCCAGGGCTAGTGCCCTAAGCACTAGAGTGTCCTTCCTTCAATGAGCTAAATTCTGCTTAGACAGGCTTCTTACTCCCTGACTTCTTTTAAGGTCCGTTGCATAGCCTACATAAGCAGCAGGTAGAATTTCAAATCCTGCTCTCAAAGGGGCACAGGCTGGCTACATGGTACCCCAAAAGCTGTGGGGAGGCTGTGCAAGGAAGATCCAAAGTTATGGCTTTAACACCTAATGCACCACATAGAGTGAGAAGGAAATAATGTGTCCCAAGAAAAGATTTAGCAATGTGCCTTTGAGGCATAGAAAGTGAGTAGTGCTAGAGGATGCACTTTTAAAATATATAATTTTGTTGGCAGGCACTTCGATTTTTTATCAAGAGCTGTATCTGTTTTTTGGGAAAAAACATTTTGTTTTGGCTGACATGATGATGTTTAAGAAGTAGCCACTGTGCACGCCTAGGGACAGATCCTCAGCAGATGTAAACTGTTAGAGTGCCATAGACTTTGGAACTCTGACAGTATAACTAGCTAAGGATCTGCCCCTGTGTCACTACTTTTCTTAATGGTTTATCAACCCAGAGGTTCAGCTTACTTCTTATGGTTTCCCAGAGACTGCTTTTGAGTGTTTAATGGAAGAACTGTATCATATCAGACTTATTCATCTAGTTCCATTGAGATACTGTAGTATCATTATTTCTAATAGCATTTTAAGATCCATATTATAGTGGATTTTGTAATTTCTCCAAAATTTCCACTCAGATTTGATTATCTACACGGAAAAATGTTTTCTTATCATACTTTGACACTGGACCAGTTTGTGTCTGAGTTCAACTGCACTAACTTTAAAATCAGTGAGATAAAGAGAGTGAAAAACAAAAACAAAACCCTAACAGTATTGTGCATATTTATTGCAAATGTGACCTACACCCATTCGATCTGAAGTAAACCTCATGCCTTTTTTATATGACTCTGTCAATCCTGCTCTGACTGCTATTTTCTGTGATCTTTGGGTGAAGTAATGATATAGTCTTTTCTCAGTACCTGTGAGGGAAATTTCAACTTTAAATCTGAAAATTAAGGATAAAAAGTAATATATTGCTCCTGCCAGTAGCCTTGCATGGAGTAGGGGGAAATTTGGAAAGGAGGATATAACAGCAAGAAGGGAGGTTAGAAAGGGAGGGATCTGGACTTTCTAGCCATTTGTGTGTTGCAAAAAGCATCCAAAATGTGTTGGGATGTTAAAAATGAAGTAGGCCTATTTCCATTTGGTATAGCAAAATAATGAGGTCCTTTCTCTTATTGTTTGAAAAGCTACCCGAAGGCAGTACCTTTCAGGTACCAGTAATTTGTCTATGCGTGATATCACCTCTCCTTCTCTTGTGAAATGACCTACACTAAAGACAATAAGCAAGACACTACCTGGAGCCTTTATAATCTAGTAGGTCAGCATATAGAAACAAACACTCCCAGTTCAGTCTGGAGACTCCTGATTTTCTTGTGAAGCCACAGACAGAATTTATTTGGAGACCTGATGCATCAAAGGGTTTTGTTTTGTTTTATTTTTTGTTATTTTTGGGTAACACTGGCCACCTAAATACTTAGATAGCTAAGAACCTTGTGATTATTTTACAATAACATAATGCAAAATCACATAGGATGACATGTTGCTGCAACCAGGAGGAATCTCAGTTTTATACTCTAAAAAGTTGACAGATCTAGTATATCACTGATTTGGTGAGTGGCTGTTTAGGAAAAAAAAACCTGACTATATACACATTTTAAAAAGTCTTCCTCCATCATGTGTTTCCTCCATCATTGGCCTTAAGGCACTTTTCTAAGGGGCAGAGACCTGTCCATTCCCTCATTTAATGTATTCATGCCTTCTTTGGGGTGTGGAGCACTCCTGGCATTGCTAGTCAGCCTACCCATCTGTTGTAAGTTGTTTGGGTTAAACCTTGTTAGGGTTTGTGCCATAACTTCTGTCTTTCATTTAGGATGAATGTAAGAAAGTGACTGAAATAATAGCAGCCTCCAAACCCAAATCATAGGCAGATGTCTGCTATTAAAATAAAGAGAAATGCAAGGCTGCCCAGAAATTTGAATGAACTGGACAGAGGGGCTTGCTAGGTATTGCCTAACCAGAGGGATAAGTGTGTGTTTAAGTAAGAGAAGCAGGAAACATTACACAGAGAAGGACACAGCTGGAGCCTAGACAAGCCCAGTGTGAGAATCTGAAAGAAGCCTACAGAGGTGGCTTCTGAGTCAAGTGCTGGTTAAAGAGGCTTGGGACCCTAAGCAAAGAAACTGACCCTTGTCATTTAGTTCCTCCTGTGTCCAGAGAAGCAGGGCTATGTACATTCTTTATAAATAAACAAGCCTGCATTAAAGAAATAGCTGACTCTATTAACAATTTCTCATCCTAACTGGAACAACCCACAACACCCTGAATTTGACTAACCATTTGGGTAGAAATCCACTGGAACTTTGTGGTTGCCTCTTAGAGGGTATGTGGGGGTAGCAGCTCCGGGTACCTCTACTACATCCTTATGGGGGCGGATATAATAACACACATTTTTAAATAGCCAAAAAAGCCCATGAAACCCCAACCAAGAGTTGACCATACTGAGAGGCTTCAGGCAGCTTGAAGGAAGAAGTCACACTGCCCTGGTGCCTGTATTCTCCCATTCCTAAGAATTTTGAGTCCATTCAAGCTGATACTCAACTCAGGTAAAATCAGCTCAAATCAAATTTGCTTCCCTCTGCGTGACTTATACAGAGAGGATGCTATGGCCTAAAGTATCAGCCTGGAAATTCACATTCACTCTGAATTCCTTATATTTGTATATTTATATCAGGTGCCTGTCTTTGTTCAGTAGTAATGTTTACTGGAGCCTTAAGGGGTAATGATGGCACAGTGAAGACCCTGTGATATCTTATACTGCAAGGGCAAGTAAGAAATGAATAAAAGTAAGCCAGGAGGAAAGGGTAATAGGGAAAATCAAAAGGAGGAAGTAGCCTTATAGGGAAAGAGTGGGGGAGGGAGGAGGAAGAAGAACAGGAATGAGCACTGGGGAAAAGGAGGTAGGAGGACAGAAGATTTCTTACATGACCAGGGCCGGCTCCAGGGTTTTGGCCGCCCCAAGCAGCCAAACAAACAAAAAGGCCGCGATCGCGATCTCCATCGGCAATTCGGTGGGAGGTCCTTCACTCCGAGCGGGAGTGAGGGACCGTCCGCCGAATTGTCGCCAAATAGCTGAACGTGCCGCCCCTCTCCGGAGTGGCTGCCCCAAGCACCTGCTTGCCTAGGGTTACCATTCGTCTGGATTCCCCTGGACATGTCCGGCTTTTAGAGTTAAAAATAGCGTCCGGGGGGAATTTGTAAATGTCTGGACTTCCCCCCCCCCATGCAGAGCGGCGCGACTAACAGGGCAGCCGGCCGGATGGTGCCATTTACATGGGGCTCCGACAGCCAGAGAGAGCCCCTCCTCCACTTCCCCCTCCTCTCCCCTGCAGCTGAGAGCACTCCCTCCCTCCCTCCCTGCATTCACAGCTCACCAGCTGGCCGTTTGCACCGGCAGTCTGGAGCTCCTCCCCCTGCTCCTCCTCCCCAGCACGCTGGTCTGAGCGGCAGGGTAAGGGGGCCAGGGAGTCGGAGAAGGGGCAGGGAGGTTCTGGAGCGGGCAGTCAAGAGACAGGGAGAGGGGCGGGGTCGGGAGTTCGGGGGGGGCTTTCTGGGGGGTGTGTGGATAAGGTTTTGGGCAGTCAGGGTACAGGTAGGGGGTAGGGTCCGGGGGGCAGTTAGGGTGGGGGGGTCTCAGGAGGGGGCAGTTAGGGGACAAGGAACAGGGAGGCTTAGGTAGGGGGTGGGGTTCTGGAGGGCAGTTAGGAGCAGGGGTCCCAGGAGGGGGCAGTCAGGGGACAAGGAGCGAGGGGGGGGTTGGGAGTTGTGGGGGGGCTATCAGGGGGTGGGGAGTGTTTGGATGGGGCGTGGGAGTCCCAGGGGTCTGTCTGGGGGTGTGGATAAGGGTTGGGGCAGTCAAGGGACAGGTAGGGGGTAGGGTCCTAGGGGGCCAGTTAGGATGGGGGGAGGGTCTCAGGAGGGGGCAGTCAGGGGAGGCAGGGGGTGGAGTCCTGGGGGGCAGTTAGGGGCAGGGATCCCAGGAGGGATCAGTCAGGGGACAAGGAGCGGGGGGAGGGTTGGAGGTTCTGAGGGGGGCGGAAAGTGAGTGGGGCAGGGGCGGGGCTAGGGCAGGATGGGGGCGGGGCTAGGGCGGCTCCTCCCGTCCTCTTTTTTGCTTGCTGAAATATGGTAACCCTATGCTTGCCAGGCTGGTGCCTGGAGCCGGCCCTGCACATGACATACAGATTGTGTACACCAGGTGGTCACAGACTGAAGCCTTTAATTTATGTACATTTCTTGTCTCCTCATACTGACTTCTGAGCTCGTCTATCCTTCTTCTAGCTGACACAGAGAGTAGCAAAGACAGAGCCTCCCTGGAATCAAGGGTAGGGGACAGGAACACAATAAAAGCAGGTTTCAGAGTGGTAGCCATGTTAGTCTGTATCAGCAAAAAGTACGAGGAGTACTTGTGGCACCTTAGAGACTAACAAATTTATTTGGGCATAAGCTTTCGTGGGCTAAAACCCACTTCATCTGATGGGTTTTAGCCCACGAAAGCTTATGCCCAAATAAATTTGTTAGTCTCTAAGGTGCCACAAGTACTCCTCGTTCTTTTTACAATAAAAGCAGTTATATAAATGTACAGTCACAGTAAGGCAAATGGAAGAAAATAGCAAAGCAGTTTGGCAAGCATGTTACAAGATAAAAATAGCTAACATAGTACAAAGGTCAGGCACTACAGGTTGTAATTTGCAAAAATTGGGCAAAATCCTCCCCAAGTAGACTACTTCCACATCTTTGTACTGTTTTTTATTTTATGTTTTGTAAAGTTGAAGCATGAACTGAATGCAGTTTGCAATGGGTGTAACCAGAGAACAGTTCTCATCAGAATTTTTTTTTTGTTTTTCTTTGGTAGTTCTCCTGGGATAAAATATGGGAAATAAAAAGCATAGACAAACCTGTACTTATAAGTTCACATCTCCCAGATGGGCAACTATTTACTCTTAGGGTTCAGTTATGGCTCCTAAGACCCTGAGATGAATTTAGGGAAGGGAGGAAGCACTCTTCCTAGTAGCAGTACCTGGAAGCATATGACTTTGAAATGCCTCCTGGGCACTGGGAGGAAGAACAGGGAGAGTACCCTTGCTACAGCTGTTCAAAAAGAACAGCTGGTACTTTCCACTATGCAGGAAACCTGGTACACAGAGGGTGGGACGACAATGTCTTTCCATTCAGCTGGGCCTTTTCTGGGGCCTCTGAGTGCTGCTGGCAGCTCCCTGCTATCAAATTATGGCTACCCTTGTGCACTGGAACAGGGTGAAGAGTTCCCTGTGCTCTTCCCTCTGTCAGTGCAGTCACTTTGAATCAACTATAATTTTGTTTATAGATTTATTGGCATATGTAAAAGTAGCTTTATTGGAGTAAAACCAGTCAAAACTAGGCTCTGCTGCTACAATAATTTAAGTATGTGCTTAACTTTGTTACTGGGAGCACTCCTATTGATTTCAGTTGGAGTATTCGTGCTAATAAAATTAAATACATGCAGGAGTTTTTGCAGAATTGGGCTCTAAAATGGTGATGAAATACTGCAATTACACTCTTTATAATCACAAGAACAAAGAATTTGTTAGTACTATTTAAAAAAAATAAAGCAAAAAATTTCTAGAACCGTACTGATTTTCCATAACCTACTTAACTAGAGAAGAAATATAACAGCAGAGGAGCAAGAACATTAAACATTGTTACTGAATTAAAAATAAGTAAACAAACCTTTTCTTTTGCAATCCAATGTTTGCATGGGAAATACATAAATATGACAAAGAGAGGAATCAAATTCTGGTTTGACAACTTTTGGCTTTGCTGCTGCTATATTTTTGGGGTCCAGTCTTTCCTCTTCAGTACATAGATGTTCAGCTTTTATCTGCTTTAGCTTTTGATCTTTCAGTTCTATTGGGTGTACACACTTGGCATAATTTCCCAAGTTCCTGTTTGTTGGAACCTGCAACATCGTAATAAGAGTTTCCATCTCACAGGTGCAATGCCAAGGATTATCATAAAGACGCAGGTAGTTTAGAAGGGGCATATAAATAAAAACTTCCTCTGATAAAATCTTAATCTGGTTATGCTGAAGTAAGAGTGTGGTAAGTTTGTTTAAACCAAAAAAAGCCTCACTTCCAATTTTTGATATATCATTCTGTTGTAAATCCAGACTTTTTAATGTTTTATACTTGGAAAACATATTATTCTTCAGTTTGCGAATCCTATTTCTTGCTAGCAGCATGTGTCTTAAATCCTCAGGCCAATCAGGAGACACAAAAGTCAGTTTTCTTTCTTGGCAATCTAAGTATTTCTCATGAAGATAAGTATACACATCACAGGGGAGGCCTGGGGCATAACGCTTAACAGTACTAGATGCTTTTCTTAAGCTGTTTGTCCTTCCATTTGCTTTGTTTCTCAAACTCCCATTCCTTGTCTTCCTAAAGTAGGCTGCTTTACAAAAGAAAAGTAGTATTATAATAGTAACCACTTTCATTCTGACATCCAGTTGGCCCCAATTACTTTCTGTGACAGCTGGAACAGTCAAAGTATTCCTTTGAAATATGAGTTTGGAGATAATATTGTTCTGAATCGAGGAGGTACAGCTGGTGGATGTGGAATCCCTGTGTAGGAAGAAAAGTGGAATATTAGAAAGTGTAAAATAGACATTTTCACAGAGACTGGTACTTAAAATGAACCATTACAAAGTGGTTCAGCCAGCACACTAGATTCACTCATAACTTGAAAATTTCTCAGACAGGGACATTAAGGTCACTTCTTATTGTTTAGATGTTTTCATGCTCTCGATGATCCACTTTCATTCACTTTAGATTAAATTTAGCAAGCTGTCAAAATACAGGGCTAGATTCTAGCTGGCTTTCGTTTAGGTGCACATACAGTTTCAGAGGAAGGGCACAAGGATTCCTTTGCCCCATTGTGCCCTCTGCAGAAGAATCAAGCACAGTCCCAGTCCCTGGTATCATGGGCATGCAAGGACTCTCCCCTCCTAGCACACAAAGAGTGCAAATCATCCCAGAGGAACTGGCCAGCTGGGGAGGGTGCAGAATGCCCTCATTCTTAAGGGATGGTAAAGCATGTGCATTCCTCCTGTGTTCTGTGGAGGTATAATCCCTCCTGGAGTTCCCTTTGGGGTGATGCAGCTTTATATGTCCCTACTCAGGGCTGTGTACCAAGTATACAATATGGTCATAAAATTCTATTTTGGCAGGGACTTGTTAAACCCTGAAGTCTCATTATCTGCCGTTTACTCCTCTTACATGATTCCAGCTGTTTGCTGGCCAAAGAGGGCCGGATGTGACTCCCTCTGGATCCTGTTCAGTATTGTTTATGAGTCAGCTGCAGGGCAGTGCATGATTCCCTTGGCCTGTGCATGATGTCTCTGCAGGATGCAGAGTCCTTGTTGGTCTGATAACTTTGAACAAATCCCAGTTTTCAACACATACCATTATATGGTAGTTTTGTGTGCCACTAAACCATCATTGTGGTTTCAAAGGCCTTGTCTTCACTAGGAAAAAGGTGTGTTCTTAACTCAAGTTAACTAACATGAGATAAAATTATATTGAAGGCAGTTTGTAGTTTATACATGAGTTAGCAGGTGAAGATGAAGACTATGGGAAAGCCTGTAATTTACCTTTGACCTGCTAACTCATGTGAGAACTACAAACTGTCTTGTCTTCAATAAGATTTTACCTTGTGCTAGTTAACTCGAGTGAAGAACTCTCCTTTTTTGCTAATGATGATGCACCCGAAAAGCACGGTCTTTAAAGGATAGAATAAGTCGCTGTCTCATTATCACTGACCTATTTGTAATATTTCTTTATTTGGATCAGAAATCTAAAGTTTGAAACTTAGTTTTATAATAGAAAATGAAAAAGGTTGTCTTTAAAAGTATAATTTAGTTGTTTCTTGCTAAAATAAAAAAGATTTATGCTGCTCCTGGATATAATTATTTTGTTGGCAAAGCCTCTGAATGGCTTCTCCATTTTATTTGTGCACCTGCCAGATCTCTCCTTATATCACCATTCTAGTAAAACACATAAACATCTCTAAAAAATGAACATTATAACTAGAGCCCTGTGAAATTCTTTTTATTTTTTATCATTTTTTGTGAATTTCTGTTTTGTTTTATCCAATAAAATGTTGTTTTATTTCTTTTTGTTACATTTATATTAATAAAATACGTCACATGACCATATATAAATCAAAACAGTGTATAAATCCCAGTTTATCTATACAACATCATTTATTAACATTATTCTATGCCTTGAGAAACTCACCAACCCCCACGACAGTTAGCCACCTCAAAATACCTCAGACAGCTCCTCAGGGTTCCCCCCTTGAAATTTATGTACTACTACAGCTTCCAAATAACTCCCACTTCTCCATGCCCACTCAGAGACACAAACCTCATGGAACAGCCTGGATCTTCCCAACCCCTCTGACTTCCTTCACCAGTCCCCCCACCCCAATCCCCCTCTGTATCCCCAGGTTTCTCTATGTCCCCTTATATATTCTCTCTCTCACATTGAACTTCAATCTCCCCAAGCCCCAGAAACCCCTCCCCATCACTTAAATATTTTCCCTCCCCCACTGTGCACCATAACCCCATCCCCCATTAGTCCCAGGGACACCTCTCCTATCCTCCTCCCCCACTGAGCCCCAACCCTCCCCCCATTAGCCTCTCTTCCATGAGAAAGTCAAGGTCCTGCCCCTGAGGGGTGGGAGGCCCTGCGGGGAAAGCTAGAGAGTAAGCCAGCCCCATATTCACACTGGAACAGCAGCTCCTGTTCTGCAGGGCAAGACCCGGCTCCCCACTCCAGCTGGCCCTTGAGGTTACAGTACACTCAGGTTTGGCTCCTCTGTCTTGATGAGAGGGGGCAACTGGGCCAAATTTGAGTGAGTGGCACTGCAATTCCAAATTTGACCAACCTGCCTTCCCATTATGATGGAGGTGTGGCCAGGCCAAAGCTGAGAAGCGTTGTGACCTCGTGTGCCAGGTCACAGCACCTGGAGTATGGAGCTGGGCCCAACCCCATGGGGCAGGAGCTGCTGCTGCAGGCTGAGTTTCATTTTATGTCCATTTACAGTTCATTTTTGTTTTATTTCTTTATTTTGCATTTGCGAAATACATAGGGCTCTAATTATAATTACTGCTTTTGTCCATTACATTCTGTGAAAAATAAAAGGCATTTTATGTATTAGTTTTTGGGAATCAGATGTTGTTCACTCTGAATAGGGTTGCCAGCAGTCCAGGGCCGGCTCCAGGGTTTTGGCCGCCCCAAGCAGCCAAAAAAAAAAAAAAAAAGCCGCGATCTGCGGCGGCACTTCGGCGAGCGGTTCTTCGCTCCGAGCGGGAGTGAGGGACCGCCCGCCGAATTGCCGCCAAATAGCTGGACCTGCTGCCCCTCTCCAGAGTGGCTGCCCCAAGCACCTGCTTCCCAAGCTGATGCCTGGAGCCAGCCCTGCAGCAGTCCCATATTACAAGGTACCTCCCTAATTTAAATAGAAAATTGCCTGTCCCATACTAAATCAATATGGAACACTTTTTATCCCATATTTCAACAGCAGTGGGACAGTACTCATGGGGACATCTTTCCACTTTCATCCTTGCCCTTCAGTGCTGCATGGGGAAAGCAGATGGGGCCATGCTCAAGGGCCAGGATTGGGAGGGGAGTGGAAAGATGCACCCATGAGTACTGCTCCCCCCTCCTTCCCCCCGGACAGGTTCCTCTCCTCAGCTCTTGAGTGCAGCCCCATCTGCTTTCCCTGCTCAAGCTCCATCTGGCAGGGAAAGTGGATGGGGATATGTGCCCTGGACCTGTACTGAAGGGCCAGGATCAGGAAGGGGCTCTATCTGGCGGGGGGGGGGGGTCAGTACTCCCAGGTGTAGCCTCCTAGTGCGCTGAGTCTCTGCCAACATCCCCAACAGGGTGCACAGCACTGTAGCAGGCAAAGACAAGCAATTGTAGCCTCCAATTCAGCTCCTGGCACCCAAGCAGAACCTGAACAGGAATCTCAGCAGCTCCTGGCTCAGCATCTGAGGCCCTGGGTTCTCTGCTGTATCCAGAGCTGGAGAGAGAGAAACTCTAGGAAGCATGGGGGTGGAGGGAAAGGAACTTGTCCCCAGAGGTTCAAGTCAAGATTGGGGACATCTGAAGTTTGTCCTGTATTTTTAAATACAATATTGGAAACCCTAACTCTGACTGATTGTTCTAATCATGGCCATTACAACGGGGATGCTCTCTATTATTTGGAACTGAGCTACACAAGCTCCAGAAGGTCTCTGATACTGGCAAATCCCAGGGAAGTCCTAAATGGACAAAAGAGGAATCTGGGGGAAGATAGCTAAGAAAAGTGATATATCTAAGTACTCTATTTCCCTCCAGTCCCCTAGGACTGAACTGGGGAAAAAACAGTAGTGGTACTAAGCTCTGCCCACTTACTAAGCTTCACTCTGTCATGGCACCAACAGGAGATACTATTCTCAATAGATTGTGCAGCTCTTCCTGACATGATGCTTTCTCTTTCTTGTCCTGTATGTCAAATGTTGACATTTTAATTGTTTTAATTAGGCTTCGGCATTAACACTCCGTTTAGATGAAGTGGAACAGTTCACACTGCTCAGAGATATTTTTTTCAGACTGTCTGCAGACTCAAGGAGATGTCACTGCATCAGTTTACACTCAGTTCCCATTTAGAAGATTCTTTGCAACCATAAAGGCTAGAGATTTAATTAAAAAAAAAAAAGGCTTAGATTCTGTAGCCAACAATGGCAACTAATATGAAGTATCAGCATACCTTAGTTCAGGTTCTGTTTTCCCCTCTACTATCTGTAGAGGCGAGGTGTATTGTGGTTTTAGGGTGGGGATATAGGGAGGCATAGAAGTGGCATGACATTCCTGTAGCCTACCAATCATGGAGCTAATTTTAACTGGATGGAATCTTTTGAGTTGGCAGATCCCTCTTAACAGCATTGTGTTTTTTCTTTCAAAGAACTTTTAGTAAGATAGTATACCAAGACTTTAGTTAAGGTCATTGTTTTCATAGAAAGGAATGTAGAGATGTAATGTTGGATTAATTTTTGACTGCAGGTAAAAGCATATGTTTGGCGGCCCCTTTTTCAGATGTGTTATATGAGAATAATTATTTAAAAGATTTTCAAAATATTTCTTGTGATCAATATAAACATCTCATATTGAATCTCCCACATCAAGTGTCTGCCTCAGGCTGAATTTATTTATTTATGTTTTTAAAAAATCAGAATCAGATCAGCCGTTTCTGAGAACGAGAACAAAGAAAAATACATCGTTTGCCCTTGTTGAAAAAAATCTTACAATTATTTAATTGAGAAGCTCTAGCAACTCCATGCTTTGGACCAGGGACTTGAAATTTGGCAGGAGAGTTGTCTTTGTATCAGAAATATGCCTTTTGCTGCTCCTGTGAAAATCAACCTGATTTTGGCCAAATTATAAGCCTCTGAAAAAATCATAGTTCACACATTCTTAATAGAGATTTGTTAGAGTTTGGCGGCTAAATTCTCTGAAGATTCCATGGCATAGGGGATGAGGAGGACTTTCTCTGCAGTTGCTCCTTCTGGCTGCCAGGGGCCGCTGTGGTCTGAGGCTCTGAGAGCAGGGAGACTATTTCCATGTGCTCTCAATTTCCTGTGGAAAACATAGTATATAATCGTGTAGTTAAATATTGTATCATAATGCATACACACAAGAGAAGAGAGCTGAATTAAGATTGGATGGGCAACCTTAATTCTGGCATTTCCTAACTTTTGAGTCCTTGTCTTTATAAGCTTATCATTCTTTTAACATATTTTTTTAATGTAGTATGGGACATGAATCATCATGCCTCAGGACATAAACCAGCCACTAAGTGATAGGGGGATGAAAACAACTTTTCTGATGAGTAAATTATTCCATAATTGTCTTCTGCCTGGTTTCTTGGACTTTCCACAGAATCATCTTGTACTGGCCATTGTCAGGGACAGGTCACTGAGGTAGATGGACTGCTGGTCTGATCTAGGAAATTCCAACCATTAATCTTTAACTCTAATATTAAGTCTATCTTTTATTTTAGGTGAATGTAAAAATTTGCAAGATTTGAATGTCTCTGAATGCCAAGGATTAAATGTAAGTTATGGGAAAGGTTCATGGTTTACTATGTGTTTAAAGTTGGCAAGAAATTCCAAGCCATTTTGTAGCATCCAAATATTTACTCACAACTATGCTTTCTAATAATTTACTGGATAATGCATGTGGATATTTTTTGTAATTTTTGCCTAAATTGACAAGATAATTACAATTAATATTCTTCAAAATTAAGTAATCCTGAATAGATACTCTCTCCAAGAGTCTTATTCCATTATTGCATGGAGTTGGAAGTGTCCTTTTAAAGTTTCTAAACATTTCTGGAACCCTCCAGTGGAAAGGTGATGACAGATGACTAGCGAAGAGTGGAAAGACAGATGACTAGGGAGAAGTATAAAAATATTGCTAGAGCATGCAAGGGTGTAATCAGGAAGGCCAAGGCACGATTGGCGTTGCAGTTAGCAAGGGATGTGAAGGATAACAAGAAAGATTTCTATGGGTATGTTAGCAACAAGAAGAAGGTCAGGGAAAGTGTGGGACCCTTACTGAATGGGGGAGGCAACATAGTGACAGATGATGTGGAAAAAGCTGAAGTACTAAATGCTTTTTTTGCCTCCGTCTTCAAAGATAAGGTCAGCTCCCAGGCTGCTGCACTGGACAACACAGTATGGGGAGGAGGTGAGCAGCCCTCAGTGATGAAAGAACAGGTTAAGGACTGTTTAGAAAAGCTGGACATGCACAATCCATGGGTCCAGATCTAATGCATCCGAGAGTGCTGAGGTAGTTGGCTAATGTGATTGCAGAGCCATGGGCCATTATCTCTGAAAAGTCGACCTCCAATTGTCCAGGGAGGTCCCAGACGATTGGAAAAAGGCAAATATAGTGCCCATATTTAAAAAAAGGAAGAAAGGGAACCTGGGGAATTACAGACCGGTCAGCCTCACTTCAGTCCCCGGCAAAATCATGGAGCAGGTCCTCAAGGAATCCATTTTGAAGCACTTGGAGGAGAGGAAGGTGATCAGGAACAGTCAACATAGATTCACCAAGGGCAAGTCATGCCTGACCAACCTGATTGCCTTCTATGATGAGACGTATTATTCAGCAAGTTAAAGAAGTATGGATTGGATGAATGGACTATACAGTGGATAGAAAGCTGGCTAGATTGTCGGGCTCAACGGGTAGTGATCAACGGCTTGATGTCTAGTTGGCAGCTGGTATCAAGCGGAGAGCCCCAGGGGTGGGTCCTGGGGCCGGTTTTGTTCAACATCTTTATTAATGATCCAGATGATGGGATGAATTGCACCCTCAGCAAGTTCGCAGATGACACTAAGCTGGGGGGAGAGGTAGATACGCTGGAGGGTAGGGATAGGGTCCAGAGTGACCTAGACAAATTGGAGGATTGGGCCAAAAGAAATGTGATGAGGTCAACAAAGACAAGTGCAGAGTCCTGCATTTAGGAAGGAAGAATCTCATGTACGGCTACAGGCTGGGGACTGACTGGCTAAGCAGCAGTTCTGCAGAAAAGGACCTGGGGATTAAAGTGGACGAGAAGTTGGATATGAGTCAGCAGTGTGCCCTTGTTGCCAAGAAGGCCAACAGCATATTGGACTGTATTAGTAGGAGCATTGCCAGCAGATTGAGGGAAGTGATTATTCTCCTCTATTCGGCACTGGTGAGGCCACACCTAGAGTATTGTGTCCTGTTTTGGTCCCCCACTACAGAAGGGATGTGGACAAATTGGAGAGAGTCCAGCAGAGGGCAACGGAAATTATCAGGGGGCTGGGGCACATGACTTACAAGGAGAGGCTGAGGGAACTGGGCTTATTTAGTGTGCAGAAGAGAAGAGTGAGGGGGGATTTGATAGCAGCCTTCAACTCCTGAAGGGGGGTTCCAAAGAGAATGGAGCTAGGCTGTTCTCAGTAGTGGCAGATGACAGAACAAGAAGCAATGGTCTCAAGTTGTCGTGCGGGAGGTCTAGGTTGCATATTAGGAAACACTATT
This sequence comes from Trachemys scripta elegans, assembly GCF_013100865.1. NCBI lineage: Eukaryota > Metazoa > Chordata > Testudines > Emydidae > Trachemys > Trachemys scripta. The sequence continues at coordinate 23,929,630 of NC_048298.1, read as the reverse complement.
TCACTAGGAGGGGGGTGAAGCACTGGAATGGGTTACCTAGAGAGGCGGTGGAATCTCAATCCTTAGAGGTTTTTAAGGCCTGGCTTGATAAAGCCCTGGCTGGGATGATTTAGTTGGTGTTGGTCGTGCTTTGAGCAGGGGGTTGGACTAAATGACCTCCTGAGGTCTCTTCCAACCCTAATCTTCTATGAGTCTATGAAAGGTGTGTGTATTATATCAACACTACATAGCCTCCAAGCAATCCCTTCTTTGGAAGATGGAAGGGCAAATATTCATTTTATTCTAGCTATTTCTTAAGAGAGCTAAATAGCAGAGACATAAATAGAATAATAAAACAATAAGATCAATGAAGGAATATTCAGCTAATTGAACCGCTTGATTACACTTGATAACATTCCTAGCCCTCTAATATTGAATCCAGTAGTGGAACAGTCTGTGGCTGGACTGTTGTTGTTACCATTTTTCAAATTATATGGTGTAATCATGTATTTTAAAAGCACGTGATTTTTACAGACTTCTCTCACTTTTACTGTTGTTGGATTTAAATGTCAATTAATATCAATATTTTGATAGCCTGGTGTCTGCAATAGTTATAAAACACTCTTTAACATCCCTAACAGGAGACTGTCATGACAATGTAAGAACTAAGGATATGAGTGAGCATGTCCATTGCATTTGACTAAGGAAATGGACATTTGTAACCAAAAATGGTCAGCTCCTCAGCTGGTGTGAATTGGTATAGCTCCTTTGAAGTTAGTTGAGTTAGGCCAGTTTACACCAGGTGAGGATCTGGGCAAAAATGTATAATTATATAAGATACTGATTTCCACACAGTTATTTGATTTGCAGTCACAAGTGCGGGTTTTTGCATCTCTAATGGATTCACATATACTTTTTGGGGAACAGCCCCCTGCACCAATGTTTCAAGATTTGCCTCCGTATGTCTGTATTCTAATGTAGTGATCATATTGATACATAGAAAAAGATAGATGGTGCCACTTCCAAAGAATATTAAAGAAAGGAACTGACTCAAATTAAAAAGAAATGTTGTGGACAGTGAGCATTCTATAATTGATGGACTGGTATGAATAGTTAATCAAGCACACTCCCTGGATTTTAGAGAGTTGACTTAAGTTATTGTCTATAGACCTGCTAACTTAGGTCTTGATTCAGCAAAGCACTTAAGCATGTGAATAGTCCCATTGACTTCATTAGGACTTCTTGGTTCTTAGGTGCCTTCCTGAATTGGGGGCATAGAAATAGTCATGTTTACAGTCAACAAAAATAATTCCGGAAACATTATAATATAGTATTTTCTTTAGAGCATTTTAAAGAGAAAATGTTTTTGCTCGGTACTGTTGCATTTAATACTTTTATGAAATTAATTCAGTTTTTCTGCTACAGTATAGAAGAGACTTTAGATACACTAAAATACAAACAAATTCTAATTTGACATACTTTGACAAGTGATTTTTTTATTATTATTCAGGATGAATCAATGAGACTTATATCAGAAGGTTGTCCAGCTCTTCTCTATTTAAATCTGTCATACACAGATATTACTAATGGGACACTAAGACTGTTATCAAGGTAAAAATATCTCCTACATTTAGATTAGTACGAAACAAAAGTCGTATGTACTCTACGAAAATATGAGTTTTAGTTATCATTGCAAGAAAATATAACTTTCTCTGAGGATTTTACAGGTTTCCTTTTATTTTGTAAAGAACTGAAAAATGCCATATATATTGTTCTTAGGATTTTTCTCTTTTGTTTGTCTTTTAGTGTAGTAAAACATTTACACTGGGTTAGTTTATAGGGCTTGCTAAGTTTTACAGAAACGTGTGAGTTTGCTAGTCAAACAAAGTTCCTTTGGACAAACAACACAGTTGCTCATGATTGTGCAACTAGCTTGCAAGTTTGAGATGATTATGTAAATCTAGGGTGACCAGACGTCCTGTTTTTAAAGGAACAGTGCCATATTTAAGCCCTCCTGCAGGTGACCCAGCTTTTTCTTAAAAATGGGCAAATTGTCCGGTATTTTCTGTCTCCCCTGCATCAGTACTGGCAGGTCCTGCTGCTGACCGGATCCGTGCTCGCCAGCTGCCTGCCCACCAGCAGTGAGTGGGGGGGTCCAGTGGCTGACAATGAGGGTGGATGTGCAAGGCTAGTGGCGGGGTGAAGATGCAGCATGTGGGGCTGGCCGTTCCCTGTGCTGGTGCATCAGCGCGGTCCCCGCTGTGTGCTGGCTCTCAGCCAGCAGGGCCCCGCCCCCCGTCCCGTTTCCGACCAGCACTGGCTGCACGTTGTGAGCTGTGGAGGCCAGTGTGTACAGGCAGGCGCCAGTCAGTGGCCGGTTATGTGTCACATCTGCTGTCCACCCATCGGCTCTTTATGTGCTCCCCCTCCCGCTGTCCCTTCCCTACTTTGCCTCTTCACCCCGTCCCCCCAGCCCTACTGCTCCTTCATATCTCCCCCGGCAGGGCGCGACCCACTCACAGCGCTGTGCGGAGAACCAGCTCCTGGTCGGAGTGCTCAGCTCACCCTCCACCTGGGTGGCAGGCTTCTTCCTTCCCTCACTGCCTCTGGCTGGGCTGGCACCCTAGGAAAGGCCAAGACCCTTCGGCCTGGGGTGCTGGCCGGGAGGAGCCGAGTCCGGCTTGTGCCAAAGCCCCGCACAGTGCTGGCCCGGGGAAGCCTCTCTGCCCCTCAGCTAAGCTCTGGGGTTGTAGTGGTGGGGAAGCGATTTCCAGCCAGTTTGCATCCCAACCCTGCAGGCTCCAAAGCAGCCCCTCCCCGGGCAGGGACTTAGCACCCTCTTCAACCGTCCACCCCCCCGGGTCCTGCCCCTGGGCAGCGTGGGGCTGCTCCACCTCTCTGGCCGGGTTTGCTGAAGCCCTTGCAGTCAGGTTCTCTGGGCACAATGCATCCTTAGAGCTTAACCCCTTCCTGCCTGCGCTGTAGCCGGGGGACAGGAGGCGGCTGGGTTATGTCAGTGGCCAGCAACAGCCTGGAGGTGATAGCTGCCTTTCGACACTGTGTGAGCAGGAAGGGACAAGCTGCTTTCAGCCACTGGGGAGTAGTGGAGAAGAGATGAGCTCTGCAAAGATATGGGCCAGGTCATCCCTTCAACACCCCCCTTCCCCCCGCGACTGGAAGCAGCTCCCATCCCTTCCCTCCTGCACACTGCAAAAGGCTGCTGCAAGCCACATTCTGGTGTGAACCCTGACAGAAATCTGGGGAGGGGGGCATGTGAGCCTGCATGCCCCTCTACGTGTTGCCTCGGGAAGATGCAGCGCCAGGTACCAGGAGAGGTGGGTCCATCCTGGGGGCCCAGTCAGGCATGGAGGGCAGAGCGCACCGGGCAGGGATGGTCGGGTCTGTCGGTCTCTTTGTGTGAGAGAGGTGTACAGGAGTGTGTGTATGTGTGTGTCACCGCTCCCCGTCTGAATCCTAAAACCTTAAAGATAAGAAGATAAAAATAATTCAGCTCCACAGTATTTCTTTTTAACAGGGGCTCAGTCAACTTGATGTTAATTTTAACATTTGTACTGCATCGTTCTGATGAATTTCTATTGAACTTGCTTGAATATGAGTAATTTTACCAGGTATCCCGTATTCAGCATAGGGAAATATGGTCACCCTATCTAGATCACTAATCAGAAAAGCAGCAACTTTCTGGTTTATAAAGTACAATAAGCTTTTGCTTTCTTTGGATGGAGAGGAAAACTCACAAACAAAGGGCACATGAATGTGCAGTTTTGAGCTAAAGTATAAGGAGTTACCATCCTATTTGTGCTTTGCATTCTAGTAACTGGTAAAGCTGCCGAAAGTGTATGAAAGAGGAATTTGTCATGCCGCGTGGAGTTGGTTTTTTTTACCCATCTCAGTGGCTTAGTGGTGATACACTGCAATGGCAAGTAGAAGAACAAAGCTTAAGCTTTCATCTTGGACTGTCACCTCCCAGGCCAAACGTGAATGCATTAGAAGCACACCTCCTGAAAAAAGGCATCAACCCTTCATGTAGCATATCACTGGCCACTTTGGATGATTATGATATTGACAGGTTCTGAAAGCAGCCCTGTCACTTCAGCAGGAAGGTTAATGGCTGTGATGTAAGGTCTTGGGTGTCTGGATTTAAGAGGGGGTGATTATCTGCTCTGAATGTGTATGACGGACTCCTGGAGAGAAGAAGGAACTATAAGTGAATTTATTATACTGACTACCATTTCCTTTATAATTATCTATTCACCGAGGAGAGATTTTTTTTGTACAGATTTTTTGGGGGTAAAGTTTCAGATACCTCAGTAGCATTGTTGTCTAGTGTTGATAGTTATAATTTGGCAGAGGACTAATATTTAGTTTAGATGTGTTCTGTATGCATATCTATTGAGTGAGATGTATTCAGAATTGTTGGATAGTGATTTTTAAAAAGTAGATAGACAGTCAAGCAATATTGTGATTATATGTCCTGCCTACTCTACCAAGTTCCTGTTTTGTCCCTTATTTCCTCAAAACGGTGAGTAAGGCATGGCTTTGCTTGAAGCTATCCGTTTTGACTTTCTTTATGGCATAGTAGTGGGCTTAAAGAAGTTCAGAGGGAGTTTTTTTTCAGATTGTACTTGAATCCAGCAAAGTGTGCAAATTCCCATTGATCTCTTGAGCCTGCTCTGGGTCTCGTTAGTCTACAATAGTCATGCAGGCACATGCAGAAATAAGGCACTTTGTCTGAGATGTGGCAAAACAATATGCAAAAAAACAGAGAATTGTGTATTTAAAGCAGCCATATTTCCTGAACCAAATATTTCTTGGAGAACTACCAAAAAAAAAAAAAAAAAAAAAAAGTGCTGCCCAAAGGATGGTTTGAAAGCAAATGCAAAGAATTCACACTATCCAGGTGAACTGTGATGTAATAGTTATAGATATAGTTATAGATAAACATCCGGGAGATGTGTGTTCATCCACCAAACTGGAGGGCTGGAGGACCTACTGCTGGGTAGGTCCAGTTCACTTATCAAAAGAAGCAGTAGAAGAAAGCTGAATTATTCCAACAGAGTTGTCTCCTTCGTCGATGGTAGTTGTGCACTACTTCTCTCCCCCTGGAGAAAACAAAATTTGACTTTTCACAGCAGCTCCACATATTCCTGGAGTGTGTTTTTCTCTGTTTGCAAGTATATTTTGGATTTTTGGATTTGTCCTGCAGTAGAGTGATGTCTTGGGAATGTACCAATCAGTGGCAGATTCTAGTCTTGCTTCAGGCAGCCTTCCACCCTGCATCTCTGCACCAGTTTTATTCTTTCTATCATCTGTGGAAAAGCCTATGTTTTTTTCTCCGTATTGGCATAATTTTTGCCTTCTTCTAGTTTCAATTTCTTCATGTTTAAATTTGGAATTTTTTTCTGGAGTGCCTGCCAGCCTATGTTATCCCAGTTACCCCAACTTCCTGTTACCACCAAAAAATTAGAGCCAGCTGCTTCTGTTAATGTGTGGGCAAGACTTACCCCGGAGTGTGTCAACCAGATTGGTGGATGTCTCCAATATGAGAAACAAAATTTACAAATAAGGTAAAATTTCCTCTTTGTTCGAGTCAATAAAATACTAGCGTTTCATTAACGGATTTCTCTTGCCTTGTTTACAGTGTTTTTTCCTAAAATGTGTGAAAAATGTCAGTAGCTAATGATAATTCTGAATGAAAACTGCCAAATGCCACACTTTTTTGATGAAGACATGTGGACGTAAAGCAATACTGTAGTTCTTTCTGAGATTAACAACATGAGGCTTTTGATAGCACTCAAATTTCAGCAGTGTTTCTAGGGATGCTCAAAAAGTGGCAGCTCACAACAGATACTTTCTTTGTAATTCTCTGAGATAATGTAGCTAACATAAACGCTTTTAGCGATGGAAATATATGCATCTTGCAATGCTTTCCATACATCTTACTGCTCCATATCAAGGATCCATTATTGGAAAAACCATCAAAAGGAACTGTATTCTTAATGAGCTGGAAACTGGTTGGCCATTTCACATGTTCCTCCTCCACTCTTTCATTCTATCAAGAGATTTCAGCCTCTGAGTTACACAGCTGATTTCAGATGTTGTGACAAGATGGAATTCTGCTTTGTATTTCTCCTCCAATGAAGTTATGTTACAGTCCTTACAATATACATGAAGCCTGTCTATCCAGAATAACTATGGAAGATTATTCTGGCAAATTGTTTTAAAACATCACTATGTTAAGTTCTTGATGCCAAATGATAGACTCAAAGTCACAAAAGCCAAGATTTTAGGTTCCATATCAGATTCAGCCATAAAATAGGATCCAGCACACGGGCAACTGTAACTCCCTGCACTAAGTTAAAGATCTGCGATTTAGTTTTGTGTTACTGAGAAAGTTGTCGCCTTGAAAATGTCAGAAGAAAGCAGGAAACACACAGATCATAAAAACAGAGGGCAGAGAAAGAGTTACATAGCAATCTAAAGAAAGTTAGGGTGCCTACAAGAAGTGTTGAGCTGCTACCTGCTAGTAGAAGATATTGATTCCCAGTCTTCAATACAGTGGAGCGGAAGCTTTCTCTGTACCTTTCTGAGCTCATTCTGCCTTGGGCAACCAACACTATAGTATCAGAGGGGTAGCCGTGTTAATCTGGTTCTGTAAAAAGCAACAGAGAGTCCCATGGCACCGTTAAGACTAACAGATGTATTGGAGCATAAGCTTTCGTGGGTGAATACCCACTTCGTCAGAATATATCTGTTAGTCTTAAAGGTGCCACAGGACTCTCTGTTGCAATACTATAGATGGATCGAAACAAAACTGTCAGAAAACTTCAAAAACATTCTCTTATTGCAGTGTGTTTCGTAGAGACTATGCCTAGAGGTGTATCCTCTGAAAAGCTGATCAACAATGCTGAGCATATCTACTCTACTTGCTGATGCAGATTATTCCAATATAATGCAGAAAGGCTTGTCCTTCTCGAAAGTAACTTGGCAGTGCTTACATTTCTTTATTAAATATAGAAAGAAACATCTTCCATTTAAAAAGATCCCTGAATTTATTTTCTATTGTCTCTGTTTGATTGTTTTATTTGCCTTTTTTCTTAATATGAAATTTAATTTTAGCATGTATTTAATGTTTTTGAGCAATTACATTATCATTTTTCCTGTTGCTTTCCAACTTCCTATCCCCTTTTTTTCTACCCAGTTTGATTTAACAGTATGTTTTCTCAATGTACATTCAAAGCATAAAGTAAATTCCCACAACAATGCTGTGAACCACTCCTTAAGTAATCACTTCCAGAGTAGGTATTCCTGCCTCCCTTCAAAATGCCTAGTTTTTGCTGACTTGCAAAACTGGCCTGAGTATATCCCTAAATCTAAATCTCTTACAGAGCAGTATGCCCTAATGCTAATTATATGTTTTGATTTTTTCTGTAAGCTTTCATTTCTGGTAATTATGGTATTGCAATACTTGTTTATTTCAGTTAGAAATTTAGTTCAGTATAATTTAGAGTCTTGGATATATTATATGCCTAAATTTGCATAATAAAAACTTGAATAGATTTAGAGAGTACAAATTCATACAATACACTTACAATTTTCCATGTACATAGTTTGCCACTGTTCCTTTATCTAATATTTGGTGTAAATAATCAAGTATTTTCTAAAAATAACTGATTTAAACGTCATTTAGAGAAGACTGAATTCTTTGGTATGTGTGTGCATTAGTTTTGTATCTCTTTCCACTTTAAATTTGTTTTAATAGCAGGCTTTTAAAATGTTAATGGAAACAATTACATGACCACAGAAGGTTTAACAGTATGTTTAATCCCTGTATGCTTTTAAAATCCTTTGATAGAGTTCTGGTTTTCATTTCCAACAGACACAGCTTGTAAAATCAATGGCAAAGTAAATCCTGTACCTTGCCTCAAAGGTTCATTGGCTTCCAAAATATACATATTCACTCCCAACTTCTTACAAAAATGTGTGCTTTTGCAATTAAGTAAATTATCCATAAATTAATATTTATTTGAATATAGTTAAGGATGATATGATATACTGTACAATAGTACTATTTCCAAACAAGTTACAATACTTGAAACAAGGAAAACTAAATTCTTTTAAATTTCAACAAGGAAAGAATCTCAGTTAAAATCTAGCATCCCTTTTTCACAGAACTTTTAGAAAGATGTTAGCTATGGAATCTGATTGCATCTGTGTTCTGTAGCCTACTGTTGTAGTAACTGTTTTTTCTCCTTCTTTTGTAAAGGAGCTTCTCCAATTTACAATATCTGAGTTTAGCTTACTGCAGAAAATTCACAGACAAAGGCTTACAGTACCTGGGATCTGGGAAAGGATGTCACAAGCTCATCTATTTAGACCTTTCAGGTTGCATTCAGGTTTGCATTTCATTTCTCTTTCATGCTGTGAGGAAAGGAATCCTTTCGATGACTGGCTGCATCCAGCACTCATGGTATACTAAAGTAGTACAAGCACTGCAGCAAACTTTTCAGAGGTTTTAAATTACATGACCACAGCTGCTTACATTTTTACTGAGGACTAGCACTATAGGCTTTGGCTCATGTCCAGCATAGTGTCATGTCTATAAACAAAAAGTACTTAATCGCATAATAAAAACAAGCATTATTTTTTGCAGACTTAAAATAGACTAATTTTGTGTTGTGTTACTATGTATACAATGTGAAATTTAAAATCCAGAGCCTTGAAAATACAGTTTATACCAAGATATCAACAAACAAAAATCTTTATGGGAGAGCTTGCACCGAAATTCCTGAAAAGGAAATCAATCTACCAGTGAGCTTTCTAATACTACTTACAAAGTAATTTTCAAATGAAAACTAAATAATGTGTAATTCTGCAATTTAAAAATGGCTAATAACTTGGGGAGTTTATTTTATTTTCCTGCTAAAATTTTTAGTACTAAGTGCTCAGTATTTCGAAGACTTTCAGATATATGCTATATCCTGATGTATCTTTTCTTAAAGCACTGTAAAATGCTAGACTATGTAGCAGTAATATACCGCCAATATTTTAACAAAGAGCCTCCACATAAATTCTCCCCTATATGATATGTTTGCCTCCTCTTTCCTTCATGGCTCAATATTTTAATAGAACCATTCTGTCTATCCATCTGCATACTTAAATTGTTGTCATCACTGTAGCATCTAAGAAATAATGTGCTTGAGAATCAGGGGATTATGATCCCCATTTTCCAAATGGAGAGCTAAGGGACAGAAAGTAACTTGTCCAAGGTTACACAGGATGCTTATGCTAGGAATTGAACCCACATCTTCCAGTCTACTTCATAACAACCAGACTGACTGTTCTCTCATTAGGCCTAGCTTTAAGGCAAGATAGTAATATCAAAGGAATTATAGGCTGGGAAAAATTATTTAAAAAGGTAGGTGTGGAGATGATATACCTTGAAGCAGTAGGCATTATTAAAAAAAGTTAGATTTAGAAAATGTAAAATTCATACATTGAATCAGAATTAATACCCATATCAAAATATTGCTATAGATTGTATTTATCAGATTGAAACTTTTAATGTGTCAAAGACCATAGACCCTGATCCAGCAATGCATTTTAAATTTCCACGCGCTGCTCTCGCCCTCAGGCACCACCACCCCAGCTCCCATTGGCCGCATTTCCCAGCCAATGGGAGTGCAGAGCGAGTTCTCAGGGTGGGGGCAACACGCGGATCCTCCTGGCTCCCCCCTCCCGCCTAGTACCCAGACCTGCTGCCCACTTCCGGGGTGCAGCGCGGTGCCAGGACAGGTAGGGACTAGCCTGGCTTAGACCCACAGCACCACTGACTGGACTTTTAATGGCCTGGTCGGCGGTGCTGACCAGAGCCACCAGGGTCCATTTTCGACCGGGTGTTCCGGTCGAAAACCGGACGCCTGGCAACCCTAATCAAAGGCACTATGAAAAACTTGGAAGGCACTTTCTGAAGAACTAATTAACTCATTTCTTCTTGGGAATACCACAACTAGGGATAATTCCAGGATTACTTTAAAAAGAATGGCGTACATTTTTTATTTCTGCACCTATATGTTCCCTTCTCTGAAAGCATCTACTCACCTTAACTTCATCCAAATTAATACCAAAAGTAATAACACTGGTTTACAATTTTTGAGAAGTCGTCTGCTTCAGAGATAAAATGTGCTATTTATTATGTATTTTGATCTGCTGAATTCAAATATGACAATTAAAACAACTGATTGGATACTGTTTCTAAGATATTTAAGTTTTTACATTTTATGTCTATGTATATTGTGTAATAGTAGAGTTTTAACCATAAATTGTAAATCTAGGTCTTTTCATGCGTTTATGGTTGCTTTACATGATAATATTTCACCTGTCCTGTTTATGTAACACTTTAAAAATCAGCAAAAGGGTTATATAAATAAAATTTATTGTGAAACAAAAGGCAAAAAACTATTATGTACATAGTTTAGTCCTATTCAGTGTCTACTCGGTGCTTCTTGGCTTGTCTCTTGTATTCATTAAATGGAGCATCTCTTATCACTGTCCAGCAATAGTCTGCAAGCATTGATGAGCTCCATTTGCCCTGATAGAGTTTCTCCATTGTTGCAATGTCCTGGTGAAATCGCTCGCTGTGCTCATCGCTCACTGCTCCGCAGTTCGGTGGAAAAAAATCTAGATGAGAGTGCAAAATATGTACCTTTAGTGACATGTTGCAACCAAGGCTTTTGTATGCCTTGAGGAGGTTTCCACCAACAACCTGTAGTTGTCTGCCTTGTTGTTTCCGAGAAAATTTATTGCCACTAACTGGAAGGCTTTCCATGCCGTCTTTTCCTTGCCACACAGTGCATGGTCAAATGCATCATCTCGAAGAAGTTCATGAATCTGAGGATCAACAAAGACACCTTCCTTTATCTTAGCTTCACTTAACCTTGGAAATTTTCCACGGAGGTACTTGAAAGCTGTTTGCTTGCTTGTGTTTTGTCAATGGCCTTGACAAAGTTCTTCATCAGACCCAGCTTGATGTGTAAGGGTAGTAACAAAATCTTCCTTGATTCAACAAGTGGTGGATGCTGAACACTTTTCCTCCCAGGCTCCAATGATTGTCGGAGTGGCCAATCTTTCTTGATGTAGTGGGAATCTCTTGCACGACTATCCCATTCGCAGAGAAAACAGCAGTACTTTGTGTATCCAGTCTGCAGACCAAGCAAGAGAGCAACAATCTTCAAATCGCCACAAAGCTGCCACTGATGTTGGTCATAGTTTATGCACCTCAAAAGTTGTTTCATGTTGTCATAGGTTTCCTTCATATGGATTGCATGACCAACTGGAATTGATGGCAAAACATTGCTATTATGCAGTAAAACAGCTTTAAGACTTGTCTTCAATGAATCAATGAACAGTCTCCACTCATCTGGATCGTGAACGATGTTGAGGGTTGCCATCACACCATCGATGTTGTTGCAGGCTACAAGATCACCTTCCATGAAGAAGAATGGGACAAGATCCTTTTGATGGTCACGGAACATGGAAACCCTAACATCACCTGTCAGGAGATTCCACTGCTGTAGTCTGGAGCCCAACAGCTCTGCCTTACTCTTGGGTAGTTCCAAATCCCTGACAAGGTCATTCAGTTCACCTTGTGTTATGAGGTGTGGTTCAGAGGAGGAGGATGGGAGAAAATGTGGGTCCTGTGACATTGATGGTTCAGGACCAGAAGTTTCATCCTCTTCCTCTTCCTTGTCTGACTCAAGTGAGAATGATTCTGGTGCATCAGGAACCGGCAGTCCTTCTCCGTGGGGTACTGGGCGTATAGCTGATGGAATGTTTGGATAATGCACAGTCCACTTTTTCTTCTTTGACACACCTTTCCCAACTGGAGACACCATGCAGAAGTAACAATTGCTGGTATGATCTGTTGGCTCTCTCCAAATCATTGGCACTGCAAAAGGCATAGATTTCCTTTTCCTGTTCAACCACTGGCGAAGATTTGTTGCACAAGTGTTGCAGCATATGTGTGGGGCCCACCTCTTGTCCTGATCTCCAATTTTGCCGCCAAAATAAAGGTGATAGGCTTTCTTAACCATAGTGGTTATACTGTGCTCTTGTGATGCAAAAGTCACTTCACCACAAACATAGCAGAAGGTATCTGCACTGTTCACACAAGTACGAGGCATCTCTGCTCACTTTGGCTAAACAGAAATGTGTCCCTTTGCAAAATCAAACACTGACAAATAAGAGAGCATGACACTGTATGATTTCTAGAGCTGATATAGGGCAATTTGTTCAGCAGAGTGATGTAAGCTTCGTTATGATTGCATCATACATGACTTCTAGGAATAACATGATGCAATTCATATCATGTATGATGCAATACCAGCTTCAGATTGCATCATTCATTGTTTTGCCTAAAAAGCAAGTACTGTCCAAACCCAGTCATAGATTTATTCATAGATCCAGTCAAAGATGTATTTTAGTCATTTCTAGTTTAAATTGAGATACCTTCCCTTTATAACTCACTTATCCTCCACCATTCCCAAGTCAAGGGTCGTATATATTGACCCAATAGCATATCTTGAAAACTAGAGCCAATCAACAATTTTAAGCATCATTTTCGTTCTCAGTGACCCAGAATTAGTAAAGTTTGACTACATTTATTTCAGAAGCATTTTGGCTGTAGAGCAGTGTAATTTAACAATTCCAGATTTTATCTACGCTCAGGGTGCCTATAGAAACTATTTATTGGCTTGCCTCCACCTTCCTTAACATTTTAGGGAAAACTGTGGAGTAACTCAGTATCTTTAGAACTGCAGGGCAGTCTAAACAACAGGTTTGAAATACATAGGTTCAAAATCTGAAGGGATAAATTCCTCTCACTCACAACTGTTATCTGATTATGGGATAAAAGATGGAGCAGAAGTTTACTTTTAGGAACATTTGAATTGAATCTGTGGACTGCGCTTTGATATACTTTGTACTTGCTAACTGTGGTGGTGTTGGTGAATCCCTGAAAGTGGAATCCTGGAGAAGGGTAGGAGGAGGCAGAAGACCAGCTTTTCTCTACCTCCCCTAGGGTAGCTGGAAAGTCATATTTCTATGAGGATTTGGGGATTTTTTGCTTAAGAAAACAGGAGTGCTAACTACCTTCCCTATGTGAGCATGTATGAGTATGGAGTGTTCTCTCTTTCTTCTCCTCATCAGGAGGCGTAAATAGGCCTTCTCATTTGCAGTGTAAAATGGGCCTTCTGAGGTTAGTGTGAGGTGGTCCTGCTATATGTAGCATCAACCCAAATGTGTATTATGTTTAATCTGAGAAGAGATCTTTTTGATACAGACCTAAATGAAGACATAACAGATTAGACATATTGGAGATTGTGGTTTGTTTTTAGGAGAAACTGCAAGTGGATTGCTATTATACTATAAGAAAATTTGGTGAGGGGATAGTAGAATTCTATATAAAGCCTGCTCTCTTAGAAAAAATGTGAAGGTTGTGGCTGTAGACCTCAGATACTCCAGGATTATGAATTGAGGAAGGGGGCTTGGATATTTTGCTAAATAGTTAATTACAGAATACCGCTTGTTTTTCTCTAAGCAAAAATAAAATGTACAGTAGTTTTTTAATGTTACTGATGAACTAGAGACTCTTTATTTGATCCATTCACATAGTCCCTCACTCCCTTCTAAACTCTGGAATCTATGAAACCTGGGAAGATTTATGGAGTCCTTCATCTTTCTGAGGTAGATTAATTGAGTTCCTTGCAGTTTACTAGCTGAGTGTCTGCATGAGACCTTAAAAACTAAGGTCCTGTCTCCTCTATATGGATCTTAAAGATTCCATGGTACTTTTAATAAAAGTATAGGGATTTTGTTGTTGTTTCCTGACTAATACTTGTCCGTTCATCCCATTGTTCTGTGTTTCCATTGACTCCCACTCTGGAGGTTCCTGTATGTATATAGTTGATAAATTGCTTTGGGATAAAAGGCTTTACATAAATATAAAATATAATTGATGTTCTTTAGAGAAAAATCTTGTCACTCAATTGATAATAAAAGGAATGAAATATACAAACCAACTATTCCATAGAATAAGCTTTCTTTTCATTTTCAAAGTTCAGAAAGAGAGACAGTTGGGAAAGAAGCCAGAATAATATCTGCAAGTAAGGCAAATAATAGAACAGATCGTCACTAATTAATGAACTGACAGTCCCAACCAAACTTTGTTAATGGTATATGTTGCTATATTGACAAAGATAACAATCTGTAGCTTTCTCCTTATATCAGCTAATGTCCACCAAGCAAATTAAGGGAAGCGTGGAGTAAAGAGTAATATTGCCTTGCTAACAGCAAACTGTCGAACAAGTTGTGCAGAACACCAATAGATCTACCACCGACCTAAAAGTTAAACGAATTCATTACAAAATGGCATGTACAGCATACTGGATACCTGTTAGAATGAAAAAGCAGCAGTACTGTAAATGAAAAAAAAATAGAGAAGAGAATGGAAATCTGTTGTACAAGATATGGAAATATCCTATAGCAAATTATTTTTGGGAGGGAATAATAAGTAGAATATGTATTGTTTCTCAATAGCTATCCAAAATAATACAAAAATCTTTGTCAGAGGACCTTAACACTTTCATAAAAATCACAGGGCAAATTCTTGCTACAGTATAGTACATTTGTTGCTTAAGAAAAGGGAGAGCCAACAGAAAGCATCCTCAATGGCTGGTAGCCTATAAAACATTTGGGGGCCTCTTGGCTATGCAGTTGTGGATTATACACCCATTCCTTAGGGATACATGCCCTTGGCAGTGTATTGTAATGCTTCTTTTAGGCACTGCGTGATTGACCAAAACTACTCATGTCCCACACGCAAAATTACATATTCCATGTAGGCCAGTTGTCATATATAAAATCATGGAAAAAGCTGTCAGAAAACTCACTGAGTCTCAGGGCAACACTGGATACATGTCTTTCCTGGCTGACTGATGATCAGTCACCCTGGGATAGTTTTGGCACAATCCAAAGACTTCCATGTGGCTGACAGCTGTATTTTGGAGCTTAGACAGCAAGAAATGAGGAGTCCATGAAGCTAAAGATTTCTTCTCCCTGCTGCTGCCACAAACCAATTGGTGGTTTTTTGGTGGGAAGATTTTTCACTATCAGGCTCAGTATTGCAGAAATGGCAGTGTACAAAAGAAATGAAAGTCATTCATTGTCATATTAGATTGATTTACCTAGCCAACTCAGAAAAAGTATTTTCAGTTAAATAAGAGGCAGGAAGATTTTCAAGAAATTTGAGACCAGATTTTCTCCTGTGCCAAGATCTGGTCAGCATGTGGGGGAACGAAGGTGGCATGTCAAAGAATAACTCATTGATTCTCAGACTGCAACTACCTTATCCACAGTGAAAGTTAAAACAGCCTGGAGGTTGTTTTAACTTATATTGGTTGGCTGTAGTTACTAAGAAATCATACGCCAGCTGAGAATTGGTCAACATCACTCTTTCCTTCCCCAGCATGCTGTACTGTACACTGAGGTGGGGGTGAGCGTGTTGGCTTAGGAGTTGGCTGCACCAGTTTTATGACCTCTGTGAGTTCCCCCTCTACTACCCCCACCATTTCCACAAGGGAATTCTCAGCATGGCAGCTGCAGCTAAGAAATGCAGTATTAAGTTCCAGTTACAGGCTCTTGAAGAATCTCAAACATAAGGGGGTCTATTAAAGACATTGAAATTCAAAATAAATTGACTATGCAATTGTTTTGTGGTTCTTTATACAACATTTCCCACACATAGTGTTCTGTCTCTTAAGAGTGACCCGATATTGGTTCTTCTGTAATAAAAAGTACCTTTTCAATATGTAGTTGGCAGATACTGTCCAAAAATAAGATTTATCTGATATATTTATTTATGAGAATAAGGCACAAGGTGTAAATATGTATAATATTGCAGCAGGCCCTAAATGTGGACTAACTAAATTATTCTAATCTCCTTTTAAAGCCCGTTTCACAGCTGAATTTCCTCAGCTTTGTGCCTTACAGCCATTATTCCACAGTTAAAAAAATACTTTGTCAGAGTTTCTCCCTCCACCCCCCCAAAAAAAGTTCTGAACGGTGATCTTATTGGCTGGCTCAGTATAATTGTTTTTGGCTTTGTACTGAGTAATAAACTCAACTGCTGCTATTTGTGGTATCAGCTTGCCCTTGTTTAGAAAACAATGTTTTTCCAGAGAAAGAGATTAAAAGTCTTTTCAGTAATAGTTTAATTTAGTGAAAAGTTTATTGAACTTCAGAAACTTGTGGGCTACACCCATGCTGCTCTTACCCATCTGCATAGCTAAATTTGAATGCTCCTGACTACTATGCCCAATTTCTGCAACCCTTTTTGTGTCTCTTAGTGTCCAATTCTCAGTTCAGCATTTTCTCCATTCCTCCATACCCTGTTCTGAATCACAGTCCCTTCCCAGCTGCTGCACATCCCTTGTTGCTACAACCCTCTCCACCTGCTGTTTTCATCAGTACTATGTGAGTTTCCAGTCCTTATGTCCATCATCTGTAGCCTCTCTTCATCCTTAATGGAGACTGTTTGTCAGCATACCACTTTTCCAGCTCCTCCCCAAATCAGTCTTTGCTGCCCTTACCAAACCTTCATTGCCCAGCTGAATTTCTGACTTCTCTGCAATAGGTTCACCTCTCCTAATGTCCTCTTCCCCCCTTCCCACCAGTGACGGATGAAGGCAGAGACCAGCCCTTTCCTTCACTGCTCATATCTTCCATGCAGGTGGAAGTTCTTTGCTGAAGGGCAGTTACTGGGGAAAATTCCATCTCTCTTTTAATGTGGGGGTGTCAGCTGAGCTGGCTGAAGGCAGTCTAGCCTAATGGTCAGAGAGGGCATCAGGAATTGACAAGTAGGGTCAGAGCTGGAATCAGTAGTCAGAAGCCAAGGGTCAAACCAGAGAGCAGGAACTGAAGGTAGAAGGCTAGGAGGGATTCAAAGTAAGGGCAGGACAGAGGCAAGTCTGGGGGCAGGACAGAGGCAAGTCTGGGAACAAGGCAGGGGCAGCTGGAACAAGGTTGCACAGAAGCAGGCACAGAGGTGGATGTTAGCATTGAGCAGCCAGTGAACTGCTGCTGGCCCCCACAGCTACAAATTAAAGCTGTGAATGACAGCCTTCTGTTGCTTGGGCCATCCCCTGGAGTTGAGAGGCAGGGTGCCCGGAGCCTCCCCCCCCCCCGCATTTTTGGGCGTCTGGGTGAGGAGGATATGGAACTTGGTGAGGAGGATAGGCGGTTACACAATGGCTGCAGCAGTGGTCTGTAATCTAGTTGCCTTTCCTGCAGCTCCACCAGACGCCTCATCATGTCCGTTTGCTCCCCCATTAGCCTCAGCATCTCCTCCTCTGTATTCCAGTCACGCTCACTGTATGCTTTCCTGGCCTCTGCCACCGAATGCCTCCATGCATTCAGCTGTTCCCTTTCAGTGCAGGAGGATGCCATGAGCTCTGAAAACATGTCATCGCAAGTGCGTTTTTTTCTCCTTCTAATCTGCGATAACCTCAGGGATGGCGTTGATGTGGGGAGCCTAGAAGCATTTGCAGCTGCGGGGGAGGGAGGAGGAAGGGAGAGTAGACTTTAAAGAAGATACATTTCTGAGAACAAAAGGAGACTCTTTCACAGTGAATCAGGCAGTTCACAGCAAGCAGCACATGTGTTTTAGGTACAAGGTCACATTTTGCCTTTTATATTGAGCACCTGTGGATATGGTGACACATCACACACGGCTGGGCAACAGAATTCGGTTTCCAGGCAGCCATGGTAAGCCAAAGAGTACGTGGGGTTGGCTTCTTCCATGTTCATAACATGTGGGAATGGTTTCAAACTGCAGCGCCCTCCTTTCCCTGAGCAACCAATGCTGGTTGTGTTTGCCATTTAAAAGGAGGGGCTGCGGTTTTGGGGTGGATGTGCAGCACACCCCTACCCCAGCATGCCTGGGGTCTAATGTGTCGGGGATCAGCAAACAGAGGAGATTACTGTTCCCTTACAAAACTTCCCTTATTTCAACCAGGTGACCATGAATGATATGACTCTACTGAGGCTGACACAGAAAGATAAAGACTGAATGTTGCATGAATGTGACCAAAACCCAGGACCATTCACTGCCATGCTTTGTGCTGCAATGATTCCAGACCACTTGCTACTGGCTTGGTGTGGTAAAGTGTCCTACCATGGAGGACAAAATAAGGCAGCCCTCCCCAGAAACCTTCTGCAAAGGCTTTCAGGGTACCTTCAGGAGAGCTTCATGGAGATGTCCTTGGAGGATTCCTGCTCCTTCTCCAGACATGTTAACAGACTTTTCCATTAGCTGTCCTGGCCTTGAATGCATCCCAATTGTTCAGGCCAAATCAAACATTAAACACAATTGCTTTTAACTCCTGTAGTGTCATTGCAAATGTGCACTCACCAAAGATGCCTTCTCCACCTTCAGGGTCTGGGAACAATAGGCCCTGAGAGGGTATTGGCTCCAGGGTGAGGAAAAGGTCCTGGCTACCAGGGAGAACGGATTTTCCGCTTGCCTGCTGCGCATTCTCCTTCTCGTCCTCCTCTTCCTCATCCACAAAATCCTCATCCGTGTTGTGTGAGGCTTCCTCCTTGCAGGTGTCCACAGAGAGTGTTGGTAGGGTCTCCCGCTCGAATGGCATGCAGCTGATCAGAGAAGCGAGATGTTTGGGTCTCTGACCTGGAGCGACCGTTTGCTTCCTTTGTCTTTTGGTAGGCTTGCCTGAGCATCTTAATTTTCACACTGCTGTGCATCCCCTGTGTAGCCTCTGTCCATCATGCCCTGTGCGATTTTGGCATATATATCAGCATTTATTCTGCTGGGTTGGAGTTCTGCCTGCACAGATTCTTCTCCCCATACAGCAATCAGATCCAGTGTTCCTGTTCGCTCCATGCTGGAGCTCATTTGCGATTCGGGGACTGTATGGTCACCTGTTCTGCTGAGCTCACCACGCTGACCAAACAGGAAATGAAATTCAAAACTTCCCGGTGCTTTTCCTGTGTACATGGCTAGTGCTTCAGAGTTGAAAGTGCTGTCCAGAGTGGTCACATAGGAGCTGCATCTACACTATCCCATATTCAACCCAGGAAGGTCGCTTTTAGCGCTACTCCCCTCATCGGGAAGGAGTACAGCAGTCGATTTTAAGAGCCCTTTAGGTTGGTGGAACGGGGTTGGTTGTGAAGACGCATTCATTATAAAATCGACCTAACGCGGCTAAATTCGACCTAACCTCGTAGTGTAGACCAGGGCTCAGAGAGCAAAACCCTTTAGGAAATCTCCCAGACTCTTCATTGCCCTTATGGAATCATGAGTGAGAGGACGATCTCATCACAGGTTTTTCTTTGCTATGTAGATGTACCCATGGAAGGCATGATTTATTCATTATGTATGACTTTAACTTTACCTTTATAGAATCTCATCAGGCTGAAAAACCAGCATAATTGGAAATTACATGAACTAATAAAGTACGGTTCAATTCCCTGCTCCACCACTGACTTTCTGTGTGATTTTGGGCAAGTCACTTAGCCTCTCAGTGCCTGAGTTCCCCATGTGTGAAAATGGTGATAATAGCACTGCCCTGCCTCACCGGTGTTGTGAGGATTAATATATTAAGAAGAATGTGAAGCACTTTGAGATCTACTGATGTAAAAGCACTATATAAGACCTAGGTATTATTATCATCACTACTACAAATTCTTTTGAAGTTCTCTAATTTATAATGTTAGATGAACCAGTTCTCAGAAGACAGCACTTAAATTCAGAAAAAAATGAAAACATGTTTATTATGTTTTATGTTGTTCAAAAATATTTACTGGTATTTTAAAAATGGGCTTGAGCCATAAAATTCTGATCTGGATTCCAAGCATTCCAGGGCTTGGGCTAGGTCCATAGTAGAGATAAGAGAAGGCTGTAAAATTCATACCAGGATTTAGATTTTGAAATACTCTCTCCTCTGAAGTGCTAGATGAACCACTATTTAGTTCTTTAAAGTGCCAAGTCAAACATCTCAAGCCTCTACAATTATAATAATGTGTTACACTAGTACTATATACAGATTCTTTACTTGTTTAATAGTTTGAATTGATACATTTTATGGTTCACTCAGTATGGAGGTACAAGCAATTCTGCAGTACTGGAACATACCTCTGGCTCTTACCGTACTGTTCTTCGAGTGCTTGCACATGTCCATTCCAATATAGGTTTGTGCACGCCCCAAGGACTGTCTCTGGAATATTCTACTCTAGTGGTATCTGTCAGGTCGGCTCCAGCACAGTCTGGTGCCGTATATTCATAGCACTGGTATAAAGGGCCCTGCCGACCCCGTTCCCCTTCATTTCCTTCTTACCGCCCAGGACAGTTGCTGGAACTCCTTTCATTGCTCAGGCAATTCCTCCTAGTGGCTTTTCCTGTTTTTTTAGCGTAAATAGTTACTGTAGTTTGGTAGTTAGTAGTTAGTTCAAATAGTTGAATAGTTTTAATAGATAGTTTTGGACGCCTCCGCTCTTTGTTAGCAAGGTTGTCCACCTTCCCAGAGCCAGGGCATGCCTCAGTCATTGGGCATCAAGCCTTGCACTTCCTGTGGCAAGTCAATGCCATTGAGTGACTTGCGCTCAAGTTGTCTCAAGTGCTTAGAAGAATCTCATAGGAAAGACTGCTGCCAGATTTGCAGGGACTTCAAACCCCACACCAAGAAGGACCGGGAAGCAAGGTTGAAGGTCCTTCTCATGGAGGCAGCCCTAAGTCCTGCTTCAGAACCGTGCTTCTTGGACTTGGCACCAAGCACCTCAGCTTCAGTGCGGAGCTCTACTCCTATTGGTCGTGAGTCCTGGCACCGATCTTCATCTCTGGTGCCAAGAAGAAACATAGAAAGCAGCAGTAGAAGAGTCAATCTGTGGTGCCAAAGACAAGTAGGCATGGAGACCATGATAGAGTGAGACCTGCATTGGGCCACTCTTCCTCCCTGGCACTTCAACAGCAGTTGTCTTCAGCTTCGGTACCTCCTCAAGTTCCGCTGATGCCAGCACAGGAAGCATCTTTTTCAGGTAGACAGCGTACAGGTCAGTTCTCAATACCGTTGACTGTGGAGGCATTTGCAGTGGCCAGGGACCGTCGACGGCTACAAGGGAGCAGCGCTGGGGGCACGCTGAGGCAGCTGCTGCACCTGCAGAGGGAGGAGGCCCATGGCAGTCCCCCACCCCAGCAGGTGACTCTGAGTCGACTGTGGGGTGGGGCTTATCCTGGCTGGACCTCCTGAGCAGCAGCCTGGGGCGGGCTTGGGTGATTGTTGGGCCGGGGAAGGAGGGCTCTCCCCTCCCCCAGAGCTCGCTGCTGTCGACGGGGAGAGGGCTGGGGGGAGTCCTCCTCTTTGACCTCCTGCCCCTACCCCGGGGCAGCCTGCTGCTGCACCTCAAACTCCTCATCCCCGGCCCAGTCCCCTGCCCCGCACCCTAACCCTCTGTGCCAACCCAGAGCTCATACCCAGCACCCCTCCTGCACCCAGCACCCCAAACCTCCTCCCACACCCCCTCCTGCACCCAACCCCCTGTCCCAGCCCAGAGTCCGCACCCAAACTCTCTCCCAGAGCCTGCACCTCAAAACCCTCCTGCATCCAAATTCCCTTCCAGAGCCCGCACCCCCTCCTTCACCCCAAACCCCTGACCCAGTCCAGAGCCTGCACCCAGCACCCAAACTCCATCCCAGAGCCTGCACCCCTCCCAAACCCAAACTTCCTCCCAGAGCCTTAGGCAGATGTGTGTGTGGGGACTTGGACCCATTCTGTGCACCACCAAAAATTATACAAACCTGCTCCCTCTGGATTGTGGTTCTACTGTTCAGCCAGTCAGCCACCCCACAGATCTTCACCAAATGCATCGTGGTGGTGGCGGCTTTCCTCAGAAAAAAGGGAGTTCATATATTCCCATACCTTGACGACTAGCTAGTCAGAGGTTGGTTGAGAGCTCAGGTGGAATCCGACATCCATCTCATCCAATTGACCTGTCTACTGATAATCGACCAGAAAGCCACCCTTGTCCCTGTCCAAAGGATAGAGTTCATTGGTGCAGTTCTCGACTCCTTGCAGACGAGGGCTCTACTTTCTGGAAGATCGTTTTTGGTCAATTACTGCCCAGATAAGGTCCCTCCAGGCTCACCCAATCACAACGGCACAAAAGTGTCTGAGCCTTCTGGGCCAGAAAGCTTCATGCAGATACATAGGGCAATATGCGAGGCTATGTCTCCAACCTCTGCAAGCTTGGTTGACCACGGAATACTCTCCCTTGCATCTTCGCCTGAACTTGGTGCTCACTGTTCCCACTCAGGTCCTTGATTCACTTACGTGGTGGCTGAATCCCTGCATAGTATATGCAGGGGTTCTCTTCTCGCAGCCTTAACCATCAATGTCACTAGTATCCAACACATCAGTCCTAGGCTGGGGAGCCCACTTAGGGTCCCTCTGGACTCAGGGCCTCTAGTCTCAAGAAGAGCTTTCCCTCCATATCAATGTCAGGGAGCTCAGGGCAGTTAGCCTAGCCTGTCAGGCATTCCTACTTCACATTACAAATAAGATCATTTTGGTTCTGACAGACAACACAACAGCCATGTTCTACATCAACAGACAGGGTGGAGCACTCTCTTCCCCCTATATCAGGAAGCAATCCAGCTGTGGGAGCTTTGCATTGTACAGTCTACAAGCGTTCTACCTTCTGGGAATGCAGAACCAGCTGGTGAATCAACTCAGCAAGTCTTTCTCCTCTCATCACAAGTGGTCTCTCCAATCGGACATCACAAAGGGCATCTTCCAATGGTGGGGACTCCCCTTATAGACCTGTTTGCTACCTGAAACAACAGGAAATGACACCAGTTTTGCTCCCCGTAAGACTACAGCCCAGGGTCTCTAATAGACACATTCCTGTTGTCATGGAGAAATTGACTGTATTATGCATTCCCTCCTACCCCGTTGATACACAAGGTTCTGATGAAGATCAAGCGGGACTGAACACAGGTCATTCTCATGCTCTGGCATGGCCCAGACAACATTGGTTCACCACCCTCCTAGGCCTTTCGGTGGAGGCCCCATTACTGCTTCCGCTACACCTGGACCTGATCGCCCTAGACCACAGTTGACTGCTCCAACCAAACCTCAGCTCTCTCCATCTGACAGTCTGAAATCTCCATGGCTGAATCCTGAGAGCAAGCTTGCTTGGCGCAAGTCCATAGAGTCCTACTAGGCAGTAGAAAACCCTCCTCCAAGGCCATCTACCTTGCAAAATGGAAATGATTCTCCATCTGGTCCTCCCAATGGGGAATTCCATCTATTTAGTCCTCACTACAGTTCATTTTGGAGTACCATTTGCTTCTGAAACAAAGTTTGGCCCTCTCTTCAGTCAAGATTCACCTTGCAGCCATCTCAGCCTTCCATCCCAAGGTTAACAACCAATCTGTTTTTTTGCACAAGATGGTTATGCATTTTGTTAAAGGCCTGGAGAGGGTATACCCCCCAGTAAGAGAACCTATTCCTCCCTGGGATCTAAACCTTATCCCGTCGAAGCTCACAGGTCCACTATTTGAGCCGTTAGCAATGTGGTCGTTGAACCTCTCCTGAAAAGTGGCCTTCTTAGTGGCCATCACTTCAGCCAGAAGGGTTTCAGAGATCCAGGCCCTTATGTCGGAATGCCAATATATGATCTTCAAGGATAACGTACAGCTGCGTCCACACCCATTGTTCCTCCCTAAGGTGGTTTCACAATTCAACTGCAGTCAAGCAATCTTTCTGCTGGTATTCTACCCTAAGCCGCATGCAAACAGAGAGGAACAGTGCCTACACTCTTTGGATGTTACATGGGCTCTACCTTTCTATGTACAAAGGACCAAACCATTCTGCAGATCGATTCAGCTGTTCATAGTGATAGCACAGAGAATGAAGGGCCTTCCCATCTTCACCCAGATAATTTCATCCTGGATTACTTCATGCATTCAGGCATGTTATGAACTCCCAGGTGTCCTGCCTCCAGCTAACCTGGCTGCTCATTCCACAAGATTGCAGGCCTCCTCAGCCACCTTCCTAGTGCAAGTCCCTATTCAGGACATCTGCAGAGCAGCGACCTGGTCATCGGTGCACACATTCTCAATGCACTATGCCGGGGTGGCCAAACGGCAGCTCGTAAGCCAAATGCGACTCTTTTACAGTTAAAGTGTGGCTCGTGGAACTCCCCAGAACTCCTCCTCGTTCTCCACCTACCAGATTGTGACGGGAGGCGGAGGGGGAGACTCGGGGATTCTGCTCTGCAGCAGGATGGTGTGGCTAGGGGCTTCCAGCAGGGAGAGGGGTCTAGGGCAGGGGAGGGCAAACTATGGCCCGCGGGCCAGATCCGGCCTGTCAGAGCTTTCAATCCAGCACCACGTCCCTGCGGCCTTTGGGGGTGGGGGGCAGAGGGCTCTGTGCGCTACCCCCGCTTGCAGGCACCCACCCCCCACAGTTCCCATTGGCCGGGAATGGGGAACCGTGGCCAATGGGAGCTTTGGGGATGGTACCCACAGGTGAGGGCAGTGCGTGGCAGAGCCCCCTGCCCCACCCCACCCCCAGGAGCCACTGCCAGACGTGCTGGCCACTTCTGGGAGCGGCGCAGGGCCAGAGCAGGCTGGGAGCCTGCCTTAGCCCCGCTGCGCGCTGCTGCCACCCCAGAGCCACTCCAAGTAAGCGGCGCCAGGCCGGAGCCTGCACCCCGAGCCCCTCCTGCCCCCTGCACCCCAACCCCCTGCCCTGAGCCCCCTAACCCCCTGCCTTGAGCCCCCGCCACACCCCAACCCCCTGCCCCAAGCCCCCTCCCACACTCTGCACCCCCTCCTGCACCTCAATCCCCTGCCCTGAGCCTCCAATCCCCTGCCCTGAGCCCCCTGCCGCACCCTGCACCTCTCCTGCACCCCAACCCCGTGCCCTGAGCCCCCTGCCACACTCCGCACCCCTCGTGCACCCCTGCCCTGAGCCCCCTCCTGTACCCCAAACCCTTGCCATGAGCTTCTTCCTGCACACCGCACCCCCTCCCACATCCCGTACTCCCTCCCGCAACCCAACCCCCTGCCCCAGCCCTACATCCATGGCCCTGCATGCAATTTCCCCACCCAGATGTGGCCCTCAGGCCAAGAAGTTTGCCGACCCCTGGTCTAAGGGCTTCAGCCCCATGGGAGGTGCCTGCTGGGTCTCAGGGCTTCAGGCCCAGGGGAAGTGCCAGCTGAAGCCCCTAGCCCCACCACCCTGCCGCAGGGCAGAAGCCCCGAGCCCTGGAAGGTGCGCCCAGCTCTCGAACTTCTGAAGATTGTCATATGCGGCTTGGAAGGTCAGTAAGTTTTGCCACCCCTGCACTATGCCATCACCCAGCAAGCTAGAGATGATGCCAATTTCAGCCACACAGACTTATAGCCAGTCTGTCTTTGAACTCCAAGCCCACCTCCTGTACAAATGTTTGTGAGTCACCTACATTGGAATGGACATGTGCAACCACTTGAGGAAGAAAAAACAGTTACTAACCTTTCTTTAGCTGTTCTTCGAGATGTGTTGCACATGTCCATGCCAAAACCCACCCTCCATCCCTTTTTATTTGAGTCAGTCGGTAAGAAGAAACTGAAGGGGAACAGGGTTGGCAGGGCCCTTTATACCAGCGCAATAAGCACAGCACCAGAGGGTGTCGGAGCCGACCCGATGGATACCACTAGGGAAAAAATTCCAGCAAGTGCGCATACACCTACATTGGAATGGACATGTACAACACATTTTAAAGAACAACAATTACAGAAAGGTTAGTAACCATTTTTTCTTTGTTCTGTTTCCTGCAAGATGTAAATGCTTTATAAAACCCGATTTCTTTTTTTTAAATCAGATCTCTGTTGATGGCTTCAGATATATTGCTAACAGCTGCAGTGGGATTAAGCACTTGGTAATCAATGATATGCCAACTCTGACAGACAAATGTATTCAAGTAAGAAACTGAAAACAATCTTGCATTTAGGGGAAAATTCTGCCATTGAATACGTGTGTACTTTTCACAGTGACTTCAAAGGAAGTTGTGCACATGCAATCTAATAGGAGAATTTCACCCTTTAAACACTTTTAACAAGAATATATTTTTTAAAACATCACCAAACAAATTGATCAATTTTATTCCAGACTAGATTTACAATTCCTTTTAACTCTTGATTACTCTCAGAAAGTTTCAACAGTTGTGCCATCTTTTCCCACCTGTGCATTGGCACAATCAAAGCATAATCTCCTAACATATAAATAAGACTTATTTGGCTTTATTTTGTATTTAAATCAAAGTTTAGCTGGCCATTAGTATAGAATATCAGGCCAATATTGTGCCACTGATTTTTGCAGAGAACTTCCTGTTGACTTTAATGAAGAGTTCTGCATTAAAATCGAAGGCACAATAGGGCCACAGATATGGTAAAAAAATTTCAAGCTTCTGCAAATCTAATTGTTATATTAGATGCATACTCTTGCATTTCTGACCCCCAGCATACCTTGGGTCACTGATTTTTTCCCCGCTTATGTTTCAAATTATAATAAAAAATACAAGATTTTAAGTTCATTATCTGTACCATTGGTCACAGTTTAAAAGTTTAGTATTAAAATTGGGTTATAACTATAATGGAAGAAAACACAATGGTTATTATTAGATCAATTAACAAAATATTAGTTAGCTTTTGGCTATGTAACATACCACAGATGGGGGATGTTCTGTTTCACCATCTTTTTTTGTTTTCTTTAAAGGCTTTAGTTGAAAAATGCCAACAGATTATGTCTGTTGTTTTTCTGGACTCTCCACATCTTTCTGATGTAGCTTTTAAAGCCCTTACTGAATGTAAACTTGTCAAGGTCAGAATTGAAGGTCAGTGACTTCACAGTATTTCAGCAGAATTATTAATTTATGCTTTTAGAATCTGATCTGGCTCATTTGAAAACAGTAGGAACATTTCAATTAATTTCAGTGGGGATTTGGATCAAGCCCTTAATGCATGGCTAATCTGTGATTTATGCCTTCATGTATTTCAACAGGAAATAACCGGATTACTGATCTAAGTTTCAAGTTGATGAGCAAATCTTGCCCACAAATCAAGCACATTTATATGGCTGATTGCCAGAAGATTACAGATGTCAGTCTTAAGACAATTTCTCCGTTGAAGTATATTCTTGTATTGAATTTAGCAGACTGTGTAAGGTAATAAATTACATCCAGTTTTCTGTGATCTATTTATTTTAGTTAAATGATTTATATTCCTCTTAAGGTGAATTGCTTTCAGATTTAAATGCTCTGACTGTGCTAATAAATATATAATTAATTTATTTTACAAATATTGCATATTTGGTATACTTTTGTTCCAAATATACCAAATACGTACCAAATGCAAATACATTTTGTTCCTGTAGCATGTTTTGAAAAATACATTGGATATAAATACTCATTAATACCCAAATCTAGCAAAGCATTAAGCATGCGTGTAACTCTTAAGTACATGAGTAGTCCCAGGCATGTACTTAAGTGCTTTGCTGGATTCAGGCCATAGTGAGGATAGTACGAAACAGAATAGAATGTACAGTGGGACAGGGCAATTAGAGTTTAAGGATGTTTTATTAGCTTCTTGAAGATGGAGGTAATGTATTCGGACTGGGAAGTACTAGGACATAAACAAAACTACCTTCTTTTTCACAGTTATCAGCATAAAAGCAACAAGTTGCATTACTGCAGAAATATAGATTTGATGTAAAATCTGTTTTCAAATGTAAGTTTGTATTACGTCATTAGAAACAAAGCCAAATAACAAATAGATTATGGGCCAGATCCTGGCCCATGCTCCAGAACAGCACAAAAGAACCCCAAAACTGTCCCCATTCTAGGTTTTGTGGTGGAGTGGATGTGTCAAGAGGGATGAGCGCAAAAAATTATTTAAATCTTGGCAGTGGCCCATTAAATAGTGCCATGCAACTGGGTTGCTTACTTATCTTGAGATTTCTAGGGTCATCCTCATTTTAAGGGGGCTACATTCACAAGCAAAAGGATGGCAACACTCTCATGGTGTTGTCCATCATCCCATCCAGAATACAGTAAAGTTTCTCCCGAGGTTGTTGTTAATCTTCCTGATCCCATCCATCTGCTCTCGCTGACACCCAGGATGTGTAAGCTGTAGCATCTCATCTCTCCTGTGACCTGAGCTAGCTTCCCTATTTTGTACATTGTCTGTACGTTCCGAAAAACAAGTTTGGTTTTCGTTTTGGTGTTGAGCGCGTCAGTCTTCATGCCAGTGGCTTCCTTTCGGCTTTCACCACTGGCAATTATATGGGTCATTGACTCCTGAAGGCAGGGGTGAAAGTAAAATGGAGCTCTTTCCAGTATGGGACTGCTCTGTTCCCCTCCCTCCCCCCCCAGAATGGGCAGGGCCTCGGGTGGAAGGGGCGGGGCTGGAGGTCAGCGTCCCCCACCCAGTCCATCTGAGCTCCCTGGCCCGTGCCGCCCGGGGCTCCAGAGGCGATTAAAGGGCCCGGGGCTCTAGCCGGCGCTGCCGCAGTAGTGGCAGCGGTGGTCGGAGCCCGAGGCCCTTTTAAATCACAGCCCTGGGGCAGCTACTTTTTACCTCCCCATCCCCTGTCGGCGGCTGGGGAGGGAGGGAGGGACAAAAGGGGCAGTGATGTTAAAGCACTGCTGCGGCAGCACTTCAACGTCACTGCCCCTTTTGCGTACCCCATCGGTGGCCCTGCCGGGTCGTCGCTGCCCCTTTTGTGCCCCCCCCATTGGCAGCCCTGCTGGTAGGAACCCAGCAGGGCTGTCAATGGGGGAGAGCAAAAGGGGCAGCGACGTTAAAGCAGCCACCTTTTACCAGTACACCGTACCGGCCCGTACCACCTTACTTTCACCCCTGCCTGAAGGCCATCACACACAGTAATGGTCGATTTCTCCACCGCTGTTTCCATAACATATTTTGTTTTTTTAGGGGACAGGGTTGTTAGCCCTGTGCCTACCCCCCAGCCTGGAGGACCAGAGTGTCTGTTTTTTCTGTCCCCTCCCCCACAGGCCAGTCCAGCATGGTTGAACCTGCCAGGAGCAAAAAGCCCCTGCCGACAGAGACTCGGGGGATCGTTAGAGCACACAAGCTGTCCTGCCATGACAAGGTATGGACACCAGAGGACAAAATCAACCACAATAAGACAGATATCATGACCTTTAATGTTGCCTCACCATCACCAGTACGGATAGAGGATCATGTTCTCACCAATGTAGAAATGTTCACATACTTGGGCAGCACCATCAGGCAGGATGGTGGAATAAGCCAGGACATCCAGAACAGAATCTGAAAAACCAGGAATATCTTCAGGAGCTTAAATACAGTCTAGAAATCATCAAAGTACAATGCCAAAACCAAACTCAAGATTTATCAGAGTTGCGTACTTTCAACAATTCTTTATAGTGCAGAATGCTGGGGAATGAGAAAGTATGACGTGTCCAAACTGTCTTTATTCCATACAACCTGCCTCAGAAAAATCCTCCGTATCTTTTGGCCCAGAACAATCTCAAACCAAGATATATTGACACAGTGCAGCCAAGAGGATCCGAGCACCATCATTGCCAGGAGGCGTTGGAGATGGATTGGCCATGTGGTTCAGATGGAAACTGATTCCATCAACAGAATAACAATAAGATGGACACCTGAAGGCAAGCGAAAATGAAGCCACCTGAAAACAATATGGCAAACAGCTGTGGAAACCGAGCTGAAAAACCTGGGTCACAGCTGGGGAACTATTGAAAGACTTGCCAGAAACAGACTGGAGTGGAGGAGCTTTATCGCTGCCCTAAACGCCAGAGGCATAATGGGAACATGATGATGATTCACAAGCAATTAAATCACTTTGGGGCTTGTTGATGCTGCATCACAATGTGATAACAATGCATGTAAATATAATTTATCTTGTGTTGAGATGTACCACTGAAGTGGCATGACATTATGGTGGTGGAGACAGCTGCCTGAATTTGCTTAACACTTAGATCACATCTACACTAGAAGGATTTACCAGTAACATTTTTACCTACATAGAGCTGTTGCCATTGTAACGTTGCTGCTGTGTGTGCACATTTTGCTGGTGCTGCCTGTCTACACTTTGAGAAGTTGTATTGGCAAGACACACATTGCTGTGGGTAGGTTTCCCAGTGTGCACTGCATGATCTAGCACACTGCCTTATGGAACATTTAGGATGTGCATTGTGGGATGTCAACATTCATGTCAAGAAATCATATGGGAGCTTAGATTCAAGTTCCCACAATTTGCTCTACTCCAGTCTCCATCCCATAATCTCATATTTTTGTGCTGTATTTTTTAAAATTCCCACAATTATTTGCACCGATTTTCGATCTCTCTGTCATCTCACTGGCAGAAGCATAGATGGTGAACAGAATGCTGGAGTTCTTGTTTCTGTTGTAGTGATAGGGCACCTGGGCCTGATTCTTCTGTATTTGCAGCACCTCAGAACTACTACAGTGGCCAGGCATGCAGTCGTGAAAATGAGAAATTTGAGCAGGAGTGGATGCTGCAGACAGGGAATGAAAATCGCCAGATACAGCAGACATTCACCAGCTGCACATGGTGGAGTAGTGCTTCCGGGCCTGTGAAATGAGCATTGAATTGAGGGATCACATTGTGATGCAAATCTGAGATACCTGTGGAAGTTTGTAATGCAGAAGGCCACATTTTTGGAATTGTGTGCAGAACTTGTCCCAGTCCTCCAGCACAGAGACACCAAAATGAGAGCTGCTTTGATAGTGGGGAAACAGGTGGCAATCATGCTGTGGAAGCTAACAATACTGGATTGCTATCCATTTATAGACAATCAATTCCATGTTAGGAAGTCTGCAGTAGGGGCTGTTCTCATCCAGGTGTGGAATACCATTAAACATGTCCTGCTACACAAGATTGTGACTCTGGGCAATATGCAGTGAATAATAGATGGATTCAATGCTATGGGCTTCCCAAACTGCAATATGAGAGACATATCCTGATTCTGTCTTGCTTCTGAATATACAAACAGAAAGGAATACTTTTCCAGGTTATGCAGATACTGGTAGATCCCTGAGGATGTTTCACTGACATTAACGTTGGGCTGTCTGGCAAGGTGCATGATACTTGCATTTTCAGGAACACACGACTTTGATGACAAGTTGCATTCATAGAGATTTTTCCTGGACCAGCGCATTCACAGTGGTGTGATTGCAATCCCAACTGTGATTCTTTGGGGGTCCCAATCTATGGCTTATGAAACCACATGTTGGGCTCCTGGACAACAGTAAGAAAAGATATAACTATCCTCTGAGCTGGGTGCAAGATGATTGTTGAATGTGCATCCGGTAGATTGAAAGGATGGTGGAGTTGTCTCATGACTACTGGATCTCAGCAAGCCAAATATTCCTGTTATTGCTGCATGGTGTGTGACTCACGTCATATTTGTGAGGCAAATGGGGAAACGTTACCAACAAGATGGAGGAGGGGAACTGGAAAATCTGTCTGATTTTGAACATCCAAACCCAGGGGCAATTACAAGAGCACACCAAAGTGCTGTAAAGTTGACGGAGGCTTTAAGAGCACGTTTTAGATAGTGTTCTGTAGTAAGCCAGTATGTTGCTTTGTGTTTATTTGTGTCACTTTGTGATTAAATTGTAGTTTGCTTGTATCTGAATTAGAAATGAAGTGAATAAATCCATGGTACGCCCACATCTTGAATACTGCATACAGATGTGGTCTCCTCATCTCAAAAAAGATATACTGGCATTAGAAAAGGTTCAGAGAAGGGCAAATAAAATGATTAGGGGTTTGGAACGGGTCCCATATGAGGAGAGATTAAAGAGGCTAGGACTTTTCAGGTTGGAAAAGAGGAGACTAAGTGGGGATATGATAGAGGTATATAAAATCATGAGTGATATGAAGAAAGTGGATAAGGAAAAGTTACTTACTTGTTCCCATAATACAAGAACTAAGAGCCACCAAATGAAAGTATTGGGCAGCAGGTTTAAAACAAATAAAAGGAAGTTCTTCTTCACACAGTTCACAGTCAACTTGTGGAACTCCTTGCCTGAGGAGGTTGTGTAGGTTAGGACTATAACAGCGTTTAAAAGAGAACTGGATAAATTCATGGCGGTTAAGTCCGTTAATGGATATTAGCCAGGATGGGTAAGGAATGGTGTCCCTAGCCTCTGTTTGTCAGAGGGTGGAGATGGATGGCAGGAGAGAGATCACTTGATCATTGCCTGTTGGGTTCACTCCCTCTGGGGCACCTGGCATTGGCCACTGTCGGTAGACAGGATACTGGGTTAGATGGACCTTTGGTCTGACCCAGTATGGCCATTCTTATGTTCTTATGTTAATATACTGTTTGAATCTGGAGAGAGGATACTGGGTTGTGGGTCATATGGGGGTCCTATAAGACAAAATAAATCTTGATTTTCACAAACCAAACTTTACTGAACAATTATAAACCATAACACTTCTACAAAACCCCACTTAAAACCATTTTTTTAAAAAAAGGTGCTGAGCTTTCCTGTATGAATCACTTATCAGAGTAGGTTCACTCACTGGGGTTGAGTGGAAGGGATAGTTTGACACACTATGCTGGGAGACTGGGGGAGTCCTATGGGCCAGGCCCTGGAACCCTACAATTGTCCAAGCATTGCAATGGCTGCTGGGGTGCAAGTTTTGGGGAGATTTGTATCTATATATGCTGTCCCAGGAGCTGCATAATGTCTTGGTAGACTTCACTGTGCACCTCCTGGTCCTTCTACCTCTCCTCCAGCAAGTGCTTTCTCTATACTCCCTTGTTTTTTGGATCTTGAACCTGGAGCTCCTGAAGAGATCTGAGACCATGTCCTCCACTGACTGTTTTTTTTCCCTTTTGATCAAAGTTAGTCTTTTCAACAGGTGTGTGTGTGGGGGTGCCTCTCAAGGATACCTTAGGCAAGGTCACTGATAAACAACAAGACAGACAGACATTGTTAGATTTAAAGGCTTGGCCTACAGAAAAAGATAAATGAGAAAATTCCCTAAAAAGTTCCCCTAAAAAATTCATAAAAATATGAACAGGGTCAGACTTTCCAGACTGCTTGCATTAGGACAATTCAGCAGCTCCCAGTATGGTGAGTATATTGTGGGCACTTATCACAATATACTCCCCCCCCAAAGCAGTGAGAGGGGGATGATCTACTGTGTCCTTGGTAATAAATATAGAGATAGTGCAGTAAATATTGCAACATTTATTACAGGCAATGGTGATTCTCGCTGAAAAAAATCACTCATGAAGTAGTCAAAGGCCAAGGGAAGGCAACTGCTCAAGGCAACACAAAGCCACTGGGCCCTTATGCTGCTGGCCTCTTCACAGTGATGGTGCTGCTGGAATTCATTGCAGAGTGGCATGGGAAAGTTTCCTAAAGCAGGGAAGAACCAAAGCCACCCTTCCAAGAAATCTCAAGGCAAAACTTAAAAATAGCTGCTTTAAAACTTTATCAAGATTGTGCCAGATGATAACAGGGAGATCTGTGGCAGGATCAACACAACACTCCAAAAATGGAGGAGAGTGGTTGCCGCTGCTTAGCCCTACAGGTCAATTCAAGGCCAAGCTCTCCAGAGCTAGCAACAAACTGTCTTTCTACACCTGGATCCAGTTACAGCATGCAAATAATTTGTTTTGGGCTTGGACTCTTGGATTGGAAAACCAAAGCTCTGCATTTTTTGAAGTTTAAAATACATGTTTCCTGTATACTGTTAGCCATAGAAAATCAGGTAGTTTGAATGAGCAGTTCCTGGATTGCTTGCAAGAATTATTTGAAATTTTCTATGTGTTTTATTTGCATGCTCAGATTTCAGTATCAGTGTTTTTCTTTTTCTGCTTGCAATGCATTTATTTATGTTGCTCTCTTTTTTGCATATGACTGCCAGTGCATGTTGTTAAAATAAACCAGGTTCTTTGAAATGCAATTCCTTTGGTCCCTGCCCGTGCACTTTTGGATGCTATTTTGAGTGTGTGTAGGAGGATTTTTGTGGTGGGTGAACAATTTATTTTTTAAGCCATGAAACAAGTGGTAGCAGTGGGTTTTTCCTCCAGGCTCATCTGGGTTAGATTTGGCTTACACTCCTGAATCTCCGTGTTGTCTCCATCCTTCACATGCACCCTCCTCAACCAGTTCTTCATTGCTGGCTACTGCTGGGGTTCCTTCCTTCAGGTCTTGTGAGGTGTCCATGGTAATTTCTGGGGTGATGGTGGTGGTGTCCCCATCAAGCATGGCATCCAGCTCTGCACAGAAGTGGTAGATATGGGGGCCAGCCCGATTTTTTATTGGTCTCCCTTGACTCTTGGTGCAACTGACACATTTCCTTCCCCTCCAGCAAGGGTGGCACATGAACCATTGACTGGGGAAGGTTAGCTCCCAGACCTGCCCCTTCCATCCGAGGCCACGCCCCTTCCATGCCCCCCCCGCCAGAGCCCAGAGGCCCCTCCCCACTGCAGCCACCGGTCCCCACCCCAGGCTAGCGCCCCCCCGCCAGCCCTGGAGCGCTGGCAGCGCAGCTTCGACCCTGGAGCGCTGGTGGCGCAGCCGCAGCTCCCCTCCCGTTCCAGAGCACTGGAAGGGCAGGCAGTGGTTGGCCACAGCCCCTCCAAGTCCCGGAACGCCAGGAGGGCAGGCAGTGCACAGCCACAGCCTCCCCCCCAGTCCCAGAACACCGGGATGGCAGGCAGCATGTGGCTGCAGCCCAAGCTGGGGCCACTGCACAGGGGACTGGAGCTGCTGCAATGTTCCTTCTCTTCACAGGCTAAGGAAATTCAGAACTTCTTTCCTGGATCAGGCAGCAGCTTGAGGTTTAGCTGGAGTTTTGTGGGGAACCATAACTATGTGGTCACAGAGGTGTGCTTGGCAATGGGGGCTAGCCAGAAGGGAGGCACTTCAAAAATATGCTTGGGTCTTTCAAAGTGGGTGGGGGGGCGAAGAGGGTCAGATTTCTGGTCTTTGTGACACCAGGGCAGCAAAGTTTAGAGTGGTCATTGTTTCTGGAATAGTGGCATTGTGGGACTGTTCCTGGAGGACTATTTTGCTGCTATAAGTAATGCAGTATCCACTTATATATTCTACCATTGCACCTGTGCCATTAGAGGGCTTCTTTTTCATAAGCCAAGCTATCAAATTTTTCCTCTGGCTACTTATTCAAATTTGGCTAAAATAAATGATGTTGGGCAACTATCAGTTTCAGTCACTGTTTATCTTTAATGCCGGTCATCAGATGCAAATTATATATTAAGTCATGTGCATTATGAAAATATGTATGTGTGAATATGTTTTTGTATTTATATTTTAGAATCAGTGATGCAGGTTTACGATCATTTTTAGAAGGATCTTCAGGGACAAAGCTAAGAGAACTGAACTTGACTAACTGTATCCATGTCACTGATGCCTCCCTCATGAAAATAGCCCAAAGGTACTGTATTATTGTGCCACCAGTATTGATCTGGTGGTAATTAGCAATTATTCTCCTAAAATATTATTCTTTAGAAAATTAAATTTGGCAAATTATAGGGCTCAACACAAATTCTGTAGCCTGTATTATACAGGAGGTCAGACTAATCTATTGGTACCTTCTGGCCTTCAAAATCTATGAAAATGATCGCTGTGATGGAGAGTTCATCTCTACTAATTCAAAAAACTTCTTAAAAGCTTGTTGCCAGGTGGCAGAGTTGTCTTTAATTGTAAGCATTTCAAAGCTACATTTTTTTAACTCAATAAATATGCATAACCATGGTTGCACAAACTAATGAGGAGGAGGAGGAGGAGGGAGGAGTGCTGGCTGTATATCTACCAAAAAGTCATCTTGCAGTTTCAGGAAAAGATGGCATAATGCAGGCCACTGTTAGTTACTCCTCTGAGCAAGAGCAACGTTCATGATTTGCCAGTGTTTGCTGCTAACAGTAGCATGCATGTTAGCATGTTGGGGTATGCCTGTGTCTTTTAGCTGGCAGACAAGACTCCTTTGAGGCCATGGAGTGTGGGCTAGGGTACTAGCTGGGTGTACCTCTACTGTTCTTTTGAGCACTAGAAGGGTTCCTATCTGCTGACTGTATACGAGGAAGAAGCTCTTCATACTTTTCTCTCTTGTAATGCACCTACCCACCAAAGAGGGGGTCTAGTACAACATAGTTTATTCAAAAAGAGATTTATTGGATTATTGTCATTTAATGTGTTTAAAATGTACAGAATTATTTTTCCAGAAAAAAACATGCATGAAATAGTAGATTTCATCCATAGTGTAGAATCAGGGTGAGCTAGGCCCAAAAGAACTGACATGTAGTTCTGATGTTCAAAATATAAGGAAAACTTGGCTACAGTGTTTAAGAAAATATGTTTTGAAACAGATATTGTTGGTAGTTTAACCTTTTCATTGGATCAATGTTTTTATTAAAAACCTACACTATGTAGAACAGTAAATATTCTGTAGAGTTTGGATATTTTGAGGCTATTATTACATAATCTTATGTCTTGATTACATGATCTTATTGCCACTGGCTGGAGTGGCTCATAACCTTGAATGCAGACTGTCATAAACAGGGCAGATGCCCCAAATTGGCAGTGTGTTCTATAATTAGATTTCACCTTCAAATATACTCTCTGTGTAATGTTTAGAACTGTGAGTAGCCCCATTGGACAAAATAGCTACTTATAGTACTGAGCACTATTCCTGGCAGTAAGAACTGGGCCCTTTTTCTTACTTGGCCGTGTAAGCAATGTCCTACAAGCTGATAAATTGCAGTCCAAGTTTCTGATGTTGGGTAGTGTTTGATTGCTGTTTGTTCTTCATATTTTGGTTGTAGTATTTGTTGGTTTCTAATTTTTGTAGCTCTTACATAATTTTGTATTTTTCAGTAAGTCATGTACCCCCCCAAATCTTACTGAAACTCAGTGGGAGCTGGGTGCCTGATTTCTTAGGCTACCTTGAAAATCCTAGCCAATGGTATTACAAAAAATGTACATAACATAATACATTTCCATAATGAAGTGGAAAGCTCACATTTCTGTGTTTTAATTTAGGTGCCATAATCTGGCCTACCTGAATATGCGTTACTGTGAAAGCGTGACTGATGCTGGGATTGAGGCACTGGGAAACATGACCTCATTGATATCTATTGATATTTCTGGAACCACTGTCTCAGATATGGTAAAAACTCCATAAAAGAAAATCAATATGTTTCTTACCTAGATATTTTTCCTTAGTAATCCACACCCCCATTTAAAAAAAATCACAGAGATATTAAGTAGTGAAGTTACCATATCTTTAAAATATTCTGTAAAGCTTTGTAGACTATTTTGTACTGATGAATTTGATACATTTCAAAAACAGTTTCATAACTGCAGTAGTGTTTTAGCTTAAGAAAGGGCAATGTAGTAATTGGGCTTTGTGAAGGGATCTCTGTGGGAGTTTGGAATTCAACCCCCTGACTTGCAGGCAAGCCATGGAGTTGCAATTCAAATCCTCCACATTCATTGTTCCATGCCATGCCTCTTTGCAGCTGCTATGCAGGAATCCTGGGCCATTGAATCCACATAATTGTGAACTCAGTGCCCTGCCCCCAAACTGCCTTACATACTGCCTTACTAAGGGGCTGTGCGCAGTGACCTTCTCCCTTCAGCACCCATCCCTCTTTGACTCAGACCCTGGAGCATCCAGGGGAAGGCCAGGAGCTGGATGAGGAATATACACATTGCCCAGGGCCTGGAGGGAATTCTGCTGTAAAGGTAATACAGACCAGGGTTGAATTTCTCATTCTATAGTCCTTTTCCGGGGAGAATTAAGCTGGTTGCAAATCAGAATTTTCATCTTGTGGGAAATTCTAATACTGTAAAAATTCTTTTCATCCTGAATCAAGACAAAAAATTGAAATATTGAATTTTTTCATGGAATGGAAAGTTGCCAAAAAATTTCAATTTGGAACATTTCACTTTGACATTGCATATTGAAATGAAAAGTTTTGATATTCCCAAATCAAAATATTTCATTTTTGATTGTTGAACTGACTTAAAATGTTTTGTCTTAAGTTGCCAGGCTTCCCAGCCAGAGTGGGGTGTTTCCCAAGACACACATGATCAGATGATTTCTATGCTGCACTATGGTTGTTCAACCAGAGAGGGAAACTATGGTGCATCATGGGAGATGTAGTCCAGTCAGGGAGCTCAGCCCATGAAGGAGAATGGAGACACGAGGCACGCAAACTACAACTCCCAGGAGGCTTGGCTGCAGCTCAAACATACAGAGATTTATGTTGAACTGATCCAAAACAAAATGTTTCAATATGGTTTGGCAAATGGAAATGTTTTGACTCAGGTTGATTAAGCTTGAGGGAAAATCGAAAAAATTAGAGTAAAAAATTTCCAAAGGAAATTTTGAATGTATGAAAACTGCATTTTCTATCGAAAACACATTTAGATAGAATTTGTAACAGCTCTAATAGAGAGGCCCCCTTACATTGTGCTCCAAGGTATAGCTGCTATTGAAAGAAGCTCTGGCAAGATAGCTTCAAAGATGTCAAGTTGCCAGGAGCAGGAAACAACCATAGAGGGCCTTGGAGCCAAGTTAGACACGTGGGGCTTCCACACAGATGTTCATGGCTCTTGGCAGATTCTCCAAGATCCACAGTGCTAGGAGCCAGGTCATTTGCTCCTTCAATAGGAGTCCAAACCCTACTCTCCTGATAGAAAAGTTTGGAAGAAACTGTGAGAGAAACCTCTGCAGCAATTTCTTTCCCCTGGACTCCTTACTGTGTGTTTTAGTACAGGAGAATATGCTCTTCAGTGTTGACTCAGACCCTGTTTATGCAAACCTGTGAGCAAGAAAATCAGTGTTTGGCTCTAAAGCAGTATTTGTTCAAAAGCAATTAAAAACTCCTTAGCCTTGATGGAGGCCTAGAAAAGAAAAGAGTAACCCAAATAACAAGAGGTGGGGGGGAAACAAGGAGTTTTAATTTAATTTAAAATATAATTTAGCCACTGTTGGTATTTTTATAGTATATTTTGTGTGAGATTTGGAATTCTTGGAACTGTAAACTGTAAAGTTTTATAATGTAAGAATTTTCTTTTGATTTTCTCCTCTTTTTTGACCACAGTCAGACAGTTAAGATACTGTATGTTGCTTCTTATTCTCATTTACGTGCAGCAGAGCCCCATGCTGCAGGCAATCATCCAAACTCTGTTGCTGACACTACATTTTTCAGACATTCAGTTTTCCCTCCTCCCACAAGACAGATAAGTTAACCCTGAAATTTACCATTTATCATTGTATACAGTGTTGTTGTAGCTGCATTGGTCCCAGGATATTAGAGAAACAAAGTGGGTGATGTAATATCTTTTATTAGACCAACTTCTGTTGATGAGACACAAGCTTTTGAGCTTACACAGGCCTCTTCTTGAGGTGCGGAAAATGTACTCAGGCCTTGTCTATACTGCCACTTTACAGTACTGAAACTTTCTCACTCGGGTGTGAACCCCCCCCCCCCCCCCCCCGAGCGATGCAAGTTTCAGCGCTGTAAAGTGGCAGTGTAGACAGTGCACCAGTGCTGGGAGCCAGGGAGTGCTCCCCTCATGGGGGTGGGTTTTTTTACAGCTCTTTCCCAGCACTGGTGCCATGACTACACAGCCACAGCAGTGCTTTAACATTGCTAGTGAAGATATGCCCTCAGAGTGTCATGGCTAAATACAAGGTGGAACAGAATGTTTAGCATAAGTAGTTAACCCATATTTCAAGGGACCATTCAAGATGAAGTGGCCCGTTAACACCTCTCCAGTCATGGGGAGGGGAAGGAGAAGAAAAGCTGGTGAGGGAGGATTTAAATGAGTTATAGATTGTTGTAATAAGCCATAAATCCAGTGTCTCTATTCAGGCCATGATTTTTAGTATCTAGCAAAGTTTTGAATTTAAGGTCCCAAGCTTGTCTTTTGAAGGTGTTGTGCAGGTTTCATTGGAGAATGAGGACTGAGAGGTCAGCTATAGAGTGATTGCTTTGTGAAAAGTGTTCACCCACAGGTGATACAGTATTTTTGTCTTTTATCATTTTTCTGTGTGAGTTTATTCTAGAGCGTAGTGATTGTCTGGTTTCACCCAGATAGTTGCTACTGGGGCATTGAATGCCATGGATGAGGTACATCACATTATATGATAGGCATGTGTAGGATCCATAGATCTTGAAAGGTGGGGTGTGGGAGAGCGTTGATCATCGTAGAAGTGGATGCTAGTGTGGGAACGTTCTAGAGAGAGTTCAGTGGATGGGCGGTGGTGGTTGGTGAAGTTGTGGTAGAAATCTTTCTGGGAGTTTAAGTCATCTGTCCAGAGGATGAAAATAACATCAATGTATGTCAGGTATATCATTAGTTTTGAGGTGCCTTTGTCCAGAAGTTCTTCTTCATAGTGGCCAATGAAGAGGTTGCCATATTGGGGAGCCATTCTAGTACCCATGGCTGTTCCCATGGTTTGGACAACATGTTTGTTATTGGATTTAAAATTGTTATGGCTGAGAATGAAGTGGGTGAGTTTGGCAATATGTTTAGGATGGATATCGTCTGTGGGTGAACACTTTTCACAAAGTGTTTATGCTATATCTGACGTCTTAGTCCTCATCCTCAAAAGAAACCTGCACAACACTTTCAAAAGATGAGCCTGGGAGCTTAAATTCATAACTTTCCTAGATACTAAAAATCATGGACTGACTAGAGACACTGGATTTATGGCTTATTACAACACTCTACTTAACTCTCCCTCTTTCCCTCCTATGACTGGAGAGGTGTCAATGGGCCATTTCACCTTGAATGGTCTCTTGAACTATGTATTCATTATGCTAAACATTCTGTTCCACCTTGTATTTAGCTGTGACACTGAGTACTTTTCCCAGACCCGAAGAAGAGCTGTGTGTAAGCTTGAAAGTTTGTCTCTCTCACCAACAGAAGTTGGGCTAATAAAATATATTGCCTCACCCATCTTGTCATTCATCATTGTAGTAATTTCTGAACTAACTGCTTGCAGTGGCCATTACACTGTCATTCTCTGTGCTATATACTGAACCCAAAGTATACATCATATCCTTACATCTTGAGACATGATATGAAAAGTCATCTAACAACTTTTTGTTTAATTTGTGTGTGCTTTGAGTTTTTGATGAAAGAAGGATTAATTTAAACTTATTTTATACACTTTTTATAGTAATATAAATGAAGTTCAAACAAGATAGATATGTACACTTTTAATGTAGACTTTTTAAATACTGTGTAGAAGTTAGTTTTGAATACTGTAGTAAAGAACATCAGGTTTCAAGCCCAATGGATCCAACACCATTAAATGGTGCTATTTAGGAGAAACCATGAGGGCCAAATTCTCTTCTGCACTCTGTACAACAAATCTCTATTACATATTCTTCAAGTATTCTGTCAGAGGGAGTTGAGTAGGCGTGAAACATGCCTAATATGCAACATGGATTTGCACTTCAGAAGATAATTTTGTTTTAAATTTGGGGCCTGAGCCATTAGCTGTCCTAATGATGGAGGTTAGAATTGCTGCACTGCATACATACATAATATATTTTGTATAGTGGTCAAAAATCATATGCAATCTCTGAAAATTTTTTGATTGGATTACTGGGCTGAGATATCATAAATAGGAGCCTAAATTCAAACTCCTACTGCCATATTTAGCGATCTGCCTGGATTTCAAAACTGGCAACACCCAACAGCTTCCATTGCCTAAATATAGATCTAGGAGCATAATTTTGAGAGAGAAAAAATTGCCATTCTGGATAAAGAGGACACTTGACATGTTGCTTGTATGGAAAAATTTGCTGACACTTGGAATTAGATTTAACAAAAGACCCATTTTTTATAGAAGAATATTTCAGGAGCCCCATTGGACCCACTGTAATGAATATTGTAGTGCTCATAGCAAATTCATTTCCACTCTGTCCCATGCCTGGGACAGTTTTAGAATTATTGCCATGTGGTGCTTGAAGAGGCTAAGCTTCCTTTCTAAGCTTTTCTTTCAAGATGTTAGGCCAGTTAGTCAAAACAAAAGAAGAGTGCCAATGGAAATACAACAAAAATTAATATTGTAAATATTCAAGCAGCAGTATTATTCTTAGCCTATGTATTCGTATTATATGCAGGGAAAAATACTTAATTTGTTAGATATCTCAGCAAGTAAATTCATGAATAGGGCCCTGATTCCACACATGCTTACGGTTTCACTCTTGCTTAAGTATCTTGCTGAATCAGG
This sequence comes from Trachemys scripta elegans, assembly GCF_013100865.1. Taxonomy (NCBI): domain Eukaryota; kingdom Metazoa; phylum Chordata; order Testudines; family Emydidae; genus Trachemys; species Trachemys scripta. The sequence continues at coordinate 23,887,253 of NC_048298.1, read as the reverse complement.
GCCCAAGATTCGTGATGAACAAAACCAAGCCGGTTCCCATTAAGAAGACATGGGATTTATGAATGCAAGAAGCTGATATGATGCCTTTTTCTGTTCTTGATTTGTTATATTTCATAATGATATTGTGGCACCATTACTATGGAACTTATCTTAATTTGCTCATTAGGTTTCAGACTGTTGCTCTTACTCACCTGAGGCCCAACTGTGTTACTCTTGGTCACAATGTTGAGTACTTATGAGAGTAGTCCAGTTGGGACCACCTGCATGAGTAAGTACTCACTAACATGAATAAGGACAGCACAGTTGGGTCCATTGAAATCAATAGAACTACTTTTGAAGTTCTAGTTAGCCTGAGACAGAATGACAGAACCTGGCCCCAGATAATTTTGTGATTAAAAACTTAACTGAAAAAATTGAGATTTCCTGATGGGTTACTACAGTTGTGATTCTAAAAAGCAGATAGGAGGAATTTCTATTCCCTGTACATATTATGTTTTTGTGAGCCTGATCCTGCAAGTCCTTGCTTTCTCATGGGGCCTAATCCAATGCTCAGTTAAGTCAATAGGAGTCTTTCCATTGACTTCAGTGGATATTGGATCAGGCCCATAGTGTTTACTCTTCCCCATAGAGCCATTGACTTCAGTGGAACTGAGTGCAGGAATGAAGGTTTGCAGGATCAGGCACCAAACTGGTAACATCAAAAATATTGTTAATGTCAAAGGAAAATGTGAATGTATTCACTTATTTTCATTTAATAGAAGACCATCAAGGTTAATAATGTTTAAGACACTTTCCAATCAGTTACAGTGTATGTTACTTTTGGGAAATTGTTTTTTTCCCCTTTTACAAGACTTAAAACGTGCTATGATGGTAGCAAGGAAGTACCCGATACGCACATTTTCAAGCAATTTCCTGTCTGCAGTATTTCCAAAGTACATCTGCTGTACTTTAAAAATGTAAATCCCTTCATTTCTGTTACTCCTGCCTTCCCTCCATGGAAGATGGGATCCAGTGTTATGTCTATGCTACCCTTTTATTGCCTTGATACACAGGTCATAACTACACTTAATGGAAACATAAGCTATAGCCTAACATTCTTGTGTCTGCTGTTTTCATTAAAAAGGATATAAGGATTTTTGATCTGTCTAGGAACAAGCAAGTTTCAGACATATCTCAGCCCAAAGACATACAGTACAATTTTCTGAAAATAATGGGATATGAGCAAGGACATAGCCTATATTCTAATACCTCTCAGATGTATTTTATTGAAGGGAATCTTTCTCTTTTCAGTTTTACATTTCAGAATACATTTCCTTATTTATTAATAATCAAAATGGCTTTGATAAATAACACGTATTAAAAAGTCACAAGAATGTTTTTGTAACAAAGATATTGTTGTTCTTCCCCTCATACTCCAAAATGGTTGCTCAAAATTTTTCCAAAAAGTAGTTTCAGGCTGCAAGCAAGTCTGAGAAATTTCAGCCTAAAGATTAAAGTTTTGGAATGTTCTTCTTTGAGTGTTTGCAGACATGTATTCCACTCAGGTGAGTGTGGGCTGAAGCTGGAGAACACTGCTGAGCAGTACCCATCAGGGCAGCGCTTGTGCCCTCTGTCTCTTGTAGCCCCTCCCATGGCTATATAAGGGCCATGCTGGTCCATATAAGGGCGGTGCTCCCCTGACTCCCCTGCATTCCTTCTCACTGCCTGCATCTTGGGCCAAAGCTTCCTGTACAGATTTTACCTCACGGTTTCTGATGACAACAGTGAGACTGTATGTAAAGTTATTAAGTAATACCTTAGTACTTAGTTTAGAAATGAGTTCTCTTTATAATGTTACATGGATATGCCCTCACTAGGGTTTAAGTACAGTCCTTTGTTTGGGGTGGCTATCCCCAATAATGACCTCCACACGGGTGTTTGTTATGTCTAAGAGAGGGGCACATTAAAGAAAAGTGCTCCATTTGCTGCTCCTTTAAGAAAAGGACTCTGGAGGCCCGGGGCTTACATATAATACAGCACCTCATGGAACTGCCGTGAAGCTGGATTGAGCCCTGGGGCCCTCTGCAGATCACCAGGTCCATCAGTCTTTGGAGCTGGTGCTGATCGCAGATAGGCTGCCAGATTCAGACTGTTCCCTTCCTCTGGTCCCCCAAGGAAGAGGATTCATAAAACTAATTGGAGCCATTCCAGAGCTCAGAGAGAATCTCCCTCCTCTTGTTAGAGGAAGGTGGAACACCACCATGTTTCTTTCGTGGGCCAAAACCCACTTCATCGGATATATGCAGTGGAAAATACAAGTAGGAAGATATATATACATCGAGAACATGAAAAAAATGGGTGTTGCTATACCAACTCTAATGAGGCTAGTCAATAGTCTCGTTATAAGTTGGTATGGCAACACCCATTTTTTTCATGTTCTCGATGTATCTATATCTTCCTACTGTATTTTCCACTGCATGTATCCAATGAAGTGGGTTTTAGCCCATGAAAGCTTATACCCAAATAAATTTGTTAGTCTCTAAGGTGCCACAAGTACTCCTGTTCTTTTTGCTGATACAGACTAACACGGCTACCCCTCTGAAACATGTTTCTTTTGATGCCTTAGATAGAGCTGGGTTATTTATCCACTTTCCGTAGAGTGACCATATTTCCCTAAAGAGAAAACAGGATGCACAGGGCTGGCCCAAGCTTCCTGGCATTGCTGCTTGCCCCCCTCCCTCTGAATGTTCTGCTATGCCCCCAGTTGAGCCAAGTAGCAGAGATGGGGACGGGGCGAAGAGGAATGGGTATGGGCTGCGATCTGGACAGCAAAGCAGGGTGTGAGGGTGCAAGTGTGTATGAGTACTTTTGGGCTCAGAACCAGAGGTGAAAGTATTGGACTATGCCCAAACACGACAAATGCCCATGTTTGCCAGAAGAGTCAGGATGTTCGGGACAGGGCTTAAAAAGGAGACTAACTTTCCGGTACCACGGCAAGATCAGACTGGCACTATACCGTCGATTCCACAAACCATCCGCTGAACAGCCACTGAATTCAGTACTGACATCACTTTTTACACTGACAGTCTTGAACCCACTGGCTTACCAGAAAGCAGCTGATTTACTCTCCCTTTTGGTCCTGGACTCTCCTCTGATTCAGTTACTTCAGGGAGATCTGCCAGAAAAATGAACCCAGTCCCGTCATCAGCACCGAGACACCCTTTTTTGGTACCAATACCATTTTCAGTGCCCAAGACTTTGCTAACCTGGACTTCAGCATCTGTGGGAGCAATTCCTGATCCAGCACCAACCTTTTCCTTGGTACCAGCTGTGACTATGGTAACGATGGGCTTCCTGATAATGAATGTTATTGCAGCTTCGAATTGCCAGTATACGATGTCAGTGGCTACAGTTCTGGCTGAGATCTCGATGCAGCACTGGACTTCAGTCAGAGCAGGGTGTTTGGTAGCCCTAGCAGGTTTGGCCCCTTCATTACTGGCAGGCTATTCAGTGGACTCTTCATACTTGAGGTTGGGATCCCCAAGCCCCAGACTCATCCTTCCTGGTTCTGGAAGATTTTAAGGCTTATCAGGAGGATGTCTGCAGCATAGGGTATCCACACTGAGTTTGTCTGAGAGAACACCCATACATTGCTGGACATTCTGCAGATTTCAGCCCCGGGAAGAGTAACCTTCCCTATCTATGAAGTTGTCTTGGAGCTGGCAAGGTCCTTGTGGCATACACCAGCGGCTGTGCCTGCTACACTGAAATGTACTGACAAATGTTACTATGTGCCGGTGCAAGGATTTGAGTGTTTCTACTCACATCCAACTCCCAATTTGCTTGTGGTGACTGCTGCTAATGAGAGACTGTATCAAGGCAGATATAAATCCACACCTAAAGATAAAGAAGCCAAGAAATTGGATTTAATGGGGAGGAAGGTTTATTCTACATCTTTCCTCCAGATGTGCACTGCTGGAGAGCAGGCACTCTTGTCTAAATATAACTTTGTAAGTTACCTGGGGATGTCAGGGAAGAGTTCAAGGCTTTCCTGGCAGAGGGCTGTCTAGTGGCATAGACAGTCAGCGCTCCATGTGGTTGACACCTCATTTAGGATTATGGCCTTGGCAAAAACAATGAGGAGGCCTTCTTGGCTGCAGAACTCTGGCATTGCTCCAGATATGCAACAGACCATAGAAGACTTACTGTTTGATGAACGGTCTTTGTTTTCTGAAAAGACAGATGAGACATTACATTCTTTTAAGGACTCCAGGGCTACATTGCACTCCTTAGGATTTATACCCCGGCAGTTAATGGGTGACAGCGAACCCATTCGCTGTCACCCAGAGAGCAATGGAAAGGCAAATGTGTAAGATATCGCTCTGTGATCATATACCGAATGAGGAGATCAGAAGGCGTACAGAGGTGACCAATGTAGTGCAGGTGATGTATGACGCAAAGCGAAGATGGGTGGGTCATGTAGTCTGCAGGCAAGACAATAGATGGACAACCTGCATCAGTAACTGGATCCCAGAGGCCACAAGTGACCGCTGGGCAGACCGAAAACATGCTGGGCCAATCCCATGACAAAACTCTTTGGCCAGAAATGGAAAGAACATGCTCGCACATCTGAATTGGATATATGCTTTTCCTCCTATTCCTCTCATCTTTCAGGTTATCCTCAAGCAGAAGTTGGACCATGCCAAACTGGTTCTTGTTGCGCTGGCTGGGCCAAGACAGTGTTGGTTCTCTGAGCTTCTCAATTTGTCTATTTGACCTCCCAGATCTCTTTCTCTATTTCCCGAACTACTGAATCAGCACCACAGCCAAGTTGCACATCCGGCTCTGAGCAGTCTACATCTCATGGCATGGATAGTGTATGGCTAGATGAGGAGGAAGGTTAATGTTTGGGAGTAGATAGGAGGGTCCTATTTAACAGTCGGAAGCCATCTGCTAGGACTACCTGTTGGGCCAAATGGAAGAGTTTTTCAATTTGGTCAATATCTAAGGAAATTCCACCGATGTTAGCTCATGTTCAGGACATTTTAGATTATTCATTACATTTGTCGTCCTTGGGTCTGTCTCTTAGCTGATCGAGGGTTCACTTGGCAGTGATCTCGGTGTTCCATCCATCAATCCAAGGGCAATCAGTTTTCCCAAACTCAGTGGTAGTGAGATTTCTGAAAGGTATTGTCTGCCTGCTTCGACCTGTAATTGTGGGACCTTAATACTGTACTGGCTGCCCTCATGGGTCTTCCGTTTGAGTCACTAGCAACTTGCTCGTTGTCTCTCCTTTCCCAAAAGACAGCCTTTCTTGTTGCTATAACTTCCACAAAAAGAGTCAGTGAAGTGCAGGATTTTATGGCAGGGCCTCCCCTTACTCAGTTGTTCAAAGACAAAGTGTCCTTGAGGCTACATCTGAAGTTTTTGTCCAAAGTAGTTTCACAGTTTCACCTTAACCAGGTTATTTACTTACCTGTATTCTTTCCTAAACCACACTTGAATGCAGATGAACAGGAACGTCAGACGTTAGATGTGAGATGATGTCTGGCATTCTGTCTGGAAAGAACTAAATCATTTTGTTCTCAGCTTTTTGTCTTTTATGCGGATCAGATGAAAGGTCAACTAGTATCTGCACAGACAATCTCTAGGTGGATAATTTCCTGCATTATCACAGGTTACGGAGTAGCTCAGACCACACACACCTCCACAGACTTTATGGGCTCATTCAACAAGGGTTCAAGCAATATTGATCACATTTCTCAGCGATGTTGCAGTTTTGGACATTTGTAGGGCTGCTACATGGGCTTCTGTACAAACTTTTGCCAAAAATTGTGTGTTCGCCACAGTATCTAGGTCAGATGCAATTTTTGGGAAGGCAGTTCTGCAGTCATTATTTAAGCAGACTTCGAGTTCCACCTCCTACCAGTACTGCTTGTGAGTCACCTGAGTGAGGGACTACATCTCTGCAACCACTCAAAGAAGATAAGACGGTTACTTACCTGTACAATAATGGTTGTTCTTTTAGATGTGGGTGGAGACAAGTATTCTATGATCCACCCTCTGTCCCTCTACATGGGAGTCTTTGGTCTCTGATTCTGGTGCGAAGGAACTGAGGGGGGATAGGGAGGTGCCACTCTTATATCGCCATGGGAGGGGCTATGAGGATCAGAGGGTGTGAGCGCCATCCTGCTGGGTACTGCTAAGAAAAGTTCTCTGGCTTTGGTGCATGCATACCTGAGTGGAATATATGTCAGCACCCACATCTTGAAGAACAACAGTTACAGTACATGTAAGTAACCATCTTTTTTAAACAACTGAAACCAAGAGATTAAAATGGAAATGGTTATTCAGCCTTTACTATGGCAGTGGCCATTTATCCCTCTAAAACACGGATAAACACAACAATATTTTAAAAATACATAGTCCTTGAAAAATATGATCTTAAAAATCTTCCTAAAAACTCCTTTTTGGGGGCTAGCCTTCTGCTACTGATCAGCTTCCATGTGTTTTTGCTCTCATAAGGTCTTTAGGGCAGGGATGGTCTTGTTCTTTGTATGTTTGCAAAGTATCATGCATACCTCTGGCACTGCAGAGATGATCAAATAAATACTTTTTGATAAGATTGTAAATACATTTGAAAAATATTTGTAGGCCTTTCAAGCTTCCATTATTGAGCTAAAGCATGTGTATTTGGGCCAAAATCTACTTGCCTAAGTCCTGGTCTGCACCTAAACATTAGATTGACCTAGCTACCTCAATCAGGGCTGTAGTTAGGTTGACCTAGCCCCCACTGTAGCCACAGCTAGGTTGATGGAAGAATACTTCTGTTAACCTAACTACCACCTCTCGGAGAGGTATATTAACTACATTGATGGGAAAACCACTTCCATCAACATAGGAAGCATGTACGCTATGGTACTAGAGAGGCAGAGCTGCAGCACCATAGTTGTGTTGCTGTAGCTGCTGTTGCATAGGCATACCTAACTCCCCAAAACAGTCCTAATGACCTCAGTGCAACTGCTCACGTGAGTTAGATGAGTAGTATTGGCCCTAAGCATCACTCTCATGCTCCCCACAAGTTTGTTAAAAAGACTCGATTTTTTTTTTTATGTCTCTTCAATGTACTTCTGGGAACTCTGTTCTAAGTCTAAGAGTCTGAAAACATGCAGCTGCCTGATTTTCATCATGATATGCAGATAGCTATACTGCAACCATCTCTAAACAGGTTCATTATTAGCCGAGATTCTGTAATGCAGCAATTACCATGAAAATTGTACAATGTAAGTTAATTGTATACATTTTCTATAATAATTTAAGGCAAAAAATATAAGTTTCCCTAGGTAGTCTAAAGAAAAAAACATCAAGAGCAGGAAAGGAATTACCTTTATTTAGTAATTTATCCTATCACAGACTTGACATACTAGTAAGTCTGGTTTCGACTAGAGGAAAACAACTCCGACACTTATTGTTTATACCTACATAAAAGAAGAGATGTTTTATGTGACCTCAAGCTAATTGCACAATGGCCCAAAATTTCAAACTTCATTGCCTATTGTTAGGCACCTGAATCGATGTTTAGGCATTACATGTGGCCTGACTTTTAGAATTGCTGAGCCCCTGCAATTTCCATTGATTTCAGCATCTCTGGAAAATCATGTCACTATTTAAATATGGAATTTGGTATCTGAATTCAGTTTGAAACTTTGGTCTACGTGGCTTGTTCAGAGTCACACGGGCGGCGTGTGTGATTTTGATGGAGATACTCTTAGGAGTGAGGATTTGCAAGATGAAGCTCTAGAACTTTAACAGTAATCCTTTGTGCAACAGTAGAAATTCTGGACTAATCAGAACATATTTTGACTTATTTTAAAGCACATCAGAAAATTTAGGAAAGCAAAATTCTAAATGAGAGCTCTTATTTGTACCAAGGCAAACCAACATACATTATAGCTGTTGACCTTTAAGGGTATAAAGAGATATGTGGATGAAAGTCTCAGCACAAGTTGAAAATAAAGTGGCACATGGTTATTATTAGTGAGAAACGGTCAGTCTGTATTTGAAGGATTTGAGAGCATAGACTTCCAGTGTGTGGGCATACATAATAAAAAGTTGTTCTTTAGTATTGCCTCTTGCCATAGCCTCATATGACTTTTGGCTCTAGCAAGTGAAGACCCTCCATAGATAGTCAGAGTAAATGGTCACTTTCCACTCTGCAAGAAGCCTGTGCAAAACAATAATAATAAACTTTACACACTCTTATTTTTCTTTATCACATTTCCTTCTTGTGCAGCATGGCTGTTCTGAAAGATAGCAGATAATTTGCTGGTCAAAATGTTCACACACCACTCATATAGAAGAAAATGAAAAATTTGTTTTCTGGAGGCTCACTTTGTACTTTGTTTTGGTTTTACTACTGTAAAGCATGCAGGTCCCTGGACATCTGGCATCAGTATAAATTTTTTAACACCAAAACTCTCATTCTCCTTAGGGTTTGAGAATGATGGCCAGTTTGTGCTGGCCCTTGCCCCCAGTGTACAAGGAAAAGAAAATTCAAACGATCTTCCCTTCCCAACACTGGGACTTGCCGTAGTTGCAGTCCTGAACACAGGAACTGCTTCCTGCAGACATGATATCCCCTGGACTCCTGCTAGGGTAGTCTGACTGTACACAACCTCTGGCTGGTGCCTAACAGGAACCATCTGGCCCTTGATTTGAGGCATAATTTAAATGTAAAATAATTGAATATAAAGCTTGGTTGAAGAACTGCAACTAGTATTTGTTTTTTGCCCACATAGTTAATGTAGACTTGTTTGTGAAAAGCTCGTTTCAGTCCAAAATTTTGAAGCGAATCGGTAAAATGGTTCACTTTATGAAAACGCTAATTTGTTTACTGGAAGTAAAAACATTTAATGCATCTCTGCTTCCTCTACTTCCTTTTCTCACTTATATGAAAAAGTTAATTGTTGTTGTTTTTTCAACAAATACTTTCTTAAAAGACCACACAGCAATTTTTATCTAACTTGGCTGGAGTGAAGAGATCTGCACAAAAGCCATAAATTTGTTGATTTCCAAACATAAGTGGATACAGATAGGAAATCCAGATCAGATGAGCAGTTCTCCCTAATGAACTCTTAGAAGTATTAATTTAATTTAATTTAATTATTTAATTAATGTAAGGAGCTGGTATGTAATGAAAATTATTTCTGGCTCCAAAGAAAAGAGTACAAATCAACATGATGTTTACTTTTGAACCATGTGAGGATGGCTACATAAAGGGATCATTTTCTGGAGGATAGAACAGAGGAAGGAGACCTCACTTTGTCTTGAACTCTTCATATGAGTTCAGGCACCTCACTAATTCAACGTCTCAGGGCTTCACTTTCCTCTGTAGAACTGAGATAATATCTCACAGAGGTGTTGTTTGGGTAAGTTAGTTAATGTCTTTAAACGGTGTAATCCTCAGATGGAAGATGCTAGATGCTGTAAATTTAGGACATTATTATCATCTATCTTAACAAAATGTTATTTCACAGACATGTCTTTTTATAATATAAAGTTGAAATTTATTTGGCATGTTTTCAGAGCTTGGCAGCTCTGGGCCACACTAGAAGAATGAAGGAACTTTCTGTATCTGAATGTAGGAAGATCACTGATATGGGAATTCAGGTAAGATAAAACAGACCCTTTTACAGGGATATAGACAGATGTCCTCCTAGAAGTCCCTCTGCTTTCTCAAATTAACCATGTCAAAAACGGAGCTTATTTTCCTTTAAAACCCTCTCAATCCATCACCCAATCCTGCAGCCTTGGTGATATCACTGATTTTTCTCTTTCCTTTTCCCAGCATATTATGGCCATCAGTGAATTTTAAATTTTTCCCTCTATATTATCTCTAAAATACTCACCTTCCTAAATATCAATTATTCTAACCTTCTCCTTTCTAGCCTCCCCACTGTCCTCTTTTGTCAATCCAAAATACGGCAGCTAAATATCTTCCTGTAATATTGCATTAACTGTGACGCTCCTCCACTCATGGAGTCCCTTCACTGGCTTCTTATGTATCAGTTTTAAATTCATTAGCCTCACTTTCAAAAACCTTCACAACTCTGTTCCTGCTTATAGCTTGTCTCTATTTCCACCTATTCCCCATTTCAATCCGACCTTAGTGAGTTTCATCATAAACATTTTTATGTCATAAATATTTTCCTTTCTAAAATGATTGATTTATACTGCACTTTTGAAATTTTAATCTTGGGCCGTATACAACATAAAAATGCTGTTTGGTTACAGTTTGACCATGAGCTGTGTTCTTTAAGGTATTACTTTATATTTTTCTATGCAGTGGTAGTTTAGAAATAAAACATAGCCAATATCTTTGTTTAGAAGGTGGTCTCAATTAACAGCTACTCTAACCACAGCTATATCTTTATAATGCAAACAGAAAGGGAAAGTAATTACATGGTATAGAAACAACCTTTGTTTTGAAGCCACCCTCAGATTGAAGTTACTAAAGAGGGAACTATTTGCATTTATTGGAAACTATGACCTCTAAATGAAGTTATATAGTAATTAAATATTTTTACTTCATAGTGTCTAGCAGTTGTCATAAAAATAATAATACCAGTACATTATTTCAGCTGAAGATTTCACTGGAACAGCACATTTGATGAATTGTTTTAAGTTTCGGATTTACTGACGCATGCAGCATCTGTTTTTAATTATTATCAGTGATGTTATTTCCCATCTGAACATTTGTCACATTTACATTTTGATTGTAAAGATTACTTGCATATTGAAATCTGATTTATCATTTTGTTTCTGTTATACAAATTGCTCTTTATTGTTGTAATTTTTATTAATATAGCATCATAGATAGTCATGGTGCTTTTGGAAACAATACACAACTAAGGCCTCGACTTTATATATGTACATACACTTTTATGCATTCACAAGTTGTGCATGAAGAGAGTCTAAAGTATGATTACAAATAGAGGATAACTTGTGCAAGCAAATATCTTTGTACATGTTTAAGTGTGATTTACATGTGCACACTGATCATTTTGCACTTGCATCACACTTTTCCACAAAGACCTTTAAACGTTTCCACCTAAGTCCCTGCCTGTAGACTCTAAGGGTATGTCTACACTACGAAATTAGGTCGAATTTATAGAAGCCAGTTTTATAGATATTGGTTTTATACAGTTGATTGTGTGTGTCCCCACGTAAAATGCTCTAAGTGCTCTAGTCGGCAGACCGCAACCACAGTACCGAGGCTAGCGTTGACTTCCGGAGCGTTTTACTGTGGGTAGCAATCCCACAGATCCCGCAGTCTCCGCCGCCCATTGGAATTCTAGGTTGAGATCCCAATGCCTGATGATGCAAAACAGTGTCGCGGGGGGTTCTGGGTACATGTCGTCAGGCCCCTCCCCCTCCGTCAGAGCAACGGCAGACAATCGATTCGCGCCTTTTTACCTGGGCTACCTGTGCAGACAACATACCCCGGCAAGCATGGCGCCCACTCAGCTCAGCTCACCGTCACCATATGTCATCTGGGTGCCGGCAGACGTGGTACTGCATTGCTACACAGCAGCAGCTAATTGCCTTTTGGCAGTAGACGGTGCAGTATGACTGGTAGCCTTCATCGGCTATCTGGGTGCTGGCAGACGTGGTACTGCATTGCTACACAGCAGCAGCTCCTTGCCTTTTGGCAGTAGATGGTGTATTACGACTGGTATCCGTCATGGTCATATTCCAGTTCAGTCAGAGGTACCTGGGCAGACATGCTTTGTCTCCTGGAGACTCAGTCCTGCCGGCAGTCCTATTGAACCGTCTTGACGATGATGGCTAGCAGTCATAGTACAGTATCTTCTGCCAAGCACCCAGAAGATGCCAAGGGCTATCAGTCATGCTGCACCGTCTGCTGCCAGCTTAAGATGTAAAAAATAGATGGACCAGATTTGTTCTGTAGTCATTTGCTTCCCCCTCCCTCCGTGAAATCAACGGCCTGCTAAACCCAGGGTTTTGAGTTCAATCTTTGGGGGGGCCATTCTGTGTGACAGTTGTTTGTGTTTCTCCCTGATGCACAGCCACCTTTGTTGATTTTAATTCCCTGTACCTGTACTCCATGTCGTCAGTCGCCCCTCCCTCCATCAGTTTCGCGCCTTTTTTCAGACCAGACGCCATAGCACTGGGATCATGGAGCCCGCTCAGATCACCGCAGCAATTATGAGCACTATGAACACCACGCGCATTGTCCTGGAGTATATGCAGAGCCAGGACATGCCAAAGCAAAACCAGGACCAGACGAGGAGGCGATTGCAGCGCGGCGACGAGAGTGATGAGGAAATTGACATGGACATAGACCTCTCACAAAGTACAGGCCCCAGCAATGTGCAAATCATGGGTGTTACTGGGGCAGGTTCATGCCTTGGAACGTCGATTCTGGGCCCAGGAAACAAGCACAGACTGGTGGGACCGCATCGTGTTGCAGGTGTGGGATGATTCCCAGTGGCTGCGAAACTTTCCCATGCGTAAGAGCACTTTCATGGAACTTTGTGACTTGCTTTCCCCTGCCCTGAAGTGCCAGAATACCAGGATGAGAGCAGCCCTCACAGTTGAGAAGCGAGTGGCGATAGCCCTGTGGAAGCTTGCAATGCCAGACAGCTACCGATCAGTCGGGAATCAATTTGGAGTGGGCAAATCTACTGTGGGGGCTGCTGTGATCCAAGTTGCCAGGGCAATCAAAGACTTGCTGATATCAAGGGTAGTGACTCTGGGAAATGTGCAGGTCATAGTGGATGGCTTTGCTGCAATGGGATTCCCAAACTGTGGTGGGGCGATAGACGGAACCCATATCCCTATCTTGGCACCGGAGCACCAAGCCACCGAGTACATAAACCGCAAGGGGTACTTTTCAATGCTGCTGCAAGCCCTGGTGGATCACAAGGGACGTTTCACCAACATCAACGTGGGATGGCCGGGAAAGGTACATGATGCTCACGTCTTCAGACACTCTGGTCTGTTTTGAAAGCTGGAGGAAGGGACTTTCTTCCCGGACCAGAAAATAACCGTTGGGGATGTTGAAATGCCTATCGTTATCCTTGGGGACCCAGCCTACCCCTTAATGCCAAGGCTCATGAAGCCGTACACAGGCAGCCTGGACAGTAGTCAGGACCTGTTCAACTATAGGCTGAGCAAATGCAAAATGGTGGCAGAATGTGCATTTGGACGTTTAAAAGCGTGCTGGCGCAGTTTACTGACTCTGATAGACCTCAGCCAAACCAATATTCCCATTGTTATTACTGCTTGCTGTGCACTCCACAATATCTCTGAGAGTAAGGGGGAGACATTTATGGCGGGGTGGGAGGTTAAGGCAAATCGCCTGTCCGCTGCTTACGTGCAGCCAGACACCAGGGCGGTTAGAAGAGTACAGCAGGGTATGCATCAGAGAAGCTTTGAAAACCAGTTTTGTGACTGGCCAGGCTACGGGGTGAAACTTCTGTTTGTTTCTCCTTGATGAACCCTTCCCCCGCCCCCGGTTCACTCTACTTCCCTGTAAACTAACCATCCTCCCTTCCCCCCTTTGAGCACTGCTTGCAGAGGCAATAAAGTCATTGTTACTTCACATTCATGCATTCTTTATTAATTCATCACACAACTAGAGGGATAATTGCCAAGGTAGCCCGGGATGGGTGGGGGAGGAGGGAAGGAAAAGGACACACTGCAGTTTAAAACTTTAAAACTTTAACACTTATTGAAGGCCAGCCTTCCGATGCTCAGGCAATCATCTGGGGTGGAGTGACTGGGTGGCCGGAGCCCCCCCCACCGTGTTCTTGGGCGTCTGGGTGAGGAGGCAATGGGACTTGGGGTGGAGGGCTGTTGGTTACACAGGGACTGTAGCGACGGTCTCTGCTCCTGCTGCCGTTCCTGCAGCTCAACCATACGCTGGAGCATATCAGTTTGATGCTCCAGCAGCCGGTGCATTGACTTTTGCCTTCTGTCTGCAAGCTGACGCCGCCTATCATCTTCAGCCCGCCACTTGTTCTGTTTAGCCCGCGATTCATCCCGCCACCTCTCCTCTCATTCATATTGTGCTTTTTTGCACTCTGACATAGACTGCCTCCACGCATTCTGCTGTGCTCTTTCAGCATGGGAGGACATCTGGAGCTCCGTGAACATATCATCCCAAGTCCACCGTTTTCTCCTTCTAATCTTCGCTAGCCTCTGTGAAGGAGAAACATTTGCAGCTGGTGGAGGAGAAGGGAGAGGTGGTTAAAAAAGACACATTTTAGAGAAGAATGGGTACCCTCTTTCACATTAAATTTTGCTGTTCACATTACACAGCACATGTGCCTTCGTTACAAGGTCGCATTTTTCCTCTTATATTGAGGGCCTGCCAGTTTGGTGTGAGAGATCACTCACGCAGTACCAGACAACAGAATTCGGCTTGCAGGCAGCCATGGTAAGCCACAGTCTTTTGGCTTTTTTAACCTTCATAACACGTGGGAATGGTTTCAAACAGCAGCACCCTCATTTCCCATACCAAGGACCCATTGGGTTGGCCATTTAAAATGGGTTTGCAATGTAAAAGGAGGGCCTGGGGTTTCCGGGCACAAACCCAACTACCCCCTCCCCCCCCACACACACACCCAATTCTCTGGGATGATCACTTCACCCCTCCCCCCCACCGCGTGGCTAACAGCGGGGAACATTTCTGTTCAGCCGAGCAGGAACAGGTACCTCTGAATGTCCCCTTAATAAAATCACCCCATTTCAACCAGGTGATCATGAATGATATCACTCTCCTGAGGATAACAGAGAGAGATAAGGAATGGATGTTGTCTGCATGCCAGCAAACACCAGGACCATTCGCTGCCATGCTTTGTTATGCAATGATTCCAGACTACATGCTACTGGCCTGGCATGGTAAAGTGTCCTACCATGGCGGACGGGATAAGGCAGTCCTCCCCAGAAAACTTTTGCAAAGGCTTTGGGAGTATATGAAGGAGAGCTTTCAGGAGATGTCCCTGGAGGATTTCTGCTCCATCCCCATACATGTTAACAGACTTTTCCAGTAGCTGTACTGGCCGCGATTGCCAGGGCAAATTAATTATTAATCATTAAACACGCTTGCTTTTAAACCATGTGTAATATTTACAAAGGTACACTCACCAGAGGTCCCTTGTGTGCCCTCAGGGTCTGGGAGCATACCTTGGGTGAGTTCGGGGTTACTGGTTCCAGGTCCAGGGTGATAAACATATCCTGGCTGTTGGGGAAACCGGTTTCTCCGTTTCCTTGCTGTGAGCTATCTTCATTTTCTTCATCATCATCTTCCGCGTACCCCGACCCGCTTCCCTGTTGCGTGTTTCTCCATTGATGGAGTCAAAGCACACGGTTGGGGTAGTGGTGGCTGCACCCCCTAGAATGGCATGCAGCTCCGTGTAGAAGCGGCATGTTTGCGGCTCTGCCCCAGACCTTCCGTTTGCCTCTCTGGCTTTGTGGTAGGCTTGCCTTAGCTCCTTAATTTTCACGCGGCACTGCTGTGCGTCCCTGTTATGGCCTCTGTCCTTCATGGCCTTTGAGACTTTTTCTAATATTTTGCCATTTCGTTTACTGCTACGGAGTTCAGCTAGCACTGATTCGTCTCCCCATATGGCGAGCAGATCCCGTACCTCCCGTTCTGTCCATGCTGGAGCTCTTTTGCTATCCTGGGACTCCATCATGGTTACCTGTGCTGATGAGCTCTGCATGGTCACCTGTGCTCTCCACGCTGGGCAAACAGGAAATGAAATTCAAAAGTTCGCGAGGCTTTTCCTGTTTACCTGGTCAGTGCATCTGAGTTGAGAGTGCTGTCCAGAGTGGTCACAGTGAAGCACTGTGGGGTAGCTCCCGGAGGCCAATAACGTCGAATTCCGTCCACACTACCCCAAATCCGACCCACAAAGGCCGATTTTAGCGCTAATCTCCTTGTCGGAGGTGGAGTAGAGAAACCAGTTTAAAGGGCCCTTTAAGTCGAAAGAAAGGGCTTCGTCGTGTGGATGTGTCCAGGTTTAATTCGATTTAACGCTGCTAAAGTCGACCTAAACTCGTAGTGTAGACCAGGCCTAACACTCTTATTCTGCAAAATACTTTTAATTACATGAGTAAATGTTATTTACTTCAAGCACATGCTTACGTGCTTTTCTGAGTAGGATGGGATTACCGTTCTTAAAGTTAATCATGTGCTGCATTGGGGCCTAAATTAAGACAAGAGAAACAGGAGGAAATGACAAATTCAGAGAGAACAATGGCAAAGACAAAAAGATCACGGAGTTGCTGTATTGATTTATCAGTATAACTATCTAAAGATGAAAAGCTTCCTTGAAGAAATGATTTTGAGAAGGGATTTAAAGAAGGATGGGGGGAGGTGTGGTAGACAAGGTCAGATAGGCATAAAAGAAGGTCTCTAGTATGACTGGTTGAAAAATCAAGTTTTACCTGGTGAAAAATTGCCAATAAAATGATTTCATTTGAAATTTTTCATAGAAAATGGTGCTTTTCCTATAAAAAAATTGAAATAAGAACATAAGAAAGGCCGTACCGGGTCAGACCAAAGGTCCATCTAGCCCAGTATCCTGTCTACCGCCAGTGGCCAATGCCAGGTGCCCCAGAGGGAGTGAACCCAACAGGCAATGATCAAGTGATCTCTCTCCTGCCATCCATCTCCACCCTCTGACAAACAGAGGCTAGGGACACCATTCCTTACCCATCCTGGCTAATAGCCATTAATGGACTTAACCACCATGAATTTATCCAGTTCTCTTTTAAACTCTGTTATAGTCCTAGCCTTCACAACCTCCTCAGGTAAGGAGTTCCACAAGTTGACTGCGCACTGCATGAAGAAGAACTTCCTTTTATTTGTTTTAAACCTGCTGCCTATTAATTTCATTTGATGACCCCTAGTTCTTGTATTATGGGAATAAGTAAATCACTCATGATTTTATATACCTCTATCATATCCCCCCCTTAGTCTCCTCTTTTCCAAGCTGAAGAGTCCTAGCCTCTTTAATCTCTCCTCATATGGGACCCGTTCCAAACCCTTAATCATTTTAGTTGCCCTTTTCTGAACCTTTTCTAGTGCCAGTATATCTTTTTTGAGACGAGGAGACCACATCTGTACGCAGTATTCGAGATGAGGGCATACCATCGACTTATACAAGGGCAATAATATATTCTCAGTCTTATTCTCTGTCCCCTTTTTAATGATTCCTAACATCCAGTTTGCTTTTTTGACCGCCTCTGCACACTGCATGGACATTTTCAGAGAACTATCCACGATGACTCCAAGATCTTTTTCCTGATTTGTTGTAGCTAAATTAGCCCCCATCATATTGTATGTATAGTTGGGGTTATTTTTTCCAATGTGCATTACTTTACATTTATCCGCATTAAATTTCATTTGCCATTTTGTTGCCCAATCACTTAGTTTTGTGAGATCTTTCTGAAGTTCTTCACAGTCTGCTTTGGTCTTAACTATCTTTAGCAGTTTAGTATCATCTGCAAACTTTGCCACCTCACTGTTTACCCCTTTCTCCAGATCATTTATGAATAAGTTGAATAGGATCGGTCCGTGGACTGACCCTTGGGGAACACCACTAGTTACCCCTCTCCATTCTGAGAATTTACCATTAATTCCTACCCTTTGTTCCCTGTCTTTTAACTAGTTCTCAGTCCATGAAAGGACCTTCCCTTTTATCCCATGGCAGCTTAATTTACATAAGAGCCTTTGGTGGGGGACCTTGTCAAAGGCTTTCTGGAAATCTAAGTACACTATGTCCACTGGATCCCCCTTGTCCACATGTTTGTTGACCCCTTCAAAGAATTCTAATAGATTAGTAAGACACGATTTCCCTTTACAGAAACCATGTTGACTATTGCTCAACAGTTTATGTTTTTCTATGTGTCGGACAATTTTATTCTTAACTATTGTTTCGACTAATTTGCCTGGTACAGACGTTAGACTTACCGGTCTGTAATTGCCAGGATCACCTCTAGAGCCCTTTTTAAATATTGGCGTTACATTAGCTAAGTTCCAGTCATTGGATACAGAAGCCGATTTAAAGGACGGGTTACAAACCTTAGTTAAAAGTTCCGCAACTTCACATTTGAGTTCTTTCAGAACTCTTGGGTGAATACCATCTGGTCCCGTTGACTACAGTGACTATAATGAAATTATAATGTGTTTCAATTTGAATTGAAATTTTTGTTGTTTAAAAAAATGTATTGAAAAATCAAATGTCATTGAAATCAAACATTTTCTGAAACATTTCTATTTCAATGACTGCATTTTTCTACAAAAAATAGTTGGAATCCATTTTTTTTGACCAGCGGTAGTATTGATGTAAGTGTGGGAGAAGGAAATAAAGAGGTTAGTTTGCTTGATGCTCATCTAAGAGGAAGTTTTGGGAGGTGACAAGGCCAGAGAGGTAGGAAGAAGCTTGTTTGTGAAAGATCTTGAAGGAGCTTGAATTTGAGGAGACAATAGGGAGAAAGTGCCGGGATTTGCAACAGAATTTTGGCCATTGGGTGTGCGGATGAGGTGAGTGTCAGGATTGAGATGCTTGAAAATAGATATCTTCTGAAATTGACCTTAATTCTTAATAAGACAAACTCCCATTCTGACCTCTATCCCAAATTTAATTAACCAGCAAACACCTGTATTGGAGAGAAAATGGCCTGTGTTTTATTCATTTATCATAAAGCAGGTGATCTGATACTATAATATTTTATTTGCTGACACTATAAAGATGTCATGTTATTTACCTTCTCCACATTTTCTAAAAATCAGTATGGAGACATACATTTCCTGCTTTGCATATCACAATAACAAATCAACACTAATCAGGAACTTAAGACTGTTAACCTTGCCAGTGGGCAATGAGATGGGATTTATATCTTACTTCAAATGAGAACAACAGTTGGAGTAGGATATACTTTAAACTGCACCTGATAAACACTCCCGACTACATGTGACAGAGAAATGCTGAGATCCCCTATTCACAGGCCATCACACTCATGCCATAAGCAGCGGGGGACCTCATGGCTGCAGGTGTTGGCATTGCTATTGTGTAACCCCAGTCTTTAACTCCCACAGCTTTTTCCATTATAGGACTCCACATCCATCACTCTAAAGTCTTATATTATCGGAATGAGTCAGTTCCTACTGCACCCCAAGAAATGCATCTGGATTTAATTTTTTTACTCTGCATACACACAAAGATCTACAGACAAGCCACTAGCAGAATTGATGCCTTAGAGAACATTTCTGATTGGACTTTCTTGTACGTTCCATGTAATTGAAACATAAACAATGTCAGAATAGAAATATCTCCTCTAATTTATGAAAGCCAGTATATAGCCAGTTGGGTTTTTATATAAGGATCAAGAGGAATGTCACATGATGTTTAGACGCAAAGCTTGTCTTCAGTGCAAAATATGGAGTTTCTCATCCATATAAAGTCAGGTCCCTAAAATTGAACATGGCTCACAAGATAAATCAGCTTCTTGTCTCAATACATAAACTTTCTCAGTACCTCTGCAATTATGCCATGAGAAACTCCCCTGTAAGTCAGCTGCCGGTAGGGAGCTCCTGGGTACATAGCAACTACAGGAGCCATGTTGCCAGGAAAGCTGGAAGTGTAAGAAAAAAGGAATGATTGTGAAGTGGAGAGGCTAGGAATTATTGCAAAGATTGAAATTTCCTGCCCCCTGTAGAGGATTTTCCTATCTAGGGGATGATCTAGACCTATCATATTATGAAATACTTGTAGATAGTTATTCTATTCCCCCCTTCCTACCCATTCCTTAGTGCTAATTTGTCTAAATTATATATATAGTACTTTTCCACCTAAGACCATCCCTCTTCTCTGAATTCCCTCCAATGTGCTGACTAGAGCTGGGCAAATGTTTTCAGAATAATCGTTTATTTGCTGAAAGCTGCAGTTTTGGGTTATGTGGTGTTGTGGGGTGGCTCTCTCTCAGTCTTTCCTGTGAAGCTGTTCCACTCTGTATAAATAATTAAATATTCATTGACACAGGGACTGGCACCCCCACGTTGGCAAATGTCCTAACCCCAGGCTCTCGAGTGCTCTCTGTGTGCAGTGAATATTTAATTATTTATACAAAGAGGAATAGCTTCAAGAGGCAAGACTGAAAGGATACC
This sequence comes from Trachemys scripta elegans, assembly GCF_013100865.1. Taxonomy (NCBI): domain Eukaryota; kingdom Metazoa; phylum Chordata; order Testudines; family Emydidae; genus Trachemys; species Trachemys scripta. The sequence goes on along the minus strand of NC_048298.1, from coordinate 23,867,071 downwards.
CTATAGCCAGGGCACTCGTTTGCAGGGTGGGAGACCTATGTTCAAAATCCTGCCCCAAATTAGGCAGAGTGAGGACTCTTCCCATATCCCATGAAAGTGCCACAGGGGCATAAGGGGGGGCACTACCACCTCCTCTTCCGGTGGTTTTTGTGAATGGCATTCCACATTTCCTTTTATTTTAATAAAAAAAGCAGCTAAAATCCCCAACTCAAAACAAAATATTTTATTTTACCCAAATCATTTTTTCTTTCACTAAGAAATGCTAAAAGTTTTCACTTCAGATTGATGTGAAGCATGTTTTTTTTCTGTTCAGCCAGCAAACAGAAAAATAGATGATTCGTACAGCTCTAGAATTAACACATTGTTTACACTGAAGTGCCCAGAATAAATTTAGTCAAGTTTCAGTCCAACCAGTGCTTTTTAAAATGGAACTGTCCCCTTCCTTGTTTGCGGCATGATAACTCTGTATATACAGCCCAAAACTGCATTTTTCTGGTCACAATATCACCTTTCAAGCTCACATCTAATTTGCTATAATCATGATCAGTTATTTTTGTCCTGTCACTGAGCATGAAATTCAATGGGAATTGAATGCTGGCAAAGTTGCTTTGTCTTTTTTGTTGACTTGGAGGCCCTGTATAGATTATCTCCCAAAAAGATTCAGTCTATTAAAATAAAATGTAATATACACAAAGGATACAGCATAGCAAAATATTCCGATGTTCTGTAACTATTTTTCATGTTACTGTATATGCCAGTTGTTATTGTTTTCATTAAAGAAAATAATTCTTGGCAGCACTAAGTTCCCCAGAACTCTCAACGGTTAAAAGAATACTTTGCAGTATGATTTTTCAGGACTTAAGCTGATAACTTGTAAAAAGCTAAGTTTGGGCTAATGGTGGTGTTCACAATTAGTGGAGAGTTTTAATGGTAGGACCAGCTTCAGTACCTAATTTTTTATGGATATTTTAAATCTGTACACATGACAGACTGTAGCAGCTTGACAAATCCAATAAAAATTATTTAAGCATATCACACAAACACTGAAATCCTGGCTGCAGCCTGTACTACATACCCTAGCTGGGAATGTAGTGATGACTTAGTCACATGTGGGGATCTAATGCTGAATATAATTAGGCTTCTCTTACATGAGGAGAAAAAAATTTAGTCACTGGGGGTTTAGAAGTTTTTTGCACTGCAGTTAACACCCTGCAAAACTGGCATTAAAATATGAAAGCCCTGGTACCTAACATTTATAATTTCTGTATTTCCACTCTCTGCAGTCTTAAAGTAAAACATTCACAACCAGATATATACTGTACTTAAAAACAGCCGTTGCTGACCTGTCATAACCATACTGGTCCAAAAAGCAAACTGCAGCACTAGACGCAGATGGTAAGATTTAAAAACTGGTTAATGAAATAACGTTGAAATTATGAAGTGGGTGCGGGTGTGGGTGTATATATACCCCCCACACACATGCAGTTCACACTTACCTACATCCATACATTGGTCATCCAAAAGTGAACATTTACCAGCAATTACCACATCAAAGCATCTGAGATACCACAGTGAATTCATATTCTAAGTTAAGGGAAATACGGTTGTGTCTCAGATACAATAATCAGGTAATTATTGGTAAAGGCTGTTTTTTAGGGTGACACCTGTGTATGTGATATATTTTATTACTGATAGTATGTACCTCATATATGGAGGTGATATCTCTGTGATTAACTTCATTCATCATGCACCTTTACCTGCCACTCTTCTCACTAATCCCTCTACCTCAGGACTATTTCTAATATTAGAAACCTTGGAGCAGCTTCAAGCAGCCACCATTTTTTAACTCAGTCTGCCACATAAATGTTTTCTCCTTTCCCTCACAGAGGTGGAATTGCCACTCTATCCCATGCTAAATTACACTGGCCATAGGCCCAGGCTGAACAGTCCTGGAAGGCTGGACCAGTGACAAGTTTAAGGTTTGATGTCTTACCACCATTCAGGGCTACAAATCATTGTAAAGGGGAGATTCCCAATAGGGCCAAGCACTTTCTTCTAGCCATGAAAGATTCTGAGATACTCAACTGGAAATTAAAATCATGATATTTTGATGTATAAAATATTATTTTAGGTCATTTACATTTGTATTGTGGGCCCTGCAGAGAGGACACTAGCTCCACAATGAGCTATCCCAAAAAGCAGTTGGGCTGGGGGCTTGAAGGGTGGAGAAAAGCTGGCAATGTCCAGTTGGTTGCTTGCACTGATAGTGGTGCTGGGACATCCTCCATCTCCCTTTAGAGAGACAGGGGTTCTGGAATAAACAGCATTAACCCCCGAAAAAGATTCAAGCCAAAGGAGTTCTGAAGATTCTGAGGGGGAAGGAGGAAAGTGTCATATTGTGGTTCTGAATTGGTTTGTCTGTTTATAGCAGCTTCACTGCAAAGACTCAAACATAATACAGTATGTAGATCTATCTTACCTTGCTTTCATGCACAGTAAGGTTTTATGTGAATTGGGCTGCTGTGAAGCACAAGTCTATTTTAAATTAATTCTTTAACCTGCAGCTTGTCAGACATTCTGGTTCATATTCTTGGCCATCGTAGATGCAAAGTTTAAACGTAAGGTGTAGTATACACTACATTAAATTAGTCAGGTTTCTTTCTTTGGTCTCTTCAGACCCCATTTTCAAAGGAGGGTGCAACACATGTACTTGCAAAAATGTCCAGATACTGCAAGAACCTGTGAACAAACTAGACTGTATTATTAGTACACCTTTACCCCGATATAAGGCGGTCGTCAGGAGCCAAAAAACCTCAGCGCCTTATAGGTGAGACCGCGTTATATCGGGTTCGGTCCGGTCTGGTGTACTGGCTTCCCCGGCAGTGATTTAAAGGGCCCGGTACTACAGCTGCTGTGGGGAGCCCCGGTCCCTTTAAATCACCGCCGGAGCTCTGGCAGCGGGGCTCGGGTGGGGATTTAAAGGGCCTGGGGCTCCCTGCAGCAGCCAGAGCCTCTGGCCCTTTAAACCACCGCCCGAGCCCAGCTGCCAGAGCCCTGGGGCTCTGGCAGCCGAGCTCGGGAGGTGATTTAAAGGGCCCAGGGCTCCACACGAATTCAGATATAATGCGGTAAAGCAGCGGGGCTTGGGTGGCGCTTTAAAGGGCCCCGGACTCCCCGCTGCTTTACCGCATTATATCCGAATTTTTGTTATATCGGGTCGCGTTCTATCGGGGTAGAGGTGTAATAATAATACTTTGTATTTCTATACCACATCCCATCTGGGAGTCTCCAAAGCACTTTACAAACATTAATTAATAGTCTCACAACCATCATTTTCATTTTTGAGTTAACTAGACACAATCAACTCCGGTTTGAATAAGGACTGGGAATGGCTGAGCCATTACAAACATTGATTCTATCTCCCCTTGTAAGTACGCTCACACTTCTTATCAAACTGTCTGTACTGGGCTATCTTGATTATCACTTCAAAAGTTTTTTTTTTCTCTTAATTAATTGGCCTCTCAGAGTTGGTAAGACAACTCCCACCTGTTTATGCTCTCTGTATGTGTGTATATATATCTCCTCAATATATGTTCCATTCTATATGCATCCGAAGAAGTGGGCTGTAGTCCACGAAAGCTTATGCTCTAATAAATTTGTTAGTCTCTAAGCTGCCACAAGTACTCCTGTTTTTATTTTTGAGTTAAGGAAACTAAGGCGCAGAGAGGCTAACATCCAAATTTTAAAAAATGGCCTCTAAGTTTGGATATTTCCTTTTATGGGGGTCCATCTTTAAACAACTAGATCTGAATTTCAGAGGTGCTGAAATTGATGTGACTGGGATCTTCAGGTGTTCACTAGGTCAGAAAACCAGACTGTAAGTTTGTTGAACCCTCCAAAAACTAAGGCACCCATAATTAGATGGCCTTTTTGAAAAGCTGGATTTACGTGTCTTGCCCAAGGTCACACAGCAGGTTAGTGGCAGAATAGGGGCAAGAAGCTAGACCTCCTTAGTTTCAGTTTTGAGATCTAACACCTAGGCCATATTCTCTTCCAATTAATCTGCTCAGACATAAGTTGCCTATTTTGCTTGCCAAATGCCTTTTAATATGTACAGCAAGGATATCTGAAGGCACAATAGAGAACAGAGTATTTTTTTGGCCCATTTGGAAATGTAGCCCTTAATGTTTGGATATGTTCATTGCAAAAGACACAAACTCAGTCTTTTATCTATCTTAGTAAGTGCAGTGAAACTTAAATGAAAGAGTCTAGGTGTGATCTGAAGAACACACTTTGTGATCTACCAGTGTCAGAAATGAAAAATAGCCACCTGGTACATTTCTTCCTTTTTTGCTGGGCGTTATGGAATGCAACTGAGTGATCTCATTGATAATATATATTTTATTCCACATGTTCAATATGAGAAAAAGAATAAAAGAATCAGTTACAGTGATTAAAGTAAATCAGAAGATTAGTGTGAATGTATTATAAAACTGTAAGCATCCAAAAAGATACATGAGATTGACTTGGGTGTTTGTAACTGTGTTTCAGAAGTTCTGCCAGGGTGCAAAAGATCTAGAATACTGTGATGTCTCTTACTGCTTTCAACTGACAAATGAAACTGTCAAAGCTTTGGCATTTAACTGCCACCAACTTACATCCCTCAACATAGCTGGTTGTCACAAGGTATGTACAAGAGCTGGGAAGGGTAGTTCCAGAAATGCTATTACATAAAATGAAATAATGTAGCATTCAGACATTTGACTTGCTGATGTCCACATTTTGCAACCATCCTATAGCGTATTCTTCAACATTAAAAAAGTTAATTATGTTATATATAATAATCACCAATAATTAAAACAAATGAACTAACATTGACCTTCTGAATATTGATCTGGTCACAAATTTTCAAATGCTTTAAATGATTTAGGAGCCGTGGTCCCATTGATTTTCCATAAGAATTAAGCTCCCAAGTGCCCAAGTCACATTTGAAAATGGGACATAGGCACCTAAGTCACGTAAACATTTTGAAAATGTTAGGTATAGTTAGTATATTATTATCTGTGTGTGCATATGTTACTCGTGAGGGAATTCTGCGCCAAAAAAATTAAAATTATGTGCACAATATTTTAAAATTCTGCAAAATTCTGCAAATTTTATTTGTTAATAAATAAATGTGGCTCCAGCTTGGCAGTGGGGAGCACAGGCCACTGGCTGCATTGAGGTGGGAGATCACCCTGAAGCCCCCACATCCCCCAGTACAGAGACTCAGAAGTGAGGCTGCACCTGATCCTGACACAGTGCAAAGGCTGGGCCTGCCCCAGAAATGCCCCAGGGCCCTGTCCCTCTGCACCAGGTGTACCAGGTGTGGGCAGGCAGGCTCAGCCCAGAAGGATCCAAGTGTGGAGGGGCTTAGTATGGGGGGATCCAGGTGTGGGGTGAGAGGTTTCTCGGTGGGGCAATCTGGGTGCGAGTGGTTCAGTGGGAGATCTGGATGCACAGAGGCTTATTGGGGTATTCCTGGTGCAGGTACAATGGGACTCTGCAGGAGATGTAGGTGAAGGTGGTTGGGGCTGCAGGAGGGGCAGCGGGGGGGCTGGATGTGGGAGGCTCGTCAGAGGGGTCCAGGTGTAAGGGAGTAGGGCTTGTCAGGGTGAGAGTTTGATGGGCCTGCTTAATGGGGGAGCCCCAGCTGCGGCCAAGGGGAAATCGCATGCCTGGCTCCTGCTTCCCCCTGCAATTCCGTTATCCCTTTTCTTCTCCATCCCCCTCCCCTCACTCCCCTATTCCCCTTCCCCGTCCTATTCCACCCCCCCTTCCTTCCCCACTGCCTCTTCCTCCCTCATCCCCCCTTCCCTCATTTTCCCCACTCCCCCCTTACCCAGCTCCACTATGCGTTGCACAGAATCAAAAACTGGAAGGCTCCCAGCACACAGAAGGGGAGCACGATTCTAGCACTAGGACCCAGGAGGTGGTGTTCAGTTGCAGAGTCAGCAGAGTGGAGACAGTCTCCTTCAGCTGGGCAGCTGTGTGTAACCCTTTGTACCCCCCCATGCCTCACCTCTGGTTGGAGGGGGACAATCCCCCCTGCATCCATGGTCACCACCACCCTCACCTCACACATGGCTTCCCTTTGCCCCTGCTGTTTTCTGCAGGGAAACACAGGAAATCTGCGGGGGAGCCATTTTCTGCAAGCACACAGTCCCGCAGAATCCCCCCAAGAGTAATATGTGTTACAGTTGTGGGCTCTGTTGTATTTGGTGTATTGACAATGGAATTTTGTGTATTATTATACATACGCAGATATCGAAGTTTGCTTCAGTGAAGTTGCTGAATTACTTTTATTCTGTATTTCTAGTTATTTACACATTTTAATTAAAATCATTTCCAGTTACTAATGTATTTAAATAAGACTCATCACTGACGTAATGCCATTCAGCCTCACCATTATCTTGTACAGTGATGTGACAATTTTCCATATCTTTTACATAGTACCTCTTTAGCTAGACGCTAGGATCGCAGTGGTCTGTTTTGCCCCAACTGAACATGGGTTCTGTTTGCATTTTACTGTGAACATAAATACCTAGGTCATTTTCATTAGTCCCAGTACTTACTCAGCGCATCTGCTCCCTGTGTGTATTCAATCCTATATGCTTGCTTGCTTGAGTAATAACAATAAGTATTTACTGCAGTCTAGCAATAGCCATCCCGATGTAATTTTAAAAAAAAGTTTGTGTCAGCAAATATTTCCCTCTGCAGAAAGAGTCCTGCTTCTATAGGTGAGGTTTTTAAAAGTGCTCATGTTGGCCTAATTTTGCTCCCACTGAAGTCAATGGTTGATGTTGAATCCTTTTAAAAGCTACCCTCAGCCATTAGCAATTAAATGCAATGGCCAAAATGTCAGCTCCAGAGGTACCTCACGTTTCTTCCCTGCTTTTAAATGTTCAATTAACTTTTCAATAATAATAATAAACAATAATGCTATACATGGCAATCTACAGGCAGAAAGATCTCCCCATACTAAGTGAAGATAGACACTTGCATCCCACCACATTTCTCCTCTCCCCACCCTGTGTCCATATATTGTCTCCTTAAAAAGCTTATGAAGTAAATCTGGTACCTGTTCACAGTCTAGGATATTTGGTCTCCAGCATCAAGAATCGTTCAGACAAACCCATACGGGATCTTGCAAGCCTTCTGTTGGCTTTAACCCAGTTTGAAACTCTATAAAGTACTATCAAATGGGGGGGGGCCTTTGGCAATCTCCAGCATAAGTACAGAGTATCTAGCTGCCAAGTAGGAAATATTTTCCACTCAGAAACTATTTAAAAATGATCAGAAAAAGCCTAAAGCAAGATCTAATCTCCTGTTCTAAGAGGGACAAGTTAGTTTGCCTGATACAGCCTGCAATATCAGCTATATAAAAATAACTGAATAAACAAAAAGGCCATAAAGAGAAAACATAGGAACTGTAATTTAGGAAATTCACTTCCCAGTAAGAGTGTTGTGGGATGTGCTCTGGAAACTAGGACATTCCCAGAAAACTAGCACAGCTGACCACTGTAATTCTTTTCATATTGAAAAAACATAGACTTTAGTGAGAGCACAGTTGAGCTCTCTGTCATCTATATCTCTATACTTACATTTCTAGGACATGTAGAACAATCATCTTCCAAACATTGCTCATTTCACAAAAAACCTCAGCATGCCGTTAGCATATAGCACAGTCCCACCTCCTGTGTAATTTGTGAGTTCATAAAGCCAATTCAAGGAATAATTGTTAAATAGTTTTATTTGAAAGAAAGAAAGATTGTTGCGGGCAGCAAACCACATGAATGAGAAAAAATAGTGAGGGCTGAAAATGAATGAATAAGCCAATTAAATAATGAATATCTAAAGATACAATTCAATGGAAAGATGACCTCTGACATGAACAGGATTGGTGTATCTGACTAAAATAGATTTCCCTGAATAGGGCCTGATCCTGCATCTGTTTAGGTCGGCAGCTAAACTTCTTTTTACTTCAATACTGAAGCAGGCCTATTCTGAGTCAATTGCAGGACTTGATGACAGCCCTGAGGAAAGGTGTTCAAGAACTGCATCTCCCCAGGTGGAGCTCCAGGAGGGACTGCGTGAAGGGATAGTGCACTGGCTGGCCAGCTTTGTGGATGGGAAGGGGAGACCTCGTCTCCTCCTTGTCCCTGTTAGACTCCCATGATCACAGGGACTGAGATTGTTCCTGGCCCTTGTACAGGAAGTACAAGGGTGGGGAAGGCTACTCCTCATTCCACTCCATTCGAGCCATGGATAAACTGGGCTTGATTGAATACCTATTAGAGGATTTTTTTGCATTCATCAAGTTTCCTTTAGATTTTAGGCCCCAATTAAACAAGGTGCTTCGCCACATGCATAACTTTAGGCATAAGTATTCCCTTTGAAGTCAATGGGGCTACTCACCTATTTAAAGTTACACACATGCTTAAGTACCTGGCAGAAATGAGGCCTTATATGGTGCCCAAAGCAAACTTCAGTTTGCATTACTGGTGATCAGTTCCAGATCAGACTACGGAACTGTGAAGTGAAGCTGAATAGTTCTGTCTTGGACAAACTGAAAGGCACCCTAGGCTATAAACAAAAACAGTCACAAGACAACACACATTGATGATGCAGTACTGAAATATGAAATAGGTGTTATTAAAATTAAAATTCTTTCTCCCTGTAGTTAACTCTAAAATGGATCAGTCTAACAGTTTAAATGGAATAATCTGAGAACAGTTAATGCTACCAGATGAGATATGCTATATGCAAAATTATGAGGTTGGGAGTATTGAGTCATTTCAGACTTCTGATTAGCTGAAACATCCCTACATGCTTTGGAATGTACTGGAATCATATTTAACTGACACCAAATATACTCCCAACATTTAACTGTTACTTATAGTCTTTTTCGTCTCCTATTTCTGATAGTCAGAATTCATCTGTTCTATACATTTCATGTCCTATGTGGCACTTTTCAATATAATCTTCTAGAAATGATACACTTCAAAATTTTGAGTTGGCTGTTGTGTTTTGTTTTTTCTTTAGAATCTCCAGCAATCTTCTAACTTCTGTATGTGTATTTCTTTTGCTTGATTTACAGATGACGGATTTGTGTGTTCAGTATTTGTCTGGAGTCTGCCATTATCTCCACTTCTTGGATATCTCAGGCTGTGTACATCTTACTGACAAAACACTAAAGTACCTTTGGAAAGGTTGTACGCAACTCCGGATTCTTAAGATGCTGTACTGCAGAAATATTACCAAGTAAGATGTTGCTTCCAGGGCCAAAACTTGAGAGATCAGTGTAAAATTTGAATGAGTACAAATATCATTGTCATTACTAGTTTCATTAAGAGTAGGCCAAAACATGTTTTTTTTAATGAAATTGGAATTGAAATGTAAAGTGATTTATGTCAACCTGGTCTACTCCCCCTCTGGATGGACACCAGTTTGGTGTGAGTGGCCCCAACCACTGGTGGGCAGAGCCATGTCATTGTTCCTAGCTCTGAGGTCTCAGAAGTACAATCCCAGATCCAGACCCCACATCTGCCACCCTTCCTTGGAACATGGGGCTCCACAACCCAGCCACCTTCAACCCTGAAACCAGTGATTCAGACCTCCTGAGCCTCCAGATGTTTATACGTGTTCCTTTAGGGTCCCACCTCACTGTGGGCACTCTGAGCTTCTTGATTAACACTTTCAGGGACAACATGACAGCCTAGCAAGGAATACAGGCTTAGCCAAGGAATTTCTTAACCACAGTCATTTTTATGCTGAAGAACCCACTAGAGAGTTAGTTCTTTGCTGCATCCATCCTTAGTCTGATTTTACCCCATCAGTGACTCTGAGGTCTGGTCAGCGTTTCAGGCAAGACAGACCTTCCTGCTTTCTCTCTTCAGCCTGGTCTTCTGGCTTTTGGTGGTGGATGGCCTCCCTTCTCAGATAAGCCCCCTTTTTATTCTAGTCTTTGACCCTGTTTTGCCATATGCAGACTGGGAAATTCTAGCCCCCATCATGCAAGCCCCATGTGAAGATAACTGTTATCCCCTGAGATTGGCCAGTCATTGAGAGTCACTCAAGTTGATGGCTCTTGTGACATATCTTGATAGTCCTCTCTGAGGTGTCCCACACACCTCTAAGCAAGATAGTGTCTGGAAGAGAATGACCTTGTCCAGTTCAGGTTGTTTTATTTATTCAACACAGAACACAAAATGGAAGACAGGATAGAGGCCAGGGTGCAAAAATGGAAGTAATGAAACAAAACTGAGTTCACAGTTTGGTACACACATATCCCACTCTGTCACAATATAGTTGTTCCACTTTTTAAAAAACTTAATGTTGTATTTCAATACCTGTACTGGGAAGCTGACAAAAAGCTACATTCACTTTCTAGGCAATAATCACTGCAAAATCATCATTACAGTACAACCATTCTTCGTCTTCGTATGGCTGATGTAGATGTAGAGCAACTACTATAATTTTACATTTAGATGGTTAAGCCAGATAATTGCATCTGGAGTAGCAGAGTGTATTGCTGTGATGCCTCCTTCGTATTTGTGAATTGGGCATTGAGTTGTTATATGTTCCCTGATCTGTTCTGGGTGACCACAGTCACACACTGGAGAGTTTCTAATTTTCCATTTTTGCAGCAAGTATCCGCATCTGCCATGGTGTGTGCCAATGTGATTTAGGGTTGCACATAAGAATTGCAGAAGATTAAAGCCAGGGATCTTCTGTGTCAGATCTTTCACAAGGCGTTTGTTTGTGACTTCTTGTGAACTCCATTCGGCTTTCCAAGCTTCATCAGGGTTGAAGTTACAATATAACCATGATTCTACATTTATTAATCGTGATTTAGATTTTCAGCAGGAAGAATGCTAGTGTTATCGTTGAATTTCATGGACTATTTTTAGGGTTCCATGCACTTCATTCACCACTTCCATAATTTCAACGAAGGAATAATAAGCAGAGATTTGTCATATATAATATACAACTCACCAATAGCCCCAAATTCTCTTTTTCCGTACTAACCAACTGTTATCATTAAGGGTCTTATTCAACCCCAATGTTTACAAAAACTAGGGCAAAGCCTGGCTGTTTTTCAAAGTGTGCGATGTCTGTGTTCTACATTTCCTAGATGTGTTCACATTTCAGAGACCATTACTAGTGTTTGAGATGATGGAGTCTGTGTAAAGTGAAATTAGTCTACAGAACAAAACATGCTATTCCTGCACACTCTACAAATATTAAATAAATAATAGAAGAAATATGGTTTTAATTTAAAGATGCCCCAGGACATCTATAAGCCATGTGCACTTCATGCTGCTAGAAGAATTCCTCAGTTATTTATTAAACACTCCCCGGGCCTACCAGACTTCACTGAGCAGACAGACTCAGCCATATATATACATTCAGGAACATCTCGTGACACTATGTTACATCCTTTTTACAATTTTATTTTTATTGTTAGATTAAAAAAAAATGCAAAATCATGAAATCTTGTCAGCTGCAAACTCATAGAGCTCTCTAGGAAGCAGTTACAAGCAAATGGAGGGTCCATCCTTTCCAATCTCAGATACTGTTAGAGATGACATTTGCCAGTCTAATAACATGCTACAGGTTTCTGCAAATATTAAAATAAAAAAACATAATTTGGAATAAATATGGCCTGCTGCATAGGTCCATATCTAGAGATTAACGACCAGTTAACTAACTGAGTTAGTTATTCATCTGAGTGCCCCAGAGAATCCTCATGTAGGCGTGACACTGGTACAGCCGGCTTCAACTACTGGCTGTGAAAGAGGCAGAATAGTCCTCAGTGTATGGCAGCATAGGCGGCATAAGGATATCAGCTGTGATTCACTTAGGACTAATGCTGTTTGGTAAAAAGGAAACATTCATCAGTATTTTCCATGTGTTTAGTACTTATGGGTGACAGGACGGGGAGGCCTGGGCCTCCCACACATTCCTGAGGCTCAAAAATCAAGGCAGCACAAAGTGATCCGATAAACTGGATTAAGGATTAAGCAGAAGTTTGCACTTTCAGAAGCAATTAAAAATGTCTAACAACATAAAAATCTGTTTCTAGCCACTGTACGCTGCTGTTTTTCAAATGTGACGCACGCAGAAACTTATTTCTGGACTCAGGCTCTTTGAGCACCAAGTTTGAGCCCACAGGGAGTGTGTTTCCAGGAGCTGTAAAGTCTTAAAATAATACAGCTTTGCAGCTGACAAGGCTCAGAAAAGCTGAGAGCTTATATAACCCAAGTGCTCTTACATAATAGAGGAGTTTGCAGTGTGCTGGGTTAGGTTCCTTCTTACCTTTCCCTTTTGCTCCCTGTCCTCTCCTTGCTGCACACACCCATTTCTTAAGGCCAAAAGTTTCATTCTGACTCAGGAACACCAGTTGTTGGCACTAATGCTGATTATTATTTGTTTTATGGCAGCGTCCTCTTACCCCTCCCCAAAGTGTTGGCGCCAAGGCTCTAGATCTATAAATGCAATGTTCCTTAACCCATGTATTTCGTTACATGCTGACCAATAAATAATGGCCACTTCTGGCAAGCTGATCCATTTTGGCTCCAGTCACGGAGCAGCATAAGCCTCCAAAAAAGTAGTAATAGCTACAATAGTGCAGTAAGATCCACCCTTTAGATATCATCCATTGAAAGCAATTTTCCATAAGCAAAGAGAAAGCGGACCTGGACAAGTGGCATTTGTACTAGATAGCTATATTCTCTCACCCACCATATACATCTGCACATGGGTTCATCTCTATCCTAGGTTTGCTTGCATAAAAACACGTGTATACTATTGTGTTCATCTTGTTAACAGGAATGTGTTAACAACTAAATGATGTAATGTTGGATCTTTAAAATGTGCTTTTGTGGTCAGAAAGGAATTCTTCCTGCTTAGCCAACCTTGTCTCTTATTGCATCAGCCACCCGCTCCCTTTTCTGCTGCTAATGATGCCACTCACAATGCTGCATTTGCCTGTTTCTCCCACAGCCATCTTCCCACTTCCTTCCATGTTGCCCCTATGTATGGGATTCCTTCCCTGAGCTGGTGAAGAAACCCACTGGCCCTCTCCACATTCAAATCCTGCCTAAAGCCAATACCTAACACAAAAACATGCACCTACATCACCATCTTATTTATTATACTTGTCTGAGTGAATGGCACTTTTATATTGGAGGGAAGAAATGTAAATGCTGGGTGAACGCATAAGGATCCTGGACGTAAAGCTGGAGGTGGTTGTGAGGAATGGAGTAGGTGAGAGGGTTGGATGTTGGTTAGAGGAGAAGTTACTGTAGTCAACAGAAAACCAAACAAAATAATGTAATCCCCCGACCACCACCCTGATCTCTTTGCCTGTAGGGCGGAAACGTTTCCCTGTTTGTCCCTTTAGATTCGATGCTCTTTTGGGCATAGATGGTGCCTCCTCCTGTGTTTATAAAGTGCCTGGCACACTTTGGGCACTAGTACAATCTAAACATCTTAATATAGGGAGAGCACTCAGAGACCCCAATCATACTGGGGGCCCCATTGTGCAAGGCGCTCTACAAGGAGACAGTCCCTGCTTGGGACCTCTGCCTTGCAGCAGGGTGGTGGGATAGCGGCTTCTGCCCAGCGGGCAGGGTGTGTGTGTCTTGGGGCTTCTGCCCAGCGGGGTGCACCTGCCAGGGCTCAGGGCTTCAGCGGGAGCAGGGCTGAAGCCCTGAGCCCCAGCAGGCACCTCCTGCGGGGCTGAAGCTCTGAGCCGCGGCAGCTGCGCCCTGGCTCTCAAACTTCTGAAGATTGTCATATGCAGCCTGGAGGGTCAGTAAGTTTGGCCAGCCCTTCTATACAGACTAACTGTATATACCCTGTACTGAAAAATGTACTGGGGCATGTCTCCTCCCTCCCCCTTCCCTAACACCAAACCAAAGGCTGTGTCCTTGGAACTTCCGCAGTGGCCAAGGAAGGCTAGGACACACCTGTGTCTGGAACCATGCATGCTAGCTCAGCTAGAGCTGTCACTTGACAGCACTCCACAACGTCTGCTCCCCACTAGCAGCTGAGCATATGACCTCAGAGTAACACCCTCAACTCATCTGGAGCTGCCCAAATAACAGCATGACCCATAGAGCCACCCACAGTACTGCATGGTTCATAGAGCGTGAAATAGTTATTTTGACCGGGATAGAATTTGAAGCTAAGACCATTATTGTATCAACTGCTGCTTCTCAAACGGCATAGTGGGGTAGGAAATATGGTCACTCTGAGATTCTGGCCCTGAGGGTTCATATTTTTTACAAATGTTCTTGCTGGAAATTGCTTGTGCACCAATATTAATTTTCATTTTCGTTTCAGACAAGCTGTTTTGAAATATTCAGCCAAGCTAGAGAAGCAGGAATATAATGATGCCGACCCTCCTGCGTGGCTTGGCTATGATAGCGGTGGAGGTGTACTCCCCCTCAACAAGAAACCCAAAACAGGACCTGAAAAAGCTAAAGCCTTGTACCAGAATGAAACCAAAGAAGCTGCATAACAACTTCGGTGCTTCACGTTTTCTTCAGCAGAGAGTGTAAAAATGAAACAGCAAATTCCTGTTTCTAAAATAGTCATTTAATAAAGCGGATTTTCTAGTTGAATTGTGGAGAGTTTATTCCAAATCTTCTTAGCAGCAATACTGCTGCCCACATTCACAATTACTGTGCAAATAAATGAAATTGCTAGCTTAATTTTTTAGTGAGCTTTCAGATGCTGACTCAATCTAGTGAAATTTCAGATGTGTTCATCATCTTCCAGGTGTGAGCAGCATCTATGCAGCTGGCAAAGCAGTGTTTATACTTTCACGATATCTAACTAATAAAGAAGCTGTGTGTGTGGTGTTCTTATTTATCGAGAGGGTCTGACTAGGGCTTGCCCCCATGAAGGGACAAGAACCCTGAGTTCTCACAAAAATCTGGAAATTCAGCACCCCACAGAATTAGTTCATATCAAGGACAAATATTGGTATGATCCTCCCCCCCCCCCCCAACTGCATATGCAAATAGCGTATTTGTGCTTTCAAATGGTCACTTGCACATGCATTGCAGTAATTGCACATTCAGGCTTCTCATTCTAAAAATGTGTTTCTTCACGTCACTTAAGGCCAGATTGTTAAAGCTACAGCTTGGGGCTTTTGAAAATCCTACTAGGCACCTTGGTGCCTAACTGCCACTGAGAGGCATAGCGCTTAGTCGACACAGTCAGGTTGACGCAGTGTCAGTGTAAACACTGCCTTACTTACGCCAACATTAGTGGCCTCCAGGAGGTGTCCCACAATGCCCCACCGTGACCACTCTGGTCACCATTTTGAACTCCACTGCCCGGCAGCAAGATACACAGGTATACGCCCCTCCCCTCTAAATCCCCGCAAATTTTTGAAATTCCATTTCCTGTTTGCTCGGCATGGAGAGCTCACCTAGCAACTGCCCTGCTGACCATGCCTGCTTCACACTGCAGACGCGCTCCTGCCTGGAGTACACAGGAGGTGGTGGATCCCCTGGGTCTGTGGGGAGAAGAGGCTGGGCAGACACAGCTCCAATCCAGCCATAGAAACGTCAGTATCTACGAGCAGATCACTTGTGGCCTGGGGGAGAAGGGCTACAAGAGGGACGTGCAGCAGTGACGCGTGAAAGCCCAGGAGCTGCAGCAGGTGTACCAGAAGGCAAGGGAGGCTAACAGTCACACTGGTGCAAAACTGCAGCCATGTTGCTTTTACAAAGAGCTACATGCTATCTGGGGATGCTTAGGAGGAGTCAGAGTCAGAGGCTCTGAGAGTGAACAGTGGGGAGGTGGTTTTGGACAAAGAAGAGGAGGAGGAGTATGGGGGACAGGAGAATAGGGGATGCAGTGGTGCAGTGAACCAGGACCTGTTTTTGACTCCAGAGCAGCCAAGGCAGTCCCGACAGTCCAGCACAGGTGCGCCTGATGCAGGGGAAGAAACCTCTGGGAAGTATGGAGTTTGCTTTGATATTCAAGGGACATCTGTATATTTACTCTTTTTTAATCACGGTAGAAGAGGTAGTGAAATAACCAATAGAGATAGAGTTGCTATCTGCTTCTCATTCCCCTCTACAGTTAGGCAGAAGGAGACATGCGGTGCAGCTTGTTTATGTACACCAGGATGTCCTGTGAATCCTCCATACAGATCTTGAGAAAATGTTCCAGGAGGTCCTCTGCAATTGTCTGCCGAAAGTCTCTGGGGAGGGCTGCCTTGTCTCTTCCGCTGCAGTAGAACACTTTCCCACGCCGCCCAACAATTACTTCAGCAAGCACCATTGCAGCACACAGGCTAGCAACATTTGGACCCAGTCTGCAGCTGGATGTATGCAGGAGCTGTTCCCTTTCAGCCTCCATTACCCTCAGAAGTGAGATATCAGCTACAATCACCACCGCCTGTAAAAATGGTGCCAGTATTCAGTTCAAATGCCCTATCCGCATCTACTCATGCCCATGAGCTACCCCCCATTATTTTCCCAAGTCGCCCCCTCCCCCTGGGCCATACTCGCCATGGCGGGGACTGCCACCGTGCTCTCTGAATCCCAAGGAGAAGTGAGAATGTAGTGCTTGCACCTTGTGTGGATCCAGGGGAGTGAGTTCAGTATACAAACTTTCCATTTATCTTGTGAATACACTCACAATAGTACCTCTGTACAGCGTATCTTTTGCAGCTGGAAATGTGGCCTTGAGGATCTCTTTATCCACACCAGCGGAGCGGCTCAGCCAGATAAGGAGGATGAGGAAGAGGACGCAAGATGACATGTTCCAAGAGATCCTGCAAGCCTCTGGTGCTTCGCATACCAAGCACAGGGCGTGGTGGATCACATCCATGGACAGAATGGACAGAGATAGAGCGGAGAGGAGAAAAGCACAGGAAAATGAGAGAGATGTGCAGTGTGAGATGCTAGTGCTTCTCAAGTGGCAAACAGACATGCTGGAGACTCTTGTTCACCTTCAGGTTCAAAAGATCCATGCTCGCCTCCCTCTATAGCCCATAGAGAACTGCATTCCGGGACCTCTCTACACCCACGCCCCACATTGCACATGGCGTCCAGGGCCGTTGCACTACCACTCCACCCCTGGGGAGACAATCATAGAGAATCATAGCTGCACATACACTGACCTGTGAGAGACATGGTTGGTGTATGTGTTTGTGAAATGAAAATAACTGTTCTTTCCCCTTCAAAGGTTCTTGTCCCTGCATTCATAAAGTTTCATTAAGTTATAAATACATCTGTTTGCCTGGATTTGGAATAAAAGTCTATTTATGGAAACTTAATTAATCTTTATTAGTTCACAACATATGCAGGCTGGGGCTGACATCATTCAGAGATAACAGCAAGAGGTGCATTTGCAATGTTATATTACTACACACACAGCACTCATTACAAGGTTCGTACCGGGGTGCAAAAAGCCAAATGCCAGGCAGAGTGCACTACAGCAACACACATTACTCACTATTAAAATGGTCTTTCAAAGCCTTCCCACTGAGGAGTTCTTATAGCCCTGGTATCTGGCTGCTCAAAATCAGTGGACAGCCATTCCACCTCTGCCCTCCACTCCAGCGGAAACTTCCCCCCTTTGCTTCACAACTATTATGAAGTGCACAGCAGGCAGCTATAACCATTGGGATATTTTTCCAGTGCCAGGAGCCCAGGGCTATTTTAAATTGCTGGCCTGGGGAAGCTGCCCACGGGGCTGGCAGTGGCAGCCGGGAGCCCCGGCCCTTCAGCAGCGATTTAAAGGGCTCGGGGATTTAAAGGTCCCGCCCACCACCTTGCTCAGGACCCCAGCCCTGTGTACCAGTAAGTCCCTTAAGTTACTTTCACCCCTGAGTGTTCTTTGCTGCCGTTGAGGTGGCCAGTGTATGGCTTCATGAGCCACGGGAGTAAGGGGTAGGCTGGGTCACCCTGGATCATTACTGGCATTTCAACATCCTCAATGGTAATCCGCTGGTCCGGAAATAAAGTCCCTGGTTGCAGCTTTCTGAACAGTCCTGTGTTCTTATAGATGCTTGTGTCTTGCACCTTCCCTGACCATCCCACATTGATGTGGGTAAAACATCTCTGGTGATCCACAAGCACTTGCAATATACCATAGAAAAGTAGCCCTTTCTGTTGAGGTACTCTGCAGCAAGGTGATCTGGTACCAAAATAGGGATGTGTGTGCCATCTATTGCCCCCAGGCAATTTGGGAACCCCTTTGCTGCAAAACTATCCAGTATGTCCTGCAGATTGCCCAGAGTAAGTGTCCTGCATAGCAGGAGGCAATTAAAGGCCCTGCACACTTGCCTCACAGCAATCCCCACGGTGGACTTCCCAACTCCAAATTGATTCCCCTCTGACAAGTAGTAGTCCGGTGTTGCGAGCTTCCACACGATCGCCAGTTGCTTCTCCACTGTCAGTGCAGCTCTCATTTTGGTGTCACTGCTCTGGAGCAAGCTCTGCACATACATCAAGGAATGTGGCCTTGCACAGCCGAAAGTTCTGCAGACACTGCTCGTCAGCCCGTACCTACATAACAATCAGTGCTTGTTTCTTGGGCCCGAATCAGCGCTCCACCACCAGCAGCTGCTCCATGAATGCCAACAACAGCCTTGAATTGTTTCTTTTTATGTCCCACAGCAAGTTAGCCTCCAAGGAATAGTCATGTTCTCCTAGGCTCCTCTGGTTGCTCTGCAAATACTGCAGGATCAGGCGTGCCATGCTCACAACGGTCATCACAATAGTGCAGAGCTGTGCAGGATCCATGCTTCTCTCACAGATGGCGGCTGCATAGGTTTGTGGGACTTTTGAAAAGAGGCATGAAACATTATGAGATGCAGATATAATTAAGGGATGGAGAAAACTGCATCTTGGGACATTGAACCCATGTTCCCAGTCACCTCTGCATGACTCGTTTGCCCCCCGGAGGCATTGGAAACCCTTGCCAAAACACCCTGCGCTAGATGGTGGCGAGTTGCACAGTGGGATAGCTACCCACGATGCACTGCTCTCTGAATCAATGCAAGTGCTGCTACTGAGGATGCATACCGCGGACACAAGGAGCATAGTGTGCACATGCAAAAGCAATGTAATTACTGTAGCAGCTGTACATTGACATAACTTGGGTCAACTTAATTTTGTAGTATAGACTTGCCCAGAGACAAGCTTTCGAGCTTACATAGAGCTCTTCTTCAGGTCTGGGAAACACACCCAGAGCCAGAGTGTCATAGTTCAATACAAGATGGAACAGACTGTTTAGCATAAGTAGTTAACACATATTTCCAGAGACCATTCAAGGTGAAGTGGCCAATTAACACCACTCCAGTCATATGGAAGAAAGGATTGGGGGGAAGCAGCTGTGGAGTGGGGAGTTAGTGAGTTACAGACTGTTGCAATAAGCCATAAATCCAGTGTCTCTGTTCAGTCCGTGATTTTTAGTGTCTGTCAAAGTTATGAATTTAAGCTTCCAGGCTCATCTTTTGAAAGTGTTGTGCAACTTTCCTTTGAGGCTGAGGACTGATAGGGTAGGTACGGAGTGATCGTTTTGTGAACAGTGTTCACCTGCAGGGGATATGGTGTGTTTGTCCTTTATAATTTTCCTGTGTGAGTTTATTCTAGAGCATAGTGATTGTCTGGTTTCACCCAGATAGTTGCTATTGGGGCATTTAATGCACTGGATGAGGTACACTACACATGATAGGCATGTGTAGGACCCATCAGTCTTGAAAGGTGTGTTGTGGGGAGTGCTGATCATTGTAGCAGTGGAGATATGTCTGCAGGTTTTGCATCTGTTGTTCTGGCAGGGTCTGTTGCTGGTCTGAGTTGCTGTGTCTTGGCCCTGGTCTACACTACAGGGCTAGGTCAATGCAAGGCAGCTTACATCGACCCAACTCTGTAAGCATCGACACAAAAATGTCATTCCTGCCAACATAACGGACCTGCTACACCAACTTAATAACTCCACCTCCACAAGAGGCATAGTGCTTAGCTCGATGTAGTGGAGTGTCAGTCAGAAGCCATCCCACAATGCCCCACACCGACAGTTAAATCGGTGCAAGCGCTCCTGGTGAGAAAGCGCACTGCTGCCACAAGGAGCATAGTGTAGACATGCAAAAGTGATTTAATTACTGCGGTGGTTGAACATCCACGTAATTTAGATAAACATAATATTGCAGGGTAGACAACCCTCGGTCTATAGGGAGCTTGCTTCTGATTATGAGTTTGGAGAGATTGAGTTTGGAGAGATTAGGGGGTTGTTTGAAGGCCAGAAGAGGGGGTCCAGAAAAGATGTCTTTCAGGAAGCCAAGGAATAGACAGGGATTGTGTGGGTTTACAGTGACAGACATGGCAATTTCTTGCAATATTTTTGGAAAAAAACCTTACTGAACTAAGTTTAAGTAGCTTTGGAGCCCATTGTATTAAATGCAAAAGTTATGAATGCCAAAGGACTGTATTGAACAGTGGATCAGATAAGAATGGACTTTTGGACAAAAAGTGTTATGTATTTCCTGAGGAATCTCTAGAGGGAGGTGAATGTAAATTTCCCACCTCTAGTTATGCAAAAACCCAGCCTTTTAAAGCTAGACTCTGACGTGCTGATTACCTGATCCTGGAATCTGAAGATCAAAGACCAAGCTGTATGAAGGAAAAGCTAACCTATTCATAGGGAGGGCTTGTTCTGAGCTAAAGCTGTTATGAACTTGTTACCACAGAAAAACCATCTGTGGGGAGAGTCTCAAGGACTGACTCCTACCAGAGCCCCAGCTGGACGGTGTGTGTCTCTGATCTCTGGTAAGCCTATTAGCATGCGTGTGGATTCTTTTATTGTTTTTAACATGTTTTCTCTGTAATGCTTTCACCCTAAGAATAAACGTGCTTGTTTAGAAATGGCTGTGTGGTGATGTACGCAATCTTGCTGTTTATAGCCTCTAAGGAAAGCAAAGTGCAGACACTGGCCTGTTTAGGCAGTCTGGCTTGCTGGGAATAACAAAGTATAGGCAGGGAAATGTGCAGCCTGGAAAAACCCCGGTCAGGAGGGAGAGATGTGGGTGTCTGCCCAAGAGAGGTGATGGCCAAGGAGCCGAGAGCCTAAGAATGGGGACTCTTGCTTGACCATGGAGGGGAATACAGAGGCAGTTGTCCTGAATTGTGACACTTAGTATGCATGGGATTCTGTCATTGACAGGCTAGAGCTACAGATGGAGATAACAGGACACTGTATATGGATATGTAAGATCCATAATTCCCAACTTTTATGCAGGTAAGTCTCAGAAACTCTTCTAGGTATGGGCTATGTAAAGTGAAGTTCAGATGCTTTTCTGAGTGTGTGTTTCTTCACTCTTAAACAATATTTTGTTCAACTGCAGGTATAACTCAGAGCTGGCTGTTAACGTGGTGCTGACGGCATCCTGGAAGATGAAAGAATTTAAACTGCTACAGCAAGGAAAGAGAACAAGTAGAGATAACTAGTCCTAAAGTGCCTATCACAGGGTGGTTGGCCCTTTAAGGGGAGATGGATCCAGTCCCTACCTGTGACTGACCCTCTGTCTCCCATCTGAGGCTGTGGGGCACAGGTTCAGGTGAGAATGTGAAGAAAACATGGCCTTCATAAAAGCCAGGAAGAGCTCAGATGAGTTAAAACTGCAGAGAGGTGGTGTGCAGTGGTTAGTGGCTCCAAGGCAGGTAGTCTGGAGAGTGAGAACTGAAGGGAGCACAGAGACAGGGGGAGACTCTGTAGCATGGAACCAAAACCTGGCTTTGGTGAGCTGAGGAAGTTTATCGTGAATTACACCACAGTCCTGAGGAGACGTAGCAGTGCAGGGACCAAGGGAGGCTCCTTGGACTGGGATCAGACTCTGGATGCTGCTGGACTGAGGAAGCCTGCCATGAATTTCAACACAGCCCCAGGAAGGAGGCTGTGGAGCCCCTGGAACCAAAAGGAAGAAGTTTGAGTCCAAGGACCAGGGCAAAAGGAGACCTGGAAAAAAATTCTCCAGAGAGACCAGGGATTGGCAGAGCTCCATGGCTCAGAGGGAACGAAGGGAGAGCTGGGACTTGAAGTCCTGGACAAAAGTGAATTAGAAGCCTCAAGAAGATTTGTGGCTGAAGGACCCAAGGAGACCATATTCTGTAGGACTTAATAACCCAGACCTCAAAATAACATTCCTGCTCTTGAAGTTCTCTGGGCTGTGGAGGGGACTGAAGGGGGCATGTTCTGGGACTGCACCCTGCTACCATCCCCAGTGGTATAATAAAGAAGGGGTTCTCGGGGGTTGCTGCCCCTACTGACAGTGGAGCTACAGATGAGAGAGGTTCATGAGGGCATAAAATAAGCTCTCAAGCTTTCGATGTGCAGGAGCTTGATGACCAGTTTTAGACATAGCGCAGTATAGTAAGTCATAGAATTGTAGACTGATTTCTTGGGAGCCAAAACGCCTACTTATGATCAAATGTGAACTGCAACCCTAAAAGTGGTTTTATCCCACACATTATATAAATAATTCAGTAAAAGGAAATGCTCAGCATTATGCACAACCACAAATTTCAAATGATAACAATTCATTTAAAAGCAGCGTACAGAATATGGCACCATCACAAAGCTTACATCAAATTCTTGTATTTTCAGGCATCAACCTGTGTTGAAAATGTTCTTTGCAGTGGTTTTATACTTTTACTTGAAATTCACTAGCTTTCAGAATAGGCGGGGTGTGCAGATCGAGTTTTACACAAATCCTGAATACACAGGATTGTGCAACTGTAGAAGGCACTAACAGTAAAACCCGTTTCATACAGCAGTCAAATAACAGCAGTCATTTAACATATACAAAGGTTGGGTAAAAAAGTCCTCACTTAATGTATTGTTTACTATATTTTAATAAGTATCATTCACCATCACTGTACAGTAATCTTCCTTCACTGTTCCTTGATTTTGAATATCTTTGGCCTATTACATCCTCAGGGAACCTGCAGCTTGATGGATTGGAACCAGCTTTGGCTTTTAAGATGCACTGTGCCATCCTGTGTGTCAGCCTTAATCCATTTGTCTCTTTCATTCATTTGATTCATATGACCTGAAAAACAAAACGACATTCAATTTGCTATTCTGACACATTAACAGTTTCTGCAGTATAAGCTTATTCAGAGCTTTCTGGAAACATTCTGCAAGAGGATTTTATTGGCAAAATTTGGTACATTTCTTAAGATATAGGACTGTTTTGTGTTTCCTTATTGACATGATACCATTTGTTCTCTGCATTCTTTCAGTAATATGCCAGTGGAATGAATCTGGAGACTCATAATATTTTCTATTCCATAAAACCATGTAGATTAGAATTGCAGTGCGAAAAGAGAGAAGGTGGAGGAGGTAATATCTTTCATTGGACCAACTTCTGTTAGTGAAAGGGAGAAGTTTTCGAAACACACCTGTCATGGAAGCCAGCAGCTTTCATCTCGTCTGCAAACTAGTCTAAGAAACATGGGTGAATGCCATGTACCATCATGCTGATTTACTGGGACCAGTTTGCCACTTGTGGAAATGTTATTCTTATTACGGCAGGAACTGAAGCAGTACTCTAGAACAACTTTGCAAATGTGCCTCGGTTAAAACCTGCAACACAAAGAATGTGAAATTCTGGCTCCAATGAATTCCAAGACAAACCCCGCCATGACTTCAATTGGCCAGTTTTCATCCCTAGAATCCAAGTCTTCTTCTTGAGAAGAGGCTGCCACTACTAACTGCGGTTCTATGGTGTTGATAAGTGGTGGCTACTGCGAGACTCTGGACAAAATCACGTCAACCTACAAGAGGGCTGGGAAACTATTTCAAAGCAACTGAGAAGACAGTTTGTTTACCCAGCTCTCCCACAGAGCAGGCAGGGATGTCAGTTTCCTAACCTACAGATGGTGCAAGCGCTTTGGGGATCTCCATGTGGATGCTCCAGTGTTTACTCCTCAGTCCCCATGGCAACATGGCTCCCATTGAAGCTTTGCTCCTATTGGTTCCCTTCCTGCATTTGGGCCAAAACCCAGGTTTCTCAACTCCATCTGCCCAAACACTCCGAATGGCTGTCTTTGAAAAACATTTAAAAACAAAAGTGGAGTTCATGACAATGTAGGACGGATGGGGTGTGCAGAATATTTGCCATTGCTGAAGTTTTAAGTTCCTCAGAAATGTTATCTGAATCCCTATTACTTTTCATTTGCCATAGCTCTCTGGAGAATGAAGAATAGAAATGAAAAGAGAATCTGCCTTCTGAGTAGAGACAGCCCTTAAAACATGAAATTAGACTGAATTTTAAACAGGAAATAACCTCCAGGTGTCAAAAAAATGAGCTGACAAAAATATGAAGGAAAACAATTTTCAGCTGTTCCCTTGGTAATGTTGTATGGTATCTAGAATGCAGCCATATTTCTAGGCTGTAAGAAGAGGGGACAGAGCAAATAGGTGGAGCACAGAAATATATGCCAGGAGATGGAAGTGGGAGTTGAAGGTGCCAGGTATCTCTCTGGTATGTTTTCATAGACTCCAGCAAGTACCACAGCATATGCATCATTTACCTCTTATTAAATTATTGCTACAGAGCTGGAGAAAATCTTTAAACAAAACTAACAGAAAAAATATCTGAGATGTTTCAAAGTTCTAAAGTTGTCTGGGCTCAGGCTCTAGTTTTGTATTTGCTGTATTAATAAAAATGATTAATTCCTTTTGCTTCCTTTAGAGTTTTGTCTTGGCCACACTGATGGGGAATGCAAGACCAACTTCCCTGTAACCAGAGTCCAGTGTCTGAAGTTCCACTTCCCTGGGACATGGAACCAAGAGCTCCCGGGGGAACAGATTCCTGAGCCCATCCCCATTAGCAGTTTAAATCAGGCTCAGGAGCGTAACATAGTTTAAAGCACATGAAAACTGTCCAACTAAGCTACAATAATTTTATAAAACTGTGTTGGAGTCTTGCCGGAGTAGTTCTTGAGCACAGTTTTGTCTTAACACTCTTCAATGCTTGTACTCCGAATAAGGAGCCTCTAAGTAGGTTTTGAAGGCTGCTTTGCTAACACGTTTAAACTAGGATAGCAAAAGCCATTTAGGTTTTTATCAGTGTGGACAGGGCTTTACTTTCAAAGCACACCATTCATGCTATCTGGGCTATGCACCAAACATACTGCATCTAACCATTAGCCATTCCTTTCAACTTAACACCTAGAAAACAGTATCTTTCCACATGTTTTGATAGTCAAAACAATTGTTCTCTAGACAAAGGGAAATATGCACAGGCTTTCCCGGAGAATGGAGAAGCTAATATGATGCCTTCTTAAGTTGCAAGACACGGAATTTTCTTATTTATTTTAATGTGAATTAATAGAAGAATAACCCTCCAAACCTAAAAATCTACAAAAAATCATATGCATGGGATCTACAAGCTATGGATAAAAATGAGAGCTGTGATTCACATTATAACCCAAACCTAGGGTAACCATACGACCATTTTGGCCAAGACAGTCCCCCTTTTTAATCTGTCCCGGGTATCATGACATTTTTGTCAAAACTTGCCATTTGTCCTGTTTGCTCTTGCCAACTGATCATTAGGGACAAATGCCGAGTTTTCAAATTGTGGGGCCCGCCCACTAGGGGTGCATGGAGGAATGTTGAGGGGGGTGAGCAGCGACGCCAGGCGTCTCAGGCAAGTGTTAAAAACAACAAGGAGTCTGGTGGCACCTTAAAGACTAACAGATTTATTTGGGCATAAGCTTTCGTGGGTAAAAACCTCACTGAGGTTTTTAGTCTGTTAGTCTGTAAGGTGCCACCAGACTCCTTGTTGTTTTTGTAGATACAGACTAACACGGCAACCCCCTGATATCAGGCAAGTGATGACACTAGACGGCTCAGGCCTGACACCAAGCAGCTCGGGTGGGCAGCCCTGCATGGCCAGGGTCGGACAGCCAGTCGCAACGCCAGGCAGGGCTGGGGCCAGTGGTGACATCAAGCAGGGCTCGGGGAAAATCTCCCCGAACAACGCCAGGTGGCTCGGGCCCGGTGTCCTTTTTTCAGTTAGGGAAATATGGCCACCCAAACCATTTTCATATGATGATGTGGAAAATTAGGAAATCAGTCTCTGGAATCAGAGTCCAGACTTTGAATTGCTCTCTGTTAAGGCAAGAACAGATGGAGAAATACCATGCCAATGGTGGCTTTTTATTCACACCTTGTGAGTAGTACATGACCAAAGGTTGGCTGCCAGTGCAAGGCTCTAGTTTAAATGAACCTTGACAAGTCTCACAAGTTTTTAACTTTCTTGAGTTAAATGCAAGCTGAAACCAATCAAAAATCTGTTGGACACAAGCTGATCTAATGTGTTATTAAGAAGCTGGATTAACTTTCTATATGACTCCAAGGAATTTCATCTTTTGCAGATTTTTTTTAACTTCTTGCTTAAAGGAGCAAAGTTTCACCAAGATGTGCATACGGACATTGTGAAACTGTAAGAAAGTCTCTTCCCACTCAGTTTGGGTGACACGGGTTTTAGCAGCATTTGATTCTAGGAAAGAAAGAAATTCTTGAAGAAGTACCTTGAGAATACAGAAAATGATCAGGGTGATCTCCTTTGTTGGGATCAGGGCTCAAACTTAAAATGCAGTAGAGGCTTTTCAATTGCCTTCTTCAAGGTGTGGGGGAGAAGTGGTACTGAGCAATGAGGGATACCAGAAGAGAAAGTCCTCTAAGATGAGCCCTAGCTCTCTGGGACCCATTGGAGAGGGAAAAACGGAGCGCAAACAGATTGCTTTGACCCTTGCAAATTTCTTGAAGGTGAGTCAGCAGCACCTCCTGGTCAATCATGTCAATATCACTGACAGGTCAAGCAGTATTATAATGGAGGCCCACCACTATATGTGGCCAATAGGAAGCAGGCTCCAAAAGTTACCAAGGCTGTCTCTGCACCAAGAGGGAGCCTGAAACCTGGCTAGAAAAGATCCAGGATACTGAAGGATGTCGGGTGTTACTGGCCATCTCATCCATTCCACTCTCAATGATTTTTGCCATGGAAGGAGAGGTTGGCGACAGGATGGAAGCTGGAAGGATCAGCAGTGCCAAGTTCCACCCGTGGAAAGTCTTAGAAGTGGCTTCCCCTACAGTCTTCAGAACCATAATCTGTGGTATTGGGCCAAACTCCACCAGGAATGGCAGTCTGCTCACTTGTTTCTCCGGTGACTTGTTTTCCTTGGCGTTATAAAAAAGGCTACTATACTTTTTTTCCTCCCTATAAACCTCACCACTAAATTAGAGGCTGGATGGCCCTGGGGACTAGGAATGATGCATTGACCCCTTGCTCTTTAACAGGGATAAAGGCAACCCCCAAAACAACACCTAAAGAAGGGCCCATTTTGACCCCAAAATATGAGAGTGATATGATCTACTAGCTGGTGCAATACGTACTGAAAACATTATGTGCAATGTTAAAAGCATCTGACACACACCAGCCAAAACATCATATAATTCAATTTGGTGAATAAAGTCAGAGCCATATGCTCAAGGATTTTATAAAAGTCTGCCCGGTTCTCATTATTCCCCAATACTTTACTCCCCTCTTGGACATGAGCAATAACTCTGACCTTCCAGAAAATGGATTGCTTAGGTGAAACTTTCCTTGCCTTCTGCGATGGGTGAGCAGGATGCTTCTCAAAAGATTTGTCTTTTTTTTTTTTTTTATTTGAGATTAAAACAAGGCACCATCGTTTATAAGACTCCATAAAAACTGCTATAAATTGCTTTCTCTGCCCATTCCAAACTAAGCTGCCAAGCATGCAATTTACTCAGCCTGTCTCCATGTTCATATGCAGTATCTCTGCCCGAGATCTGCTGGGAAACAGAATATAGTATGCCTGGTTAATTTCTTGTCTCTGCGCCTGAGAAACTTCAGTCACTGGGATTTTCTCTTGAAAATGGTTTATTGTCTAGTTTGCTTCTTTTATTTTTCAAATCAAAAACTCAGTGGCTGTTTCTCTTTGCTGATTTTTAGGAAACTGAGTATCCTCACTTCCCCCAGATATACTGCTGGTGAGGGAGATGATGCATCCTTGCTAACTCTTAAAGATGTATTCTTTCGGAAGGACTTAAACTTCAAGGTTGTTTACTAGCTATCTGCTAGGTATTGCAGTGATGGGCATGCTGGAAATACAAAAGATGGATTAGAAAGAACTATTCTCATGTCCCAGGATCCTCTAGTTTGAGTGAAGACTCAAAGTGGTGTTAGGTTGGAAAGGTCGCAGAAACCACGTAATGATAATAGATTATTTCACTAAAACTGACCAGATGAGCAAAAGAAAATTCATGGCTGGGGTGTTGGGAAATAGCTGGGCTGACTGCCAGTTCCCTGAGACCAGCCCCCTTTCCCTTTGAAGATCTCTTCACAACAGCAAGCCTCTATTCTCAGTGAGTCTGTGTTCTTTGGCACATGAGCAGGGAATGCAAGTGTGGGGGAACCTGTCCATTGGCTGTCTTGCGCCTGAATGATTCCTGCCTGTACCTTCATGATCTTCCTTTCAGTCACCTTATAGCAGGTAGGTGCAGGTTGCCAGGTAAGCTCTTGGCCAATCAGGCTCTCCCCAGAATTCTGCCAAGCATCCTTCACTTTAATTACATGGTCCTTGCTGTATGTCCTGTACCCTTCCCATTGCCCATGAAGTTCCACACATAGAGTTCATAGTTTGCAGATACCTTCTGATCTTGAGTGAGTGGGCATGGACCAGGGGTTAGGCCACAGCACTTCTTCCTTATTGCCAAAGAAAAAGATAGGAGTGTCTGCCTACTATCAGCACCAGGAAAGGAGTTATACTATCACTTTCCACCTATGCAGCCTGACAATGCTAAGAAGGAAATTGGGCCATAGAGTTTGCAAACCAACTCTTAAAACCTATTTTTAGATTTCCTTAGAGTAGCCACTGACTCCTTAGAGAACTGAGGGCCCATCCTTGTTAATGACTCCTTCCATGTTTCCTATTTCCCTTCCTCCCACAGCAAATGCCCCAACTCCTCTGAACTGATCCTCCGTCTCCCGAGAGAACAAATGCCTTCCCACTTCTCTAACTTTCCCATCACCTCTCCTCTCAGCATACTCCACCTACTACTCACCCTAGGCTGTTTCCCTCTTGTCTTCATGCTATTGTACCTAGTAGCAGAGAGAGGACTAGTCGCATGAGTATTACACCAAACTCCAGGGTTCAGTGAGGGTTTCCAAAGCTGGAGGTGGACTGGATCAGAACTCACATGATGCAAGAATTCTACCCTAGAATCATAGAATATCAGGGTTGGAAGGGACCTCAGGAGGTCATCTAGTCCAACCCCCTGCTCAAAGCAGGACCAATTCCCAACTAAATCATCCCAGCCAAGGCTTTGTCAAGCTGGGCCTTAAAAACCTCCAAGGAAGGAGATTCCACCACCTCCCTAGGTAACACATTCCAGTACTTCACCACCCTCCCAGTGAAATAGTGTTTCCTAATATCCAACCTAGATCTCCCCCACTGCAACTTGAGACCATTGCTCCTTGTTCTGTCATCTGCCACCACTGAGAACAGCCGAGCTCCATCCTCTTTGGAACCCCCCTTCAAGTAGTTGAAAGCAGCTATCAAATCCCCCCTTATTCTTCTCTTCTGGAGACTAAACAATCCCAGTTCCCTCAGCCTCTCCTCATAAGTCATGTGCTCCAGACCCCTAATCATTTTTGTGACGTTCCCCTGGTGTTATCTGGACCGGTGATCTGCCAGGCCACTCCAATCCTCGGCTCTGGGAGCCAGCCTTACTCTGCTCTGCTGTGAGAACCCCCACTCCTGGGCTGTTCACGCACAGCCTCTGGCATGTAAGCTGCTCCCAGCTACCTGAGTTGGCCCTTTTGACCAGCTGCTGCTTGGATTGTGCAACCGAATGACACTAGCCAATATCTCCAGTCCCAGACTCAACCTTAGGAACCTCCGTCTTGCAGTGTCCAATTATGCCAGCTGGAGGCTGCAAACTTATATGTGTTTGTCAATTTAACAAAGAAATTGATATGTACCAGGCTTGTTATCCCAAGGGGGGTCTCTGTCATGCTTCAAACCAAACGCACTGCTTCAGTAGAATAAACAAACAGAGTTATTAAGTACAGAGATAGATTTTAAGTGATTATATGTCAACGCACAACAAGTCGGATTTGGTAAAATAAAATAAAAGCAAAATGCATTCTAAACTGATCTTAACACATTCAGTGCCCTTACAAACTTAGATGCTTCTCACCACAGGCTGGCTGGTTGCCCTTCAGCCAGGCTCTCCCCTTTGATCAGCGCTTCAGTCACTTGGTGGTAATGTCTGTAGAAGGAGTTGGAAGAGAGGGGAAGAGCATGGCAAACATCTCTCCCTTTTATCATGTTCTTTCTTCCCTCTTGGCTTTGCCCCCCCTTTCAGAGTCAGGTGAGCATTACCTCATCGCAGTCCCAAACTGACCAAAGAAAGGGGGATGACTCACTCGAGAGTTCAACGCATTCTTTGTTGTTGCCTAGGCCAGTGTCCTTTGTTCCTGTGAGGCTGGGCTGGGTTTGTCCCATACCTGCCCTGTGAACTGCCCCTCTGCTCTTAGAGAGTTTTTGCCTGGGCTTGCTTTTAGCCATGAGGACACATTTTCAGCCTCATAACTATATACATGAAATTACAACCTATATCATTACTATAACAACAATGCTCAGTGCATCATGAGCCTTCCAAAGACACCAGACATGACAAACTTTGCATTGGATACCCCACAATCATATTATAAGGATGAACATGGGGGTGCTAGATGTTCCCCCGAGGTACAGAACATCACATACACCAACTCTCCCCTGGAAGAACTCCTAATTAACCTCTCACACTAGAATTCCCAAGAGATATGTAAAATCCATTCAAAACAGCCAGTTCCCAGCATTAACCACTTGGAAACCAGCCAGCTTCTGAAGGGTTAACTATTTTTGTACTAACCTCTTAGCTTAGAGACTTAAAAGTCTAAATTGATATCCCCTTGTGATGTGGGGTTTTTATGGTTTGGCAAACACGGGTTTTTTTCATCTGTTTTATATGTTCTGCAGCTAAAACTCAAATGAAATTGCTGCCACGCTGTCCCTAAGGTTCCCAAGGGGAGGAACATTTTTCACCATGTATCCTATCTGTTATTTTATTAAATTATTTGTAATTATTTCAGAGTCTACTTGTATCAGAAGATGATCTTACTGGAAAAATAATACTTTCTGTTACAAAGGGAATCTTGACATTTAATATAAGACATTGTTAAATTAGTTGAAGGCAGGATGTGAAAAGAAGCCAGCCTACATTTAAAGGAAACAAAGGAAAACTGTATAAAAAATACAGAATTGGACAAGGTTTATTGTTAAAGCACAGCTCCCCAAAATGTTATATTCAGACTATGAAGTCATACACTGTATGAATCATACATTTGTACAGTATCAGAGGGGTAGCCGGGTTAGTCTGGATCTGTAAAAAGCAACAAAGAGTCCTGTGGCACCTTATAGACTAACAGATGTATTGGAGCATAAGCTTTCATGGGTGAATACCCACTTCGTCAGACGCATTCTGTACATTTGTACAGAATCACAGGGTACAATCCTTTATCCAAATACTGCTGAAATACAGGACAAAGTATATTGATTTGTTCCTAGAATATGGGACATTAGGCACTAAATACAGTTACAAGGCACTAAATACAGTTACAATGTCCCATTAAAATAAGGTAGAGATGGTCACCCTACCTGTAAACATGAACTGTTATTTCCTCTAAACTATCTGCATTAGGATTATTGAAGTCAATCAATATTAAAATGATTTAAATGTGACACGGATAGAAATAAAGCAACATATGATGCAAGGACAGATAATCCCAAAATCTCTTACTGAATTTCATATCCATAGTCATTGGGTGCCTTATTGGAATGCCATGGGCTCTTTAAGGGAAGTGAAAACTAGTGGCCAAATGCTGCCTTCAGCATGTAACTCTCATTAACTCCAGTGGCCTTTGGGTGTTTACATTTGAGGACTGACTAATCAGGAGACACTTTCAGTCTAAACTGCTGAACCGTTTGTATGCAGAATGGTAGGTTTGTGGGTCATTTCTGTTTCAAAGATGATTCGCCCCCATCCCTCCCCCACAAAAATCACAGAATGTTAGAAGTAGATGCTGACCACCTCCCCCTAAAACAAACAAAAAACCACCCATGGGCCTGATCCGGGTATCAGAATGATCAATCCCCAAGTTAGAAGAGGGGCCACTCAGCTCACATGTTCATTTTATAGTGCAAGGGTACGGGTGTTTTTTTTTTTTTTTTTTTTAAGTCCATGAGATCCAAACCACTGGCCAATCACCAGCTCCCCACTCACTGTGGCACGTTGTTTAATTTAATCCACGATGGAGAAGTGAGTCTGCCTGCAGGGATTATGTCACTCTGAGGATCTTTAACACTGCTTTTTTAAAATTCTAATGTCATATCCTCTATATATTACACACTGTGCACTGAATGAGGGAGGGAAAAATAGTAGGTGGTGATCATGTAATTAAAGATGGCATCATAATGCATATGCACAAGGTGGCCAAATTAAGATTACACAGGTGCCCTTAATTCCTTGCATTTTGAGTGCTTGACTTTGCAACCTTAACATTCTTTTAATATAGATTTGTGTGTGTGTTTTCTTATGGTTTTAAAAAAGCAAAATGAAAAAAACAAACTCCATCGTGGGTCATCAGCAGGGTAGGGAACCTTCAGTTCCATCACACAGACCTAAGCTAAATGGAGTGACTGGTAGCAGTGGTAGACTGCTATCCATTATGTGGACCAGTCACTAGAGGGGGGATGAGACATATGTTTTGCCAGTGGATTTCACAGTTATAGATAGCTCACAGATAGCAGAGGAACGTAGAGACTCAGGACTCCTAGGTTCAGTTCTAGGTTCTGCACAGGAATGTGCTCTAGTGGTTACAGATGCTTCTTTGTGCCCCTAGCCTGTCTTTGTCCCCTCTGCTCCTATCAACTCCCTCATCCCAGCTCCAGCCCCTCCCCACATAGTCCTATCCACCCTCCTACATGCAGCCCTGCTCTCTGGCTTCTGACACTGTCCCTTTCTGTTCTTATCCACTATCCCCCAGCTCCTGCCCACCCTGGTTCCTGTTCCCCTTTGGCTCCTGCAACATCCTTTCATCCCCCTTCCCCCATTTTTCACCCCTCTGAATTCCAGTGTGCCTGCTCCATCCTTCTCTTTCTTACTGGCTGGGCCCCAACAGAGGGAGCATCATGTATAAAATATAAATATATTTTTCTAAAATACGCTGCATGCCCCTTTTACCCTGGTTATCAGAGGCACTCAGAAAACATTTGTAAAGATTACTGTGTTATATTTTAATACACATTTGCTGGTCACCTATTTAATTATACTCAGCTGTCTAAACCAACAACATACACTCTCTCTCTAAAAATCAGTGGGCCAAATTCTTGCCCAGCATAGCTCCACAGAAGTCAATGATGTTACGTTGGGGAAGAATTTGGCCCTACAACTCTAATTAGCGAAACAGCTGATCGGTATTCACATGTCATTTACGAAGGCATGAAATAAAAAAGGCATCTAATAACAGATGTGGAGGCCATTGGCACAAGCAAACATCTGAAGTTGAAACAGACGAAACAGGAAGAAGCCAAGAGCAATAAAACTGTAATCAAACATCTCTATGTTTTATTTAGGCCAGATAGATTTTTTAAAAGCAAGTCTTACCAGTAATAGTTATGTGACCCTCTTTAGGGGCACACTGGGTTTCCTGTAACTGGATCTCTGGGCTCACATCAACCTTGCTTCCAGATAACTGTAAATAAGCTTTGAGAGAGGCAGGTACCTTGACTGTAATAGAGCCTGTTATAAATTAAAATGAAAGACATGGATGTTAATAGCCAAGACAAAGCAAACAGAGAGAGGGCCTCTGCTAGTCTGCTCTTTTCTGAGCTTACATGGGAGAGAGAGAGTCCTAGTTTTGCTCAAGAATCTTCAGAGATGCTGGCTTCTTTTCTTGCCTCCAGGAGGATAAAAAGTACTCCTGTTGGACACATGTATGCTCATTTACTGCAAACAGAAGATTGTGCAGCCGTATACACCATCAGTACAAACAGCTATTTTCTGAGATATCTTCCCCTTGTAGCAAGAGCAAGTACTTCACATCCATTGAGAAGATGCAGCCTCACAGTTGATTCTAGCTTGGGGAATAAATTGCTGTCTACTCCACAGCTATTGTCAATTACATTTTACAGCTGATCTGTTAGCAAAATTACAACAGCTTCAGTAATCTGCTCTACCATAACCTTAAGATTAAAAATTGGAAGTCTGGCCTCTATTGGAACAGCAATCCTGAACTACTTTCCCTAAATGTGGGCCCCCTGTTGGGTTGAAGCTAATAGCTGAGCCATCCAGTTACCAGTCTGAGACATATTTGGAATAGTTAGATCAAGGATCTTCAGTAGCTGTGCTCTGTGCATGAAGGCGAAAAACAAAACAACTCCAAACACATTTTCTGAATAAAAGTTTTTTATTTTCAGCCTGATTCCTGCTTTCGCTTTGCAAAAAATTTCATTTTTATATAGCTACATATATACTGTAGGCCCAACTCAGAACATAACTAGTGCTTTGATACACTATTTATATATCAATCCTCCAAAGTAATATCCATGATGCTACCTGTACAAGAAAATGCAAACAATAGACATATAGGGCCTGATCCTATCCCTGCTCCACACAGCACAAGGCAGTCAGAAAGCTACCCTGATAAGGCAGCTGGGAATTCCCCTTGTATATGGGAATCCCAGGGTGGTATATCCTCAGCTCTATGTCATTGGTTCCTGACCCTCCCTAGAAGACCACAACTATCAGCATAATTCAGGCTGCCATAAATTATGATGGGCACAGAAGAACCAGCCAGATCAGGGGAATGCAAAGATGGCTCACAGACACTTTCTCTATCCTCATGTCCTGCTTGGTCAAATTCAATGGTCTAGCGCAGGGATCGGCAACCTTTGACGTGCGGCCCATCAGGGAAATCCGCTGGCAGGCCGGTATGGTTTGTTTACCTGCAGTGTCCGCAGGTTCGGCCGATCGCGGCTCCCACTGGCCGTGGTTCGCCGTTCCAGGCCAATGGGGGCTGCAGGAAGCGGCAGCGAGCACATCCCTCGGCCCGCACTGCTTCCCGCAGCTCCCATTGACCTGGAACGGCGAACCGCAACCAGTGGGAGCTGCGATCGGACAAACCTCAGATGCTACAGGTAAACAAACTGGCCCGACCCACCAGTGGATTTCCCTCATGGGCCACATGCCAAAGGTTGCCAATCCCTGGGCTAGCCCATAAAACCTGACAAACACTCAATTATTTTGAGATTACAGGCCAGGTTCTGCTCCACTGATGTCAACAGTTATTCTGGATTTACATTGGTGTAACTGAGAGCAGAATTTGGCCTATTCTGTCTTTGTCTTCACTGGAACAGATGTCAGAATATGTTTTGAAAATCAGTTTAATAATTTTTTTCATTATAACACTTATGGAACACATTTCCCTCTCTCGATGGTTAAACATTAATGTGAGTTACTGGAAGTAATTCCACACCTGGTTAGGTAGTAATGTGAATATAGTTCATCCCATCACAGGAGATGGAGTGGCTAGTGCAGGACAACAAAAGATAGCACACGGGAATTAATTCAGTATCTTTCTTTCCTCTCTTGCTGAACACTGCATTCCTACAGGACCTGTTCCCCATTTCAGGGATAACAGGGGACAAATGACCACACAGAAACACTGGGAGAGTGCAAAGGCATAACAGAAATGAGAATGAAGAGTACTGTATAATGGCTTTTGCAAATGCATTACTCAACATTGTAACACAAAACACCTGCAAGACATGAGTGTTTTTACTATAACAGGACCTTCAGGTCTGTGCTCTTTCAAATGGCAAAGGGGTAAATCCAGCTTTTGAAGGGTGATGTTTTAACAAGTGAAGTTCTGATAGGTAAGTAAGTAGCTCGCAGAAATTAGGGGAGTAATTAGCTCATTTAACAACAACATGTCCAGGTGCTCGGGCATGCGTCATCTCTCTGGCTCTGCCTTCCCTTGCGTTGCTGCTTTGCCATTTTAATTTCATGGTCTCCACACACAGTAATTCTTTTCATGGGAAAAGGGCATGGAGAAATGAAATATGAGCCTCATCAGTTCCACACACCTGCCAACAGCATGGAGTAAACGGCACTGATGAGGCAAAGGGGGATTACAATCCTAGTCAGTTCTGCAGGATTCTACTGGTTTGGTGGGGAAGAAAGGTGGAAAGTGTAAGATTCCCACTGAAATGAAAGCCCCAGATGATTTTGTGGGGTCTATTTTAAATAAGATTGTCTCCTGCAGTACTTACTGTGCTAAGAGCCAATATACATTTGCTAATGATGAATTAGGTAAGAATTACTATTTTACTGTAATTATTTAAATATAGAGAGTGGTTAGTTTTACCATCTCATAAAACTTTCCTTTATAACAAAGGTTGCCATAAAATGTTGCAATTTGCTCACCTTTCTGGCTTTTCAGATCCACTTTTCTCACTTGATTAACATAAACATCTATTTCCCCCCGACGTGTAGAAGCTTTTAGACACCCATCCGATGACTCTGAAAAACGACAGAATAAAAGGATTAAGTCAGAATGATGTTTACTCTAGGATTTTTGAAGTAATTTTCAAAATATTAAACCCTGAGCTGGATTCAGCCACTGGGATAATGAATTGGTATTTTTTGTGATATAGCTTTCCCTCATCTAAATAGGACCAGACTCCTGTCCTACAAGCAATGTTATAGTACACAGGCTTTATGCAGGAAACCTTCCTCTCTCACCTGAGCACTGAGCAGCCATCTTGTTGTTTCTGGGTGTGTGGAAGCTGCCATGGCCTACTCCATCCTCCCGGGGTGGAAGTTTTACCATTCTACACCACTGGCCCAATCATAGCATCTCTAGCTTGCTATAGAGGGGGAACTATGCAGACAGCCAGCACAAGGCCTAAGCACCACTTAAGCCTTCAAATGAGGCCTGCACTGACTTCTCTGTGGGGTAGATTTCACTCAGAGAAAGGCACTATACATATAAGGTTGCCAGGTGTCCGGTTTTCGACTGGAATGCCTGGTTGAAAATGGACCCTGGCAGCTCCGGTTGGCACTGCCGACCGAGCCGTTAAATGTCCGGTTGGCAATGCAGCGGGGGGCCGGGGCTAAAGCAGGCTCCCTACCTGCCCTAGCTCGCATGGCTCCAGTAAGCGGACGCCAGGTCTCTGCAGCCTCTAGGCACTGGAGCGGCCAGGGACTGAGCGCTGCCCCCGCTTCAGTGCCGGTTCCGCAGCTCCCATTGGCCAGGAACTGCAACCAATGGGAGCCGCAGGGGGCATTGCCTGCCGGCGCAAAGGAAGCACACAGAGCCTAGAGGTCACAGGAACCTGGCGGCTGCTTCCTCAGAGCTGCGGTAAGTGCCACCAGGACCCCGCACCTCCCTCCACTGCACTCCAATCCCCTGCCCCAGCCCAGAGTCCCCTCCTGCACCCCAAACCCCTCATCCCCAGCCGAACCCCAGAGCTTGCACTCTCAGCCAGAGCCCTTGCCCCCCTGCACCCCAACCCTCTGCCCCAGCCTAGAGTCCCCTCCAGGCCCAACCCCAGAGTCCTCATCCCCTGCCGGAGCCCTCACCACCCCACACACCAACCCCCCGGCCCAGTCCAGAGTCCCCTCCTACATCCCAAACCCCTCATCCGCAACCCCACCCGGACTCTCACCCTCCCACACCTCAACCCCTTGCCCCAGCCCGGAGTCCTCTCCCACACCCCAAACCTCTGATCCCCAGTCCCACCCCAGAGCTCACACCCCCTGCTGGAGCCCACGCCCCCCTCCCACATGCCGAACCCCTCAGCCCCAGCCCGGAGTTCCCTCCTGCACTCCAAACCCCTCATCCCCCGCCCCACCCCAGAGCCTGCATCCCCAGCCCAGAGCCCATACCCTCTCCCGCATCCCAACCCCCTGCCCCAGCCAGGTGAAAGTGAGTGAGGATGGGGAAGAGCAAGCGGCAGAGGGAGGGGATGGAATGAGCGGGACCCGACCTTGGAGAAGGGGCGGGGCAGGGGTGTTTGGTTTTGTGTGATTAGAAAGTTGGCAACCCTACATACATAGGCAGTAGGGAGTTTAGCATAATGACCTCCCATCCCCTACACAGCACAACTGAGATGATTTAACTAATTTTTAGGCCTTGTAGAACAGTGTTTCTCAACCTTTTTGGGCTCAGAACCCATTTGTAAATGTTTATGGCCTATCATGACCCAGTAAATAGTCTGGGGCTGGAGGCTCTGGGATGGTTTTAGTCGGGTTCTGCCTCTGAGGGGGTTGGGTCCCGCCCGGCCCTGACCCCACAGTGTCAGTTCCCACAGTTCCTGTGAAGATGGCTGAGCTTGGCTCTCCACTAGGGTTATCACCTGGCTGGTATTTGACCAGCCTGGCTGGTTTTTGTTTTTTTTTATGGATTTACCAGTTGCCAGAAAAATAATTTAAACTGCTGGGTATTTTTTTTATGTGGGTCTAAAGATTTGCATTATCATCACAATACACTGGG
Source organism: Trachemys scripta elegans (assembly GCF_013100865.1). Lineage (NCBI taxonomy): Eukaryota > Metazoa > Chordata > Testudines > Emydidae > Trachemys > Trachemys scripta. Next base: position 23,828,358 of record NC_048298.1, on the reverse strand, counting down.
ATATCTAATGTTAAAAGTTTCTGTGTCCAGCTAAAGATGCTGCAGTGTTCCCACTTCAAAGTTTAAGTAAGAAAATGATGTTATCGGTCTTATCTATATGTGTTCTCTTTCTAGATATTATAAGTGTCTTGTGGTTGGGCTTGTGGCGGGCTTGCCTTGAGGGGAGGAGGTGCAATTTTTTTGCATATCAAAGGTGGTAACCCTACTCTCCACGCTAGGTGTTGCAACCTCTGGGGTTGCAGCACCGCTCAGGCTTGGCCCCACACCCGTGACCTGAACAAATTTGTGAGAGTGGAGTTGTGACCTGGCTCATGGGGTTGCAATGCCATTCACTCAAATTGGACCTACCCAGATTCCTGTCATCCTGTCGGCTGGGCCAATCATGAGTGGCGCTGGGACCCCAGAGGCTGCAGTGCCTGAAACAGAGAGGTGAGCCAAGCAAACCCATGGGACAGGAGCCACCACATGACCCTTTCAAACAATCTGGCACCCCAATTTTGGGTACAACCCAATGGGTTGGGAAACACTGTTGTAGAGTATACGGGGACAGGATATTCTCACTACATTTTAATTTTACTGAACTAGAGAGAGAATTACTGAATTTTGATATTTATAGAAAACCAGCACATACAGATAATGGTCTGATATCTCGCTACTGTCTCAGAAAGCAGTATACATATGTTTTCCTTCATATATTATCAATTTTCATCTATGACAACTGAAGTCTCTCTAAAGAAATGACTACACAAATACAATGCTTCAAAAAGGGCAAACCAGAGAGGAAGACAACATATTCTGTAATTGTCTTCATTTCCGGTCATTGTACTTGCAATTCATTCAGGCTTCAGATAAACAAGTTTCAACAATGTTATACTGAAAATCTGAAGAATTAACTTTTGACCAAACTATGGAGTATTTTTTCTGTAGATAAAGATTCTAAATCCCAATCTTAATTTAAGAAGTATATAGAAACTCCAGAGATTTGTAAAAATCTGAAAAAAATATCAAGCCATGCAGCATGATCAATGGTAAATGAACTAAAAATCTTTTGTCCAGACAACAGTTGGAATGAACAAATCTTTCCACTGTGAATTTCTTTTATCCAAAGGATGTATTGGCAAGGAATGTGAAAGGTTGACAGAAACCATTCCAATTTTCTGATGTTTTGCGTGTGCATAAAGAAGATAATCTGCCAGAAATGGCTAAAACTACATACATGAGTCTGACTGAAGCTAATTAGAGCTGACTTGGCAATTTGACATAGGGAAGATTTCTGGAGAACAACATGATTGATTAGTAGTGGGGGGAAAAAAGAAGAATCCAAGCATAATGCTCTAAGCTTTGCTTATTGCTAAAGAAAACAGAAATCACTGAACTGGTCTGCAGTTTTTTGTTTTAACTGAGCTCTCAACACACAGATGTAACTGACCAACACACCAATTATAAGAGTAACAATGTGGGAAGGGAATGTTTTCCCACAGCTAAGGCTGCTTTCTTAGAGGGGAAAATATTAGGAAGAAAAATAAGTGTGGCCAATCCAGCTCTAGTCAGCTGGGAAACTGACAGCATCTTTTGGTTCATTTAAAACAGCAGTAACAGAGTAGCATCCACAGAACTCTGAAAGGGATTTTGCTGAAACTGGGCCATAACCAAACAAACAATTGGCTCAGTACAAGTCCATTTTTACCTGACTGGATGCTTCATGGGAGAGACACACACTAACCAGATTGCTCAGGAGAACTGCTGCTAACAGTCTGTATAATACAGTAAGTCACATTCAGCTGAGATCAAATTATTGAACCAACCCTTATCTGTTCCCAGTCCTCAAATACAGTGTTTCTATGGACAATTCTTCAGAGAAACTCTCCTGAAAAAAAGCTCTTCTGGGATTCTCTACCAGGGAAGCTACTTCGTCCTGACATCAGAACAATAGTAACTGAAATACTTTCCTCGTGGATTGTATCTTCTAAATGGACAACCTACCTAATTCTCAATTATTGAGGGACAATCTCCACTCGTTATATTTTGCTTTCCACAACCAAATCTCTGTACAACTTATCATGAGTGATGTACCCGATTATTCAGATTCTAATATTTAAACTGTATTGTTAAATCTATTCACCTAAATTTGGGTTATTGCTGATTATGTACTCTATGTATCATATGACTTTAAAAACAAACTTTGTATTTGTGGATAATCTAAGCACTATACCAAGATATACAGATACTCTTTTCTCAACCTATGTATTATATAATTTTTTTAACATTAGCTTTAATAAAATTTTTTAAAGGCTGACCATTAGAAATTTGCCAGACTTCCAATTCAAATAAAGGGACTACACTTAAAAAATAATTCTATATTTGAGGCAAAACCCTATGTCATGTAAGTGCACTCAGAGATGTTCCGCTTTGCATAAAATACTTAAATATTCAGTGGAACAGGGACTGTAATGTGGGTGTCTCAGGTAAGTGACCTAACTATTGGGCCATAGATTCTCGCAGTCTCTCTGCTCCAGTCAGGGCCGGCTCCAGGCACCAGCGCAGGAAGCAGGTGCTTGGGGCGGCCAACGGAAAGGAGTGGCACATCCAGCTCTTCGGCAGCAATTCAACGGCGGTTTCCTCAGTCCCTCTCGGAGGGAAGGACTGGCCGCTGAATTGCCGCCGAAGAATGAAGTGACGCGGTAGAGCTGCCGCCGAAATGCCGCCGATCGCGGCTTTTTTCTTTTTCTTTTTTCCTGCCGCTTGGAGCGGCAAAAAAGCTGGAGCCGGCCCTGGCTCCAGTAAATACTTCAGTGTTTCATACCAAGTGGAACAGCTTCAGTAGAAAAGAGAGCAAGATCCATCCCAGAATAGCCCACAGCCTGGTAGTTAGGGCACTCACCTGGGAACGGGAGATCTGGGTTCAAGTCGCTGCTCTGAATCAGGCAGAGTAGGGACGTGAACATGGGTTTCCCATGTCCCAGATGAATGCTCTAACCACTGGTCTACTTGGTATAAGGGCAGCCCCACAGTTGCTGTCATCATTGTGGTGTTTCATGCAGGACCCAATCCAGTAGGCATGCTATAGGGAAGCTTCAGATCATGGACAATTGGTGGGGGAATACCTAGTTCGAAGAGACCAGTGTAAGTTTGAAGATTCATATGTCCCTTCATGCTTCAACCACCATTCCAGAGGACATGCGTCCATGCTGATGACAGGTTCTGCTTGATAACGATCCAAAGCAGAGCGAACCGACTCACGTTCATTTTCATAATCTGAGTCAGATGCCACTAGCAGAAGGTTGATTTTCTTTTTTGGTGGTTCAGGTTCTGTAGGTTCTGCATCCGAGTGTTGCTCTTTTAAGACTTCTGAAACAATGCTCCACACCTTGTCCCTCTCAGATTTTGGAAGGCACTTCAGATTCTTAAACCTTGGGTCGAGTGCTGTATCTTTCCTTAGAAATCTCACATTGGTACCTTCTTTGCGTTTTGTCAAATCTACAGTGAAAGTGTTCTTAAAACAAACATGTATTGGGTCATCATACGAGACTGCTATAACATGAAATATATAGCAGAATGCGGGTAAAACAGAACAGGAGACATACAATTGTCCCCCAAGGAATTCAGTCACAAATTTAATTAACGCATTATGTTTTTAACAAGCATCATCAGCATGGAAGCATGTCCTCTGGAATGGTGGCTGAAGCATGAAGGGGCATACGAATGTTTATCATATCTGGTAATTAAATACTTTGCAATGCCGGCTACAAAAGTGCCATGCGAATGCCTGTTCTCACTTTCAGGTGACATTGTAAATAAGAAGCATGCAGCAGTGTCTCCTGTAAATGCAAACAAACTTGTTTGTCTTAGCAATTGGCTGAACAAGAAGTAGGACTGAGTGGATTTGTAGGCCCTAAAGTTTTACATCGTTTTCTTTTTTAATGCAGTTTTTTTTTGTACATAAGTCTACATTTGTAAGTTCAACTTTAATGATAAAGAGATTGCACTACAGCACTTTTACTAGGTGAATTGAAAAATACTATTTCTTTTGTTTTCTACAGTGCAAATATTTGTAATATAAAATAAAGTGAGCACTGTACACTTTGTATTCTGTGTTGTAATTTAAATCAATATATTTGAAAATGTAGAAAACATCCAAAAATATTTAAATAAATTGTATTCTATTATCTAAGTGTGAATAATCGTGCAATTAATTTTTGTAATCGTGCATTTAATCACGCAGTTAATTTTTTTAACTGCACAATTAATCACGATTAATTTTTTGTTTTTAATCGCTTGACAGCTCTAGTTCAAGGATCTAAATTTTGAACGGAGGCATCTAAGGTGGCAGTTAAGTGCCAAAATACCTTTGTGGCTCTAGAGAGACAAGGTGGGTGAGATAATATCTTTTACTGGACCGACATGTGGATTTAGTGTTTTCTTGACATCTATGATGCTGAAAATGTACCATACCTCTAACTGAAAGGGTCAGGCCCCAGCCTCCTCTGTGCATGCTGTGATCTGCAGTTGTACTGGTCAATGCATGTTGGCCTGCCCCTTTGTACCATCTGCATGACCTCTACCTCTCCACACTTTCCCGCCCACAGTACACTTTTCTCAAGTTAGGGCAGGCACTAAATGCTCCTTGGGATGAGATTATATCTATGTTTGGAAAACACTGAGTACTCTGTTGGATTTAAACAAACAATAATACAAGGCTACAATCCATGTTTAACTGTGGAATTAGGCTTTTGGAAATGATACTTTAATAATTATTAGAATATATCTCTGATGTTAGGTAATGAACTAGATACAAATGCCTAGATGGTAGATTAGGCAGAACATAAACAGTACTACGTTAATACTTAAAAAGTCAACATCTTTCTTTTTGAAAAGGCTGATGAAATTGATATTTGTGTTTAAATCTTCTTTTGTCTTCTATCTCTCTTAAACAAGTTAGAGAAGGAAATATAACAACAGGTTAAAAAACAGGGGCTGGAAAAACTTGGATAACAAAACAGTCTGAAATTTAAATGAATAATGCTGCAGGAAAAGTATGGTCTTGCAACAGTTAATGAAGGTTGGTGGGACAAAGTACACAAGTGAAATTTTAATAGAGAAGATACATAAAGAAAATAGAAAAAGGAGATGAAATGGGAGGGGGGTTATTTTATATATAAACACATACCTAGAGGGTTCTAGAGGGTGCTAATATGAATGAACTATTGAGGTTAAAAGCTAGAGAGAAAGTAGACAATATTTTACATTCAGAATCTGTTATGAACAGACAACTGAAAGGGAAATATAAGGATGAATCATTCTAAAGGAAATGGAACAGATGGCTAGATCAAATTACTCAGTATTCTCGAGCAACTTCAATGATCTAGGTATTTACTAGTACAAAAATGCAGTGAAGCAAAATGTCCTTGATACATTCTTTGTTTTATGAAAACAAAGGCAATCAGTGGGGAGACCAGTTTGGTTAGAGTTTATACTTCACCAGAAATGAAAATGGAAAGATGGGGATACTAAAGATGGTGATACCTGGAATCCACTGATCAGGATCAAATTGGAGTTTACATATCAAGGAGGAGAAGAATCCCCAGAAATATTAAGTATCAGCAAGAGGGAATGTCAAACTGAAAGAGTGACTGGGAAAATGAAATCGGGTTGATATATGAATCAATTGGTGCAGAGATACTATGTTAATGGGTACACTAGAGATGCCTAGGTCACGTCTACACGGTGTGCGCTATGGAGGCATAGTTATGGCACTGGAGCTATTCTCCTGTAACCCTGTAATGTTGACTCAGGCTACAGAGATGGAAGGGATTAATCTGTTGCTGTAGGAACTCCACCTCCCCAAGCGACAGAACTAGGTTGAAGAAAGAATTCTTCCGTTGATCTAACTGCATATACACAGGGTTAAGTCAGCACAGCGATGGCGCTCAGGGTGGTGGACTTCGACACTCCAGAGTGCCGTAGCTCTGTCAACCTAAATTTTAAGTGTAGACCAGGCCTAAGATAGTTGCAAGGAGGGGGAGTCTTAAAAGGTGTTCTTCATAAGGGTCAAAAGGAAACAAGGCTAAAATGGAGGACAACCACAACCAAAATACAGGTTCACTTTTATTGGTGCTGCATGGCATTTTTTCCTATTTTTGAACCAGGTGAGGTACAGAAGGTATCACACAAAATTGAAAAACATGAAAGAAATTAACAGACATCACACAAAGATTTATCTTAAGATTCCACAAAAAGATAAGCCACTGATTGTACAGAAATGACCTCCGAGATCTAGCAACCAGAATTTTTCCAAAACAATTCACTCTATCTCCTACCTGCAAAGTACTGTATAAAATAGTGACCCATATAAATCACACAACTACAGGAAACATATACAAGTAAATACCAATATAAGTTACAATAATAAATTTACAAAAAAAAGTGGAACTTGATACCTCCCAGTAAAACATTCAGTACATCAGCATAGGGTAGAACAGTTCCATAGCTTGACAATCAATTATTTCCCTTCCCTGACACTTAATAAGTGGAAATAATAAAGAAAAATGTTGACAGAAATTGTCCTTAGCTTAAATCTGAATATTTCCAGCAAAACTTCTTTAGTTTTCCCAAGACCACTAATGGATTCTGTTCCCACTAAAATCAATGGCAAAACTCCCTATAATTTCAATGAAAGGAAGATCAGGCTTTGATTAAGATTTGGTTAAGGAGACACAGCAATGATGGAAGGAAATTAATCAGATCTCATGACTCTGGAGGTGCAAAGCAGATGATTTAAGCCCTACTTAACTGTCCAGTGGAAGACTCCCCTGGTGTAAGAGAATCCTACAGTGGCATAGGGCCTCTGTAGCAGTTTTTATGCTACCCATTCTGCTGAACCCAAATGGAGGATGGTGACCAGGGAAGAGAGAGCATGGCCAGAGTGCCCATTTTCCACAACAGCCTTGTCAGAACAGCCATCATAACACAGAGAAGCACTAAAACTGCTCTACCTTGTGCCAGGGACCAGGCTGGTATCTGCTGGCATCAGGTCAAGAATGAGGCTGCATTTGCCCCTCTCCCTGGCTGTGTGCCAATCACAGCTCAACCAGTCAGGAGGATCTGGACTCGAGAAAGGATTGTAGGTGTTGCCCCATATACCTATAGCAGCTATCCACAGATGTTCACCTAATAGTGTCCTGGTGCTATTAGATGTCCAGACTTTTATAATCTTTTTCACTTTAGGCAGTCATCTGACCCAAACAGTTTAATAATATAAGCTTGCTTAAAACCTTGGAGGTTGCCAGCCCTCAAGATTAATGGGAAGGAAGAGACTTCTGGCTCATTTTTTTTTACCTTGGGACAGATTCTTATGAAGAAATACAGCATTCTGTCAGGGATGCTACTGTCAGTAGTTAAATGCAAGTAAAGAGGTTATGTAAGACTCCCTGGTAAAGTTACGTGAGAAGGTTTGTCTGTGCAGTCTGGACATTACCATTAAACACTATGACATGTTCTTTAATTCAAGGGAAGTTTTAAAGATAAGACGATGACGCATAAAGAAGTCCACTGCATCACAACAGTCTTCTGGTAATTCTTTTTAAATTTTTGAACATTTCAGGACTTAATTTCATCTTTACAACTGTAATCTTTATTTACAACTCAATAACATATTTTTAAAGGAAATTAATCCTTTACAGAGTTATAGGTGAGCCCGCATTTTATCATGTATTTACAATGAACAAATGCAGCTCTTTCTTACTTCATAGCTTCTTCCTTCTAGGAAGGATGAATTAATTAATCTGGATCAACTCTATGAATCAAATTCTTCTCTGAAAGTAGTTTAATTCACAACAGTAGTTACTCTGGATTTACACTGATGTAATGGAACACAGAATTTGTCTCTATGTTTGAAACATAATGAACATGCTTTCTGAATACAGTACATCAGTCTTGTACAGTTTAACAGTAGTTTAAATGTTGGTATTTAAGGAACCATAAATTAATCCAACTGCTCTTTTATTATCAGGTATTGGTTCATCCAAGCCACTACGCTAGACATGGAAACCACAATACATTTTTTGATTCAGGCAGCATGTATTATAAAACATTTTCATATACCATCCTTGAATGGGAATATTGCCTGATGGAGGTAAATTGAATAGGAATATATTTGAGTGTCTCATTACATATCCACTGTCTGAAATGTATATTACGTGGGAGTAATTTCTCACTTTTTGGATCTGAAGAATTGAAGGGTCTGACTGTGGATTAAATGTTCATCTACATGCATTTGTTGCTTTCTCATTATAAAATGGCCGTTGGCAGTTTTTTGAAGGTCTACAAGTCTCTAGGACAGGAACAGAACTATTAAAAACTTCTAGAGATAAAAGTTTTTTAAATGATTACTGTTACTTAATACCTGTATTACAGTAGTGTGCAGAGGTCTCAGTTAGGACAATGGCTCCATCATGCTAAGCACTATAAAACACATACTGTAGAAGATCAAAACATTACAGTGGACAGTTGCGTATTATAAAAAGAATGAGATTATCTACAGAAGAAAAAACCATTTATCTTTTTAAGCTGCAAGAAAACTCGTGTTGTGACTAAGAGCTGGGGGAAAGCTGACAGGTATGAAGAACCACATGGTTTGGGCAGAGACATCCCTTAGGGACAAATTTATTGAAGAAAGAACTCTATATCCTAGTAAAGAGGACAAGAAAGAAGTTGGTAAAGTACAAGGAGGCACTAGTAAGGAATGGTGAAATGTAAAAGAGTCCCATGTAAAACTAAACATGTGAAGGCAAGCAACTAAATATTGACAAACAAATGAAGGGTGAACTAGAGTGCCTGGTATTAAATGAGGATATGGCTATAACAGGCACCATGGAAACTTGGCAGAAAGAGGATAGTCAATAGGACACAGTAATATCAGGGTACAAAATACACAGGAATGATAAAGTAGGTCATGCTGGTAAGGAAGTGGCACTATATGTGAAAGAAAGCACAGAGTCAAATAGAGTAAATATCTTAAATGACTTATACTGTACCACAGAATCTCTATGGGTAGAAAATCCATGCTTGAACAATAAGAGTATAGCAGTAGGAATATATTACCAACTACCTCATTAGTGATGGTGATCGTGAAATGCTCAGGGAGATTAAAGAGGTTACAAAGGCAGAAAAATGCAATAATGATGGAGGATTTCAACTATCCTCATATTTACAGGGTATATGTCACCTCAGGAAGGAATGCAGAGAGAAAATTTCTAGACACCATTAATGACTGCTTCTTGGAGCAGCATGTCTAAGGACGCACAAAGAGAGAGAATTCTTGATTTAGTCCTAAATGGAGCACAGGATCTGGTCCAAGAGGTGAATATAGCTGAACCACTCAGTAATAGCACATAATGTAATTAAATTTAACATCCTTGTAGGGGGAAAAGTGCCAAATAAACCCACCACAGTAGCATCTAACTTCAAAAAGGGGAACTACACAAAAATGAGGAAGCTAGTTAAACGGAAATTAAAAAGAACAGTCACAAGGATGAAATGCCTGCAAACTGCATGGAGACTATTTAAAAATACCATAATAGAGGTTCAAACTAAATGTATATCCCAATTTAAAAAAAGACAGTAAGATGACCAAAAAAATACCACCATGACTAAACAGCAGAATTAAAGAGGCAATTGGAGGCAAAAAGCATCCTTTAAAAATTGGAAATCAATCCTACTGAGGAAAACAGAAAGGAGCATAAACTCTGGCAAGTAAAGTATAATAAGGCAGGCCAAGACAGAATTTGCAACTAGCCAAGAACACAAAAATTAACAGCAAAAAATGTTTTGGTACATCAGAAGCTGGAAGCCTCCCAAAAAGTCAGCAGGGCCACTGGATGATTGAAGTGCTTAAGGAGCACTCAAGAAAGACAAGGCTGTTGCGAAGAAGCTACACAAATAATTTGCATCCCTCTTCACTGCAGACACTGCAGGGGTAGATTCTGACACCTGTGCCATTCTTTGTAGTTGACAAATCTGAGGAACTGTCTCAGATTGAGGTGTCATTAGAGGAGGTTTCTGAACAAGTTGATACATTAAATAGTAATAAATCCCCAGGATCAGATGATACTCACCCAAGAGTTCTGACATAAATCAAATAGGAAATTGCAGAACTTCTAACTGTGCTATGTAATCTATTGCTTAAATCAGCCTCTGTATCAAATGACTGGAAGATAGTTAATGTAATGTAAAAGGCTCCAGAGGGGATCCTGGCAATTACAGGCCATTAAGCCTAACTTCAGTACCAGACAAATTGTTTAAAACTATAGTAAAGAACAAAATCAGATACATAGGTAAACATGGTGTGTTGGGGAAGACTCAACACTGCTTTTGTAAATGGCAAGCATGCCTCACCAATCTGTTAGAATCCTTTGAAGGTGTCAACAAGCACGTGACCAGGGTGATCCAGTAGATATAGCGTACCTGGACTTTCAAAAAGCCTTTGATGACGTCCTACACCAAAGACTCTTAAGCAAACTATAGAGTCATGGGATAAGAGGAAAGGTCCTCTCATGGATCAGCAACTGATTGAAAGACAGGAAACAAAGAGTAGGAATAAACAGCCAATTTTCACAATAGAGAGAGATGGGGTGGAGTCAGGGCGGGGGGCGTAGGCACCCACCGGCGCCAGAGAAAGTTGGCGCCTATGCCCATGCTCCACTCAGATTGCTAGACTGCCTCTGACTTCCAGAAACTGGGACTGGACAACAGGGGATGGATCACTCAAAAGTGCCCTGTTCTGTTCATCCCCCTGAAGCATCTGGCAATGGCCACTGTCAGAGACAGGAGAGTGAGCTAGATGGACCATTGGTCTGACTCAGTATGGCCATTCTTATGTTCTTATGTGCTTTTATTATTATTTTTCTAGGGCAGAGGCTGTGTTTTTGTTTCAGATACACTTGTTTTCGTTATTGCTGTGCTCTTCAATGCACAGTCTCTGCCCAGACTTGGGTCTACTTTTAAACACTTGAATGCTTAAGATAGGCATCTAGTTCCACACCTGGGTACTCATATCAGTGCATAAGCACCCAAATGTTGATCTGAAGCCCCAGAAGTGAAATTTGCATCCTGACACAGCTAAGTTTTCAAATAGGCATTGAAAGCCTGTAGCATGTCATACCTGGTGTTAGGGTTTGAGATAAAAATCAGCCCACAGTTCTGAGCATGTTGTTGGAGCTACACAACTTATATTTGGGGTGTTTCCTCACACAATTATGCTGCAGATATTTTGAGCATTTTTTTTTTGTTTTCCTCAAACAATACAACTTCATAGGAGAGAGAATTTGCAACCAAATTCTTGGTATTGTCTTTCAGTCCTGAGTAACCTCCAAGCAATAGTCACATATAGCAACCTTCTCACATCACTGTGGACACCTGCATCCAAAGAAGTGAGGTTTTTACTCACGAAAGCTTATGCCCAAATAAATCTGTTAGTCTTTAAGGTGCCACCAGACTCCATGTGGACACCTGCAGATTGCTCAGTTCACTTTCACTTTAGTACTGTACCCTAATTTCAAGTAGCAGATATCTGTGTTTTGACAAATGTTTAGCACTTAACTGGAAATTAAAATTTCAGGTACAACAAATCCAAGGTAACGAGTGACTCCAGGTCTTGTACAGACAGAGGGTCACGATGTGAGGAAGTGGGACAGAATCACTTCATGTCTTTCAATATTTGAAGGATGGTGAAAAAGTTGGCAATGAAACGTGTAAGAAAATGAGCCTGACAAATTTGTTCTTTCCTGAGTTTCCTTGTGTCTGTGTGCCAAATCTTGCTTTCAAAAGCAGTACCCTACTTCCTGTAAATACAATCCATAAGGCTGGCAGTTGAAAATAAACTCTGCCTTCAATCCCACAAAAAATCTGGGGTCATGCCCTCCTATTTGAAATAGCGTGGTTGGCACAGAACTCCATTTCCAACAGACCAAACTCAAAGTAAAGATTTGCTATCTCAGAACATTTTGGAGCTGAAATGTAAACATTACCATGCAGGGAAGCAGGACTTGAATGTTATTTTTAATATAACATATTAGGAGGTATGGTAGAAAGAAATTTGTCCTGTCCCAGAGAACACCTCAAGAGAACAAGGCATAACAGCAAGGAATGATTGATTACTGGACTGTGCCAACTATAAATTGGAAAAATAAGATTAGTACTGAACACAAAGCCTTCTTTGTTGTCCTTTGTGAAACTGTTAAGAATTCTGGTAGTAACTTAAGGACCATTTTCAGCAGTGATTTAATCAAATCAGAAATAAAACAAGGTTGGGTTGATCTAAATTAACAAGTTATTTAAAAGCTGAATATTATTTGGTCCAAACTGAGAAGTTTCCAGCACAGTACTTTCAAAACACATCAAAATTATTTCACATTTGTTAATCACTAACAGTGTACTTAGCACTGTATAAACACATGCTGTAGAGAAAAGCATGCTTCCTGCTTCAGTATGCTTATTTTAAAGGCCCAATCCTGCAAGAAGTTGAACACCAGCATTCCCTCTAATTTTTTATGTCCATGTGTGGAATGAATTTTGATATGTACATTAATATGGAGGTGATGTGTGACACATCACCTTCACATTGGTGAACATACAAAATTCATGGGGTGGGGCCAAGGGGTTCGGAGTGTGGGAATGGGCTCAGGGCTGGGGCAGAGGGTTGAGGTATGGCGTGGGTGAGGTCTCTGGCTGGGGGAGCAGGCTCTGGTGTGGGGCCAGGGATGAGGGGATTGGGGTCTGGGAAGGGGCTCAGGGCTGGGGTGGGAACGAGGATGAGGGACTAGGGGTGCATACTGCCCTGGGTGGAAAGGACTCCCCCCACAGCCCTCTCTCACCACAGCAGCTTGGGACTGGGTGACAGATGCCTCTCCCCGGTAGTGGCAGCTCTGGCGGGGCTGGGACGGGCCGAGGGAGGGGCTCCTCTCCCTGGTAGCTCCGGTGGGCATGGGCCAGGCTGGGCAAATGGCTCCTCTCCCCGGCAACTCCGGTGGGCCTGGGGCAGGCCAGGCGAGGGGCTCCTCTCCCCGGCAGCTCCTGCGGGTCTGGGCAGGCTGGGGGAAGGGCTCCTCTCCCCGGCAGCTCCGGAGAGCCTGGGCCGGGCCAGGGAAGGGGCGTCTCCCCCTGCCTGCCTGTGCAGCCCTGGAGAGCAGGCCAGGCAGCTTACAGGGAACATAGTTGAACATCCTCAATTCCTGTTGAATTTATGATTGGATCACCAAGTATATAATACATAAGTGTTGCTTGGTTCCTACTAACTATTAAAGCAGAATTTTGCAAGAATAAGGAATCGTTGATTAGCATGATTTCCTGTTGTCTCACAGATTAATACCCTGAAAATAAGTTCAACACCTCACCTCTGTGTTAGTCAGTCTCCTACAAGATTGACGTATATACTAAGGATACACTAAGTAGCAAGATACTATAGAGTCATTGAGAGATATAATGGGTATATTATTCAATTAACTAGTTTTACCTACTGAATGGCATTCCTGTTTGTGCAAAATCTTATTATTTACTGTATTACTAACTTTATACAAACAAGAATAACATTCATTTGCTAAAATTTGAAAATATATGTACCTGCAGGCAGGTAACATAGTGCAGTGGTTATAGGAAGGCACTAAGCGCTAGAAGACCAGAGTCACTGTGTGAGCTCTAGCAATCCACTTAACCACTTTGTGCCTCAGTTTCCCCATAAAACAGAAAATACTTATCCACTTGTGTAAAGCACTTTAAGAGCTTGAGGTGACACTACGTAAGTGAAAGGTATTATCATATCTCGCCCAATGTCCCCTAAGTGTATATGATTCTTTAAAAAGTTATTTTTTCCTTTGAAAATGTCCATAACAAAGCCTGAAAATGAATACAAATGGCTATGTGATCTCCTGAGGAAAAAGTGAAATGTAACTAATCACTAAGGCACATAAATCTGAAAGATAAAATGGCTCTCAACTGTCAGACACTCCTTAATATTTAGAACTGAGTTCAGTTAACTATGGAAACTATTCGTCATCTGTTAGTAGACAGTGATACCTCCCGTGTTAAGAAACTGTAGTCTTCTAACACCGTCATCATCAAACAGTTCATTTGACAGAAGGAAAAGCAGAGTCTGGAAAGTTGAGTTTAGGTTTGTGGTTTCCATGACTGACTTTTGTGAGGAGATTTGTCGCCTTTATTTTTAAGAAATGTTGATATTGTTTTTTTAATTACTATTGTTTTCAGGTTTTGATATTTCTAACAGGCCTCAATCCTGCAAGGAGCTTGCTGTGGTGGGGTCACTGAGATCAGTTGGTGCTACCAGAAAACACAGAACCTTTCAGAATTAGCTCCATAATTGTATTCATTTACAAAAATGTAATTCCTTGAGTGCTCACACTGTATATCCAAAAAAGACAGTCCACCTGATTCATCACTGCGTTACTCCAGTTTTACTTTACTGAAATCACTAAAATTACATTGGCATAAAACTGGAGTAACTCAGTGATGAATCAGGCCCAGTACATTTTGATTTGAAGTCAAAAAGAAGGAGTCACAACAACCCCTGAACTCATATGTACAGTACAAAAATCACAAGAGAACACAGAGATAATTCAGCAGTGTTTTACCATTCACAAACAAAAATCACTTCGTTGAAACAGAGACAAGACTAACCCCGGTCTTTTTTCTTAAATTAGAGAGCACACTGATTAAAGCGGCACTTAGACTGTAAACATTTTGTCTTTATTTTCTAAAGACGCTCCTAGCATCTTTGCAGATGATATAAAATAATAAAACAATGATTTAATATTACTTGTGAGTGACAAAATCCCAGCCATTCAGTTTTAATCATCAAACATAAGACAAAATAAAAGGTTAAGAAGACACTTGATCATGTTCTATAATTATCTACAGAGAAAGAAGATATCAGATACTTCAGAGCTCTTTTATCTAGCAGATAAAGGCATAACAATATCCAAAGGCTGAAAGCTGAGGTCAGTAAAGTTCAGACTGGAAAAGAGAGGTAAATTTTTCATAGTAAGCGTAATTCAGCATTGGAACAGATTACCAAGTGCTGTGGTACATTTTCCTTACTTGGGAATTTTTAAAACAAGAATGGATGTCTTTCTAAATGTATAGCTTTATCTTTCCCAGCATTATAATATTTCTTACAGTTTGCAAAACCAAAATGAAACAATCCTGTACTAAACCAATTCTTTATTAAAAATCCTAGAAAGCATTTTAATCACATCAGTAAAACAAAATATGTTACTGAAGATACAAATAATCTATGTATTTCACCTAAATACTATCTGGAAAAAAATACAAGAATGCTGTCCTATTTCAAGAGAAAGTAGAACCTACCTACTGTGATGTTCCCTGTTTTAGTTTGAAGGGTTGTGTCACCTATAAGAGAAAAACAGAGTCGATGTTTTAATAAGAGAAACTTATTTTATACAGTCCATTCAGAGGCTGCACAGATTAACTGCATATCTGGGAGTCCTGCTCCAATGACCATAATGCAACTGCTAGTCTACATATTTTTATTTGGGTTGCAAATAAAAATTAACAAAATAAATCAATACAAAATATATTATTTTATATTCACAGAGTTGCATTTTATGAAAATTCTTAACAAATGAGGAAATAAAGTTTAAAAATATGAAAATATGGAAAACAATTTGTGTAAAACTTTATGAACATATAGACAAACAAAAAAAAAAAGCCCAAAGCATTTCATGGGTATCAACTAATACTTTTTTATTATTATTATTTTGTGCCACTTCTTTTTTTTTTTTTTTATTGTGCCGTTAACTACATGGGCCATATGGCTGACTAAATTGGTTTAATTATATGTGTAACAAAAATGGCATACAGACAGCTAAACAAAAAAAGTTCCCATCTTCCAACAGAGAGATATTTTTCAAGTTGAGCAGGGGGGATTGCAATAACATTTTTTTTCCAGGAGGGGTTTTTCTATTTCATACTGCAGGGTTTCTTCTTAAAAAATTCCTGTGGAGTCATTGCACATTACCATGCTATTCCCTTCAAACCACTCTTAATGTCAGACTCCAATGTCAATCTGTGCAAGTAATCACTTTAGTATCTGCATCCCTGTTTTGAAAGAATTCAATGAAATGAGGAGCCGACAAAGTCATAAATCTGCTAAAGGAATCAGTTTATTGTAAACTGACATGTAATTTTTGAGCAAGCACATATCAAGATTGTGGAAAGTAGTAAATAATCTATCAGTTTTTAATTTGTTTAGCAAAACATGATTCTGTTCAGCCATACTACAGTATTATATTCATTTCTTATGGACACCAGAGCAATCTATTTGACAAAAAAAGGGCGGCTGTTGCAAGGTGTAGAGCAGTGGTTCTCAACCCGTGGTCCACAAACTCCTGGGGATCCTCAGACTGTGTCTAAGATTTCCAAAGGGGTCTGCTCTTCCATTAGAAATTTTTTAGGGGTCCACAAATGAAAAAAGGTTGAGAACCAGTGGTGTGGCGGGTCCCACTGGAGATATCAAGCATCCTCAATTTTCACAGATTTTATTGGGATTCGATAGTTCTAAGCACCTCACACAATCTGGCCCCAAGAGATTAAAGAGAATAAGTGTAGAATAGTGCAAGAGAGCTGAAGCTAAAGCATGTAAAATCATCTCTTGTTGTACCTGTCAGTTTCTGATCAGACAGTACCACATCGTGTTATATGCAGATATCTTCAGACATAGTAAAATCCATGTACTGTACTCTTCCTATTCAACTACAGTGCTTGCAGAATTTGCAAGACCAGTGCCTAAGGCTTAGGATCTACCTCATTAAAAAAAATCATGTAGTTAATGGTCTCTCGATAGCTGGTAGAAGGTATTATACACATACCTCATATTTATGGAGCGACATTCGCACACAAAATACATTCAAAATGCCAAGTAGAACTGCACAGGAAAAAAGTATACTGCAAAATACAGTTTAAAATGGTTTCCATGATTCGGAAATTGACAACAATATGATGAAAGAAATTTACAATTTTCAAGCCCCTCAGAACAAGACTGAAAATTTTCACGTCAGAGGTCAAACTGGGCAATCATAGAAGACAACAGGCATTAATAAGGACGGAATCAGACCGTTTTTATATGTTCTGTCAACTTGAAAGGGGTTTCCCCTCCCTTGCCCTTTCCAGCCTCAGGTATATAGCCCATGTATAGGTCTCCTCTTTTCCTCCTTTTGGTTATTAATACTTATTTCTACACAACAAAGTGAGACACAGGGCCAGATTCAGACCTGTTGTAATCAGGTGACTCAAACGGGCCTGCAGCCACTTACTTGAAATTAGCCCCTAGTTTATAAATTATTAACTATCCCAGAAGAATATTAAACATTTGGAGATTAGTGAATTTTCATAAATCACATTAACTCAGCCAATTTGACAAGTTGTTTGGAAGGCAGAGAGGAATTTCTTTCTGTGCTGTGTTGTGAAATGTCCATAGAGTATATACAAAACTGACTTTTAACTCATTTAACTATTCCATTAATTCCAATATTTAGTTAAACTTACAATTTTTCAGCTAACTAATCCTTGAGTCTAAATATATCTGGGGTGGAGCAGAGGAGATCTGACTATATTTAAATATTGGTTGGTTTATTCTGCACTACTGGATGTGAAGTTGTGGTGAAGTACTGTAAATACTGCACTCTAGCTGCTTTAATAAATCACCGATGGTGGTGGCTTAATGTTTCAATGATTTCTGTTCTTTCTGAACATTAATGAGAACTTTTTCCTGCTTTCCTAAGTTTTGTTTATCTATAGATATTGTAAGTCTCAACATCAAGGTCATCTTGAGGCCAAACTCAAGATGTGGCTCCTGGGATGTGAACAGTGGCATCATATTTCTCTTATATTGTATTGCTTTCCCTGTGAATTCCTGACTTAGGCCCATAAGGGGACAAGGCATGTTAGGATGCATGGGAAGGGATAGAGTTCATATCCTCACACTCCTTCTTAGCTTTGGTTTTCTATTGTGAAGTTGATGCTATTCAGACCTATGCTTATGAGGAGCTAACACCAGACTGCTAAAATATGTAGAATTTTGAAATGAAGTCATTTAACATATAGTAGTTCCATAATCTGTAATTAAAAATGTATAAGACTCATTTTTGTGCAGGGACCATATTTTCATGTTCTTTTACAGTGCCAAGCTCAAAGAATAACAAGCCTTTCCACATGTCATAGCTTCTTTACAATATCTAGGTGATAAGTTAATGATAGCATAAGAGTTCCCATTTTAACCTTCCTCTACGCTGCACATAGCCAAGATCTTTTAAATCAGAAGTTCATTTCAAAAGTTTATGTGACAGAGGAGGAGAAAGGTCTGGGTGTATTGGTTGATCACAGAAAGACTATGAGCCGCCAACGTGATGCAGATGTGAAAAAGGCTAATGCAGTCCTAGGCAGGCACAGGTGAGGTATTTCCAGTAGACACAGGAAATATCTGTTACCATTATACAAGGCACTGGTGAGACCTCATCTGGAATACTGTGTGCGATTCTGGTCTCTCATGTTTAACAAAGATGAATTCAAACTGGAACAGGAATAGAGAAGGGCTACTAAGATGATCTTAGGAATGGAAAATCTACCTTATGAGAGACGACTCAAAGAGCTTGGCTTGTTTAGCCTAATCGAAAGAAGGCTGAGAGGAGATATGATTGCTCTCTATAAATACCAGGGAGGGAGAGGAGTTATTTAAGTTAAGCACCAATGTGGACACAAGAACGAATAGATATAAAATAGGCATCAACAAATGTAGGCTTGAAATTAGACAACAGTTCCTAACCATCAGAGAAGTGAAATTTTGGAACAGTCTTACAAGGGGAGCAGTGGGGACAAAAAAACCTAACTGGCTTCAAGACTGAGCTTAATAATTTTATGGAGGAGATGGTATGATGAGACTGCCTACAGTGGCATGTAGCTGATCTGTGACTGCTAGCAGCAAATATCTCCACTATCCAATGATGGGACATTAGATGGGGCGAGGTCTGAGTTACTACAGAGATTTCTTTCCTAGGTGTCTGGCTAGTGGGTCTTGCCCACATGCTCATGCTCAGGGTCTAACTTACTGCCATATTTGGGGTTGGGAAGGAATTTTCCCTTTGGTCAGATTGCAGAGACCCTGGGGGGTTTTCACCTTCCTCTGCAGCATGGGGCACAGGTGACTTGCAGGTTTAGACTAGTGTAAATGATGGATCCTCTGTAACTTGAAGTCGTTAAATCATGTAATTCAGTCAGAGGTTAGGGATCTATTACAGGAATGGGTGTGTGAAGTTTCTGCGGCCTGCAATATGCAGGAGGTCAAACTAGATAATCATGATGGTCCCTTCTGGCCTTAAAGTCTATGAGTCTACTCTGCATGCTAACTCCTACCAAGTGTAGTAACGCTTACATAATTTAATGCCGGTTGCTTTTTAATGCATTGTGGTCACATAAGTAAGTCTATCAGAAAAAGTAAACTTTAACAGGCTAAGGCATTGTGGTTTAAATTCAGGGAATTTAAATAATTAATTTAAATCACTCGATTTAAAAAATAATTTATTTAAATAAGGTTGAGGCTTTGTGTGATAGTTACAAGGCAAGCTGCACTTAGATCCCTTTTAATCTCTCTCAAGTGCACCCTTCTGGGGACAGGTTTTGCCACCATCACCCCTCCTTCCCTGGGAGCAACGATGTGGTTCTAAACTGGATTTCTGGGCTGCAGGCCCCCTCTTTACCATCTGTTAACCAAACAGGCTCAACTGCATTTAGCACCTGTAAGCTCTTTACCTCCAGGAGCCTATGACAGCAGCTGATTAAATGACTCAAAAACAACTTCTTCAAAACAAAGCATTATTTATTCACTCTACCTACACAGTAAGCAGAGCAAATGTATATAACAAAAGAAGGCCTATCTACATTTCCCCTTACCAAAACCTTATCTTTCCTTGCAAGCTTTAGTAAGTTCCATTTAGCCCAGTTACCTCCATCTCTGGGTTGGGAGAAACAGTGTGCCCTGCTGCAGTGTACTCTCCGTCTCTCTCTCTCTCTCTCTGAATCCCCGTCAATGCTCACTGACACTCCCTGGGGAGCCTCTGGCTACTCAGTCAAACCCCTCACTGCCCCCCTTCTTCTCTAGGCCAGCAATTTTAAGGTTTAAGCATCCCCTTTGATCCTAGGTTTGTCCTGGAAAGAGTAAACTTTGCCATCTTAGCTGGAGCCAGGCCAGAGGTATTTGCCATATATAGGGCCCTACCAAATTCACAGTCCATTTGGGTCAATTTCACGGTCATAGGATTTTAAAAATTTTAAATTTTATGATTTCAGCTATTTAAATCTGAAATGTCATGCTGTTGTAACTGCAGGGGTCCTGACCTAAAAAGGAGTTGGGGGTTGCAAGGTACTGTAGGGGGGGGTTGTGGTACTGCTACCCTCACTTCTGCGCAGCTGCTGGCGGCGGCGCTGCCTTCAGAGCTGGGCAGCTGGAGAGCGGTGGCTGCTGGCCAGGAGCCCAGTTCTGAAGGCAGAGCCATTGCCAGCAGTAGCACAGAATAAGGATTGGCATGGTATAGAATTGCCACCCTTACTTCTGCGCTGCTGCCTGCAGAGCTAGGCCCTCAGTCACCAGCCACCACTCTCTGGCCGCCCTGCTCTGAAGGCAGCAGCTCTGAAGTAAGGGTGGCATGGTATGGTATTGCCATCCTTACTTCGGCGCCCTGCCAGCAGGAGCGCAACCTTCAGAACTGGGTGCCCGGCCAACAGCCAACGCCCTCCAGCTGCCCAGCTCTGAAGGCAGTGCAGAAGTAAGGGTGGCAATACTGCGATCCTCCTAAAATAACCTTGTGACCCCCCTGCAATTTCCTTTTAGGTCAGGACCCCCAATTTGAGAAACACTGGTCTCCCCCGTGAAATCTGTATAGTATAGGGTAAAAGCACACCAAAGACCAGATTTCATGGTCCATGATGCGTTTTTCAGGGCCATGAATTTGGTAGGGCCCTAGCCATATATGTTAGTTACAAGGTATAGTGGGTTTAATTAACAAATAACACTCTCCTGATGGGTTTGCAATCTAAATGTTGCAGCTTTGTGCTCATTCAGGAGACACAGGAAGCAAAATACACTAGAACTAAAAATAAAAATAACTCATTACAATTTTCAAGCTAAGGAAAATGCAAAAGTAAACAAATGGCAAAAGAGTAAATTCAAATGTAAAAATTGTCATTTTTACTAATCTATGGTGTTATTACTAAAATAGAGAACTATATTATTTTAAAATAAGATTTGTCTTAAAGTTTCACCATCAGGTTAAAAACACGTGTTATAACATGTGCACTATATAATCATGAATAGATCTTTATACTTGTCTGCTGTGTTTACAAAGAATTACTGTTCCATAAAAAGGCACTCAAAGCATTAAATAAACTTAGATCTACTTTTGCTTTTGTTTTTAAAAGCAACATTTTAAAAAGAATTGTGTGTTAAAAGAGCAAGTGTTAAGAGTTCCAGAACCATTTAATGTAGAGCTTTATGAAAATAAACATGAAGTAAGGTAAGAACTATTTGTTTAATCTGGATACAGCTCTATTTGCATTCATGCTGTTCCTGACCGAAATTACAACACAGCTTTAGACATGTGGATTGTGAAAGTGATTTACCTTCAAGTATGATTGTTACTGTTTCATTTTTGGCTTGAAACAGCCAAAATAAGCTTTTCATGGAGACCCGCCCCCTCCCCCAACACTAACCCCTACCCCCATTCCACATTAAGAACTTAGTTCTTAGAAGATTATTTAGTAAAAGTCAGCATATTGGCTTAATGGACTGAACAGCAACTAAATATAGTATTTATGTAATTACATTTATTTATGCCTCATCTGTCGGAGAGGCTGGTTCCATTCTAAAGGCTGGAACTTTAGCCGGGAAGTTTATCAATCAGTTTTCTATAATTGACAAAGGAGTGTTTTGTTTTGTTTTTAATAAGGATCAGAGGGAGAAGCAGCATTTCTGCAGTGAGGTAAAAATCTGCAGCCTTCATGAAATTGCAGCAAGTTGTTTTGGTAGCCTATAGCTAAAGATTGGAACTTGTGCCAATGTGAGTAATTTTCACTGCTGGTACATGTTCCAGTTTGTCTAATTTAGCTTCAAAATCACTATAAACACATCAAGAACAGAGAGGAGGTGCTCAATGGGAATTCTGGTGAATTATTACTGGGGACCAGGTTCCAACCACTATTATTAATATGAAAGAGACCCATGTTAGCCATCCTTCCAATTCTGGATGAAAAACATTTGGGGAAAAAATATGACATTTGACCTGGAAAATTGTAAATTGGCAGTGTACTAGCTATACAGGACGCCAGCACAAACACAGAGAAAATACTTCTAATAAAAACAGTATCACTTTAAGTCATCGTAACCAAATACTATCCAGAAGTCTTGTTAAACAGGTTAACCCCTTTGATTTCTGTTAAGAGATAAAAACAGATATTTAAAAACAAAGTATAATTTTACCACTGATGCTCCTTTTATTTGTTGTATTTTCTACTATTTAACTCTATGGCAAATTGTTAATTTATATCCCTAAAAATGTGGTATGTTTCTTCCTTTTATGCCTTTTCCTTACTATCACAAGCTTACTTATGGAAGTATCTTTAAAATACAATATTATTTACAGCAGAGGAAGAATTAATTAACTTGTCTTATATATGGTGATCTCATCATTTTAGCATTTGCCAATGTTGAACTGTTTGAGTCTGGTTTGCTCAGCTGCTATGTCTGCAGTTGATTATTTAGGGCCCAGCCTCATGGGAGCAGTCATTTTGTTTTTATAATTAACACTATAGATACCCGCACATCTGCTAAATTCCAGACTGTATTTTGCCTTTTCTGTCTTACCATGAATACTTCCCAGTAGAATATCACCAGCTGTTGAAGACAGAAATGAAGATTCTGCATAAAGATATTTGGTTTTCAACAAACCATCTTCAGTAGAAATTTTGATGGATGTCCCCTGTAGTTTCTCTATATTCACACTCTGTAAGAGAAACGAGCTGAAATAAGCACCATGGAAACAGGGCCGGCTCCAGTGTTTTTGCCGCCCTAAGCGGCGGGGGGAAAAAAAAAAAAAAGCCGTGATCAGCAGCACTTCGGTGGCAGCTTCATTCTTCGGCAGCAATTCGGTGGCGGGTCCTTCCCCCCCGAGAGGGACCGAGGGATCCGCCGCCAAATTGCCGCCAAAAAGCTGGATGTGCCGCCCCTTTCCGTTGGCCGCCCCAAGCACCTGCTTGCGGCACTGGTGCCTGGAGCCGGCCCTGCATGGAAATATGCCAAGGCTCTTTGAGAGACAACAGAACTACATGACATGCATTTACCCAGATACAAAACACAAGTGGAGTGTCAGATCTCAGCTAGAAGCTACATAACACACAAAATAAATCATCATATTTTGCACTTCCATTCTAGGACTTTAAAGCACTTTATAAGTATAAACCGAATTAATCTTTACAACATCTCTGTGTGGAAAGGAAATATTATTATACCCATTTTACAGGTGCAGAACCTGAGGCACAAAGAGGTTAAAAGGATTTTTAAAGGCAACACAAAAGAGTCTGTGGCACAACCAACAATAAGGTTCCAGTCCTGTGTTTTGCTCACATGACAAGAGTGATCTTTAACTCCCCAAATAAGGGGAGTTAAAGAGCTCAGACAGAACCTACAAAATGAAATAAATATAATCTGTTTCAAAAATAAGTTACAGAATATGATCAAAATTAATAACTGAGGGTTAATGATCTTGAGACAGACTTTTGCAGATATTTAAGAGATGAAGTTAAAATGACGTGCTTTCATAGGAAGTAGTTTACTGTGAGCAACACCATACCAACACTATACATAAAACATAATATGAACATTGTTCCTCTTGCCCCATGTGGGTTTGAAGGTTCTGTTCTGCTGTTTACTCAGACTTTTCATTGGTTCACTTTGTGAACACGACACATGAAAAACTGAAAAAGACAGGCAGAGCAGAGCAAAGTAATATCATTATTTGTAGTAGTTGTATTACTGTCGTGCGAGCCCTAATACATAGACCAGGACCCCCAGCTAAGCAGAGCCTTAAAGGTGAAGGCACGGGGTTTAAATCCAACATGGCTGGAGACACAGGAAAGAAATTTGAAGGTATTGGACAGACTGGAGGGGTACAGAGTGGGAGTAAGTAGAACTTGGCCTTTGTGCAAATAGTCAGACTTGTAACTATTTGGACATGCACAGTAGGAGATGCATTCTCATGTGATTACAAAGAAAAGAATTAAATTCTTATAGATTCATAGATTATAATGTCAGAAGGACCACTAAGATCTAGATTGGTCTCCTGTATGAAACAGACCATGAGATTCCCTAAATTAATTCCTGTTTGAACTAGAGCACAACTTTTAGAAACACATCCAATTTTGATTTTAAAATTGCCAGTGATGGAAATCCACCACAATCCTTGGTAAATTGTTCCAATGGTTACTTCACTGTTAAAAATTTGCACCTTATTTCCAGTCTGAATGTCTCTAACTCCAACCTCCAGCCATTGGATCATGTTATACTTTTCTCTGCTAGACTGAAATGTCCATTATCAATTTTTTGTTCCAGATCTGGGTGCTTATAGACTGTGATCAAGTCTCCTTTTAACCTTCTCTTTGTTAAACTACAGTAGAACCTCAGAGTTACAAACACCTCAGGAATGGAGGCTGTTCATAATTCTGAAATGTTCATAACTCTGAACAAAATGTTATGGTTGTTCTTTCAAAAGTTTACAACTGAACATTGATGTAATACAGCTTTGAAACTTTACTATGCAGAAGAAAAATGCTGTGTTTTCCCTTTATTTTTTACTCGTTTACATTTAACATAGTACTGTACTGTATTTGCCTTTTTTTTTTTATTTGATCTCTGCTACTGCCTGATTGTGTACTTCCAGTTCCAAATGAGATGTGTGGTTGACTGGTCAGTTCATCACTCCGGTATTCATAACTCTGAAGTTCTATTCTAAACAGATTGAGCTTCCTTAAGGCTTTCACTATAAATCGTGTTTTCCTATCCTTTAATCATTATCATGGCTTGTCTCTGAACCCTCTTCAATTTATCAGCATCCTTCCTGTATTGTTGACATCGGAACTGGACACAGTATTCCAGTAGTCACAGGAGTGCTAAAGATAAAAGTAATATAACCTCCCTACTCCGACTACATATTCCTCTGTTTTTATACATCCAAGGATTACATTAGATTTTTTGGCCACAGCATCAGACTGGGAGCTCACATTCAGCTGATTATCCATCATGACCCCCAAGACTTTATAAAAGTCGCTGCTTCCCAGGAAAGAGTCCTCCATCCTGTAAGTATAGCCTATCTCTTTTGTTCCTAGATGTATAACTTTACATTTAACCATATTAAAATGCATATTGTTTACTTGGGCCCAATTTACCAAGCAATCCAATACTTACAAGTTCAGCATGATTTGTTTTGTAATTATATAATAATTCAAGTTACACTCCTGTTCAGCATGTTTTAAATTTGCCAGCTTTGCCTTTTTCCTTAATAAAATGTAGTGTCCATCCTATGAAATGATTTACAGCCTTGTGGTGTACATCAGCTCATCTTAAAATCCACTTTGGCGTTTTAATGCTATCTTTGCCTTATAAGATGAACAAGTTCATGAGAAAAACCAATCTCCCATCCCATACAATCCTCTGAAAAGGATGCGATGTAGAAAAGTTCTTACAAATATAAGGACGTGTCATCAAACTCTTCCGTCTAAGGTTCTCTCTCTCTCTCTCTCCCCCTGCTATGTAAGTTTACAGTCAACTAAGTTTGGGAGTGAAATCCGCGATCTCATTACAGCTCCTTTATGCCACATAAAACAGCTAAAGCAGCATAAAGGGGTCTTAAGATCCCTGTACTTCACTGAGGGTACTGCAATGGTGCACGCACAGTGGAAGACCGCTCTTGAGGACATCCTTACAAGCCCTGGCATAGGGGCATGATGGGAGCAGGGATGGTGTAAGGAAGGAGAGACATGTTGGAGGAATGGGTCTCAGAACTGCAGAGATTTTGGGCAACATTGCAACCCACAGGGCAATGGGGAGGCTGCCTTAGCCCTGGGACCTAAGTTAAGTTATGCGAGGGGCCTCTCCAACCCCCCAGACAGCCTAGGATTAGGAGGGCACAAAGATGGTTTATCACTTAGGCTTTAGAGGCACAGCCCAGACTCTAACCCTATATTTCATATACAGTGCACAGCTAGAGTGATATTTGGTCTCAGACCTCATAATTCAAGAATATTCATGGATTGTTGCCAACTTCTGAAAAGTCATTTAAATATTTTATTTAAAACTAAACTATTCTATTGTGATCAAGATTCCATGTATTCAGCAATTCCACAGCTGTGGCAGTTGCCATACAAACCAACACGTCCCTCAAAATTATGTTTCAGAATTTAAGCTTTCATTTTTAAAAAGGTTGAGGGAGAGATTTTCAAAAGGCACAACTGGCAGTTAGGTACTCAACTCCGATGGAAAGTGAATGGAAGTTCGGTGCCTAACTGCTCTTTATGCCTCTGAAAACTCTCCCTCTAAGGCCTTGTTACGCTACACAGTTTTGTCAACAAAAGTGAGCTTTCGTTGACAAAACAGTGGAGGTGTACACACTGCAATGCTCCTCCCACCGATATAACTCCCCTGCTACGCTGACATAATAAATCCACCTCGATGAAAGGCATAGGGCTTTTTGTGACATACTTAGAGTGACACAGCTTCAATGTAGACACTGCACTTTTGTATGTCACCCTAACCTGATCGGTCTGGTCATCAGTTTGAACTCCTCTGCCCTGAAGGTACACACGTATGTACCCCCCGCCTTTTAAAGGCCTGGGAATTTTTGAAATTTCTCTTCCTGTTTGCTCGGCCTGGACAGTTCACACAGCATCTTCCCAGGTGATCATGCTGGCTTTCTGCAACAGATGTGCTTCCCCATGGAATACACCGGAGCTGTTGGATCACACTGGGTCCGTGGGGAGAGGAGGCTGTGCAGTTGCAGCTTTGCTCTAGACTTAGGAACTTTGATTCCTATGGGCTGATTGCTAGCGGCATGCAGGAGAAGGGGCACGAAAGGAACACGCAGCAGGGCCATGCTAAAATCAAGGAACTGAGGCAGGCATGCCAGAAGGCAAGGGAGGCCAACCACTGCTCCGGTGCAGCACTGAAGACATGCCACTTCTACAAGGAGCTGCACGCCATCCTTGGTGGCAACCTCACCTCTACTGCCAATAGTCCCATGGATACTTCAAGGGGACTAGAGGCAGTGGCCAGCGCAGTCAACTCCGAGGATGAAATGTAGATGAGGAAATGGAGTTGGCGGAGGAGGAGGAACACACAATAGGGTGATCTGATAGCACGGCGAGTCAGGATCTCTTTTTGACTCCAGAGTGGTATAGCCAGTCCCAACACTCTGGCTCTGGCATGCCTGAAGCAGGGGACAGGAGCATGGGTAAGCACACATTTTGCTTTGATACTTCATGGTGAGAGGAGATTGAGCTCTCATGTACTTTGTTATATGGTAAAGGATGGATAAGGGAAAGAAATTAAAAACAGAACATATGCAGATACACAGCGCGGGCCCGGCAGAAAAGTTTGTTAATGTAGACCGGGAGGTCCCAGGAAACCTCCATAGAGGATGATTAAGCTATTGAAGGACCACAGAGAGATGCTCAAGTCGCTCATTAGGCTACAGTCAGAGCACATCCATGCATGAGTCCCTCTACTGCCAATACAGAACTCCATTCCATGCCCTCCCCAAACACTCCCACCACATTCCATGCATATTCCCAGTCCCTCGCAGTACCCCTTGCATTCCACCCCTAGAGACTGGTTTCACAATGAAAGCTGGAGTTACAGCTCTGAGACACATAACTGAGAGACTGCTCCTCATTTCCATGTCCCCTGTTTGAAGAAATATTTGTGTTTTGTTGTGTTATTAAACTTTATTCTTTTATAGAAATTGACACTGTATTTGTGTCATACACACATGAGTTGGTGCTAACATTCAAACACAGTGGCTATTGGCAGGAATATTTGCTCAGTACAATTAATGCTCAGGAAGCAAGCACTACAGGGGTCATTCAGGGAGCCAAATAAACATTGCCTGGCTTCACATAAAGACACATTCCTAGGAATCATTGTCAAAATGTTCCTTCAAAGCCTCCCCAATTCAAATAGCACCCTGCTGTGCCCTTCTAATTGCCCTGTATCTGGCTGCTCAAAATCAGCAGCAAGCCAATCAACCTCAACACTCCACCTCTGGGGAAACTTTTCCGCCTTCGCTTTGCAAATATTGTGCAGAATACAGCAGGCTGAAATGACCATAGGAATATCTTCCTCACTGAGGTCTAACCTACCAAAAAAACAGTCCAACAACCTTTTAATCTGCCAAAGGCACATCCAACGGTTATTCGGCACCTGCTGAGCCAGTTGTTGAAGCACTAGTTGCTGCTGTTTAGGTTCCCGGTGTAAGGCTTCATGAGCCATGGGAGTAAGAGATAGGCAGGTCTCCCAGGATCACTAGGGGCATTTCCACATCCCCCACTGGAAGCTTCTGGTCTGGAAAGAAAGTCCCTGCATGCAGCTTTCTACACAGTCCAGTGCTCCTAAAGACGTGGGCATCATGCACCTACCCTGACCACCCCGCATTGATGTCAGTGAAACAGCCCCAGTGATCCACCAGTGCTTGCAAGATCATGTAGAAGTAGCCCTTTCAGTTGATGTTCTCCTTCTCAAGATGGTCTGGGGTCAAAAGAAGGATATGTCTTCCATCTATTGCCCTGCTGCAATTAGGGAATCCCAAAGCCTTGAAGCCATCAAGTATTTCCTGAACATTACCGAGAGTCACAGTCCTTCGTAGGAGGCAGCGATTAATGGCCCTGCACACTTGCATCACCACAACCCAAACGGTGGATTTTCCACCTCCAAACTGATTCGCAATTGGCGGGTAGCAGTCTGGAGTCGACAGCTTCCACACAGCGATTGCCACTCGCTTCTCCACAGTGAGGGCAGCTCTCATTCTGGTGTCCTTCTGCTGCAGTGCTGGGGTGAGCTCCCCACACAGTTCCAGGAAGGTGGATTTGCGCAGCCAAAAGTTCTGCAGCCACTGCTCATCATCCCGTACGTTCATCACGATGCAATCCCACACAGTGCTTGTTTCCCAAGCCCAGTGCTGACAGTCCACCGTGTGCAGCTGCTCCATGAATGTCAGCAGCAATCTTGAATTATTTCTTTACATGGCACACAGCAGGGCAGGCAACACTGATTCATTTTCTGTTTCATAGCTTATGAAACACAGCAGGACCAGTCACGTCGTGTTCATAATGCTCATCACCAAACTGGTCAGCAGTTCAGGATCCATGCTTTCAGGCAGAGGTGATGGCAGGCGCACAGTTTACAAGGGCTGTTAAAAAATGGCACGAAACTAAGTCAGAAGCCCATGAAATGATGGAACAAAACAAACTGCATCATGGGATGGTGAGCACACCCCCATGATGCATCACAATCCATTCCCAGAGCTCCCAGAGCTCGATGAGTTGCACAGTGGGATAGCTTCCCACGATGCAATGCTCTCTGTGTGAAGACAAAAGCACTGACTGTGGACGTGCTCCGCCAACGCAAGGAAAATTGTGTGGACATGCACAACTGATGTAATTAAAGCAGCTTATGATCATTGACCTAACTCTGTAGAGTAGACATGGCCTTAGTTTCTTCTTGTTGCAGTGCTAGTGTAGCTAAGGCACTGGTGGCTCTTGGCATTTTAAGCATCAGGCTAGAATTTTGCTGCCTATATTTCCATACCACTGATAGTAACAATGATGGCTTCACTAATGTAGATGGGGCTCCAGGTGGTCAGCAACATTTTAAACAACGTGACATCTAATCCTGTCACGTTGTTTAAAATGTTGCTGACCACCTGGAGCCCCATCTNTTAGAATTTTGAGGTGCCTTGAAATGCTCATTCCTCACCTCGGTAACTTTCATTAGTAACTAGCTTCCTTATTGCACTTCACCTCAATATCAACCACTGCATCCAGTAACAAGTGAGCCCATTAGCTGGCTATCACTGATAAAAATGTTAAGCAGTGAAATTGTTGTTAATGTTAATATTTAAATTGTCATCAGCAGGAGCCAGAGTTAATCCCCCATGAGGATAAATGGGGTATTTCACACCTCTTAGAATTATTGTTTCAGGCTTTCTTTGCATAGTCAGGAAAGCCCCTCCGCAGCTTTACACTTAGGCTGTATCTACAGTAGGATGTCTTTTTGCTAGAATTTTGCTGCCTATATTTCCATACCAGTGATAGTAACAATGATGGCTTCACTAATGTAGATGGGGCTCCAGGTGGTCAGCAACATTTTAAACAACGTGACAGGATTAGATGTCACGTTGTTTAAAATGTTGCTGACCACCTGGAGCCCCATCTACATTAGTGAAGCCATCATTGTTACTATCACTGGTATGGAAATATAGGCAGCAAAATTCTAGCAAAAAGACATCCTACTGTAGATACAGCCTAAGTGTAAAGCTGCGGAGGGGCTTTCCTGACTATGCAAAGAAAGCCTGAAACAATAATTCTAAGAGGTGTGAAATACCCCATTTATCCTCATGGGGGATTAACTCTGGCTCCTGCTGATGACAATTTAAATATTAACATTAACAACAATTTCACTGCTTAACATTTTTATCAGTGATAGCCAGCTAATGGGCTCACTTGTTACTGGATGCAGTGGTTGATATTGAGGTGAAGTGCAATAAGGAAGCTAGTTACTAATGAAAGTTACCGAGGTGAGGAATGAGCATTTCAAGGCACCTCAAAATTCTAAAATCACCTCAGATCTCACCCACAAGTGCATACCCACAAAAGCAGGATACACAGTTGAGACACATACTGTAAACAGAGGAAGATGGGTAAAACAGGGTGGCTCCTCACTGTGACTATTTTTAATGTTGAATTGTTTATCTTTTATAGATTTTTGGCAGAATCTGAATGGTTTTGTTTTGTTAAGTAAGTGTTATATAAGATCCTACAAGTGTAGATTAGCCAATGGCTTCCCACCGAAAAAAGTGTTTCACCAATCAATCCACCAGAAATTCTTGGGGAATTCCATTCCTTCTGGGAAAGATCAGAACATAAGAATGGTCATACTGGGTCAGACCAATAGTCCATCTAGCCTAGTATCCTGTCTTCTGACAGTGGCCAGTACCACTTTCTTCAGAGGGAATGAACAGAACAGTGCAATTATCAAGTGATCCATCCCCTGTCGTCCATTCCCAGCTTCCAGGAGTCAGAGGTCTAGGGACACCTAGAGCATGGGGTTGTGTCCCTTTCCATCTTGGCTAGTAGCCACTGATGCACTTATCCTCCATGAACATATCTAATTCTTTTTTGAATTCAGTTATACTTTTTTAGATGCATTACTTCAGCCTTGCAAAACTCATTTCGCCTACATGCACAGGGTGATTAGTTTTCTTTAGGTGTACAAGTAAAATATCATTAGTTCATTCATCAGTATAGTAAATGAGAGTGAGTAGATTTTGTGACTGGGCAAGTTTTCATGACAAATTTGCCATAGTGCGTTAATTTCCAAGTCTCAATACAAAAATATTTGAAGTAAGAAGCAAACCATACTTTCTTTCTTATTTATTTATTTATTGCTCTCATTCTTTGTTTTATAAGCACCTTGACCAGTTCTTCATTTTTCTTCATTTTGTCTAGTATTTTAGAAAACAACTCCCTTTGCAGCTGAAATCTTGGGTGTCCAATTTCAGCCCAGAAGAAATTATAGAGCATAGCTAGAAACCCCTCACATTCCTGGTTTATAATGGAAATGCTGACAAACCCATAACTACATAATGATGACTACCACTAATGGAACAAAAGTGTAACAACAGCACACATTGCAGATATAACGCAGCCTGATTACTAACAGAAACTGTTATTTGAGAAAAGCCGAATATCACACTCGAAAAACTGACTGCCCAAATACTGCATTAAGAAATTTTACTCTGTAGATAAACATGATGGGCCAAATTCTGTTCCCAGTGCCATGGCTGTAAATTCAAAGTTACTCCACTGACCTATATAAAGATACTGTGGATTTACAAAGGTGTTACTGAGAGCAGAGTAGTCATTAACTATTTTATCTAAATTATTATGGGCTTTTAGGAAAGAACATTTCCAAATATTAAAAGCTGTATGAAATGTATTTGAATGTTTTATTGCTTCAAAAAAAAAAATCACATTTTAGCAGAACATTTATGTAAAAAAATAGTAATATTTCCAAGGTTAAAATGCATCCATTACATTAGAGTATCTTTAGATAGGCTGTAGTTTTGTATTTACAATACAAATGTCACATTCTAACACATGGAATACGTATGTGTCAGATTCTGCTCTGACACTGGCTTTATACTGTTGCAACTCCATAGCTAAATTCTACTCTTGGTAAAACCAGTGTAAATTTGGAGTAACTCCATTTAATTTATGGATGTAAATGAGAGTAGATTATGACAAATGACTTACTTATGTTAATCCTAATTTACACCAACATACATGAGAAGAGAGCCAAAGCTAGTATGTTGTAAAACAAGTGAATCTGCTTTGAAATATGGCCCCTTACACTACTCTGAATCTTACTCAATATAAAAAAGCAAGGGCCCCAATCCTCAGGTCAGGACCAAGGTCAAGTCACACACTTCCTCCAGATGACTGTATGCTAAAAGGCCAGGCTGGGGTAGCATAGTGCCAGCATAGCCAGAGGAATTCTCATCTGTCTAGTTAGGACAGCTTTAGAGTCCCTTTGCACCACTGAAGCAGGGGCCCAGATCTGGTCCAAGGAATGGTAGCTGTACAGAATACTCTTATCTCTCTTACCATTAAAAAAAGCAAACGAAGTACAGTGGCATGAAACTTGCCTTATGATGCCATCTGCTGGAAAATATGAACTATTTCTACTTTAAAACTGGTTTGTATTAACCACACTCTTCAGTTCACATTGTATGATTAGTATTACCATTGTATAATTAGTAGCACATACTCTCACTCAATATTTTACCTAAACAACTAACCAGATATACACAAACCATTTTCTGCTTTAGTTTTGTTGACTTTACAGCCCTGAAATTATTAGATGTGATTAAGATCCATTGTACAGTATCTTGTACACAATTTTTGTGAAAACGTTATGGCCAACATGTTCAAACTTGGTTGCCTAGAGTTAGGCAGCTAAATCCATATTTAAGAACCTAAATAAATCAACTGATTTTCAGAGATGCTTAACTCCCATTAACTTCAGTGGAAGCTGTGGGTGTTCAGTACTTTTGAATATCAAGCCACTTTTAATTGGGTACTTAAATATGGATTCAGATGACTATTTTAGGCACCCATATTTAAAAATTTTGGACAATTTAATCCTAATGTAAGGAGTCACAACTAAGCTGGAACTGACAGAGTTGCATCTACTTATTCCATAGCTAATTTGTTCCTATGTTAGAATAAAAGGAGATTGATTTTTATTTTTATTTAATATTAACAAAAACTAGCATTTAAATCTACTATGCTAGAATTCATATTTATAGATTGACCTCACATGCAAAATTTAAAATGAAGCAAGTTAAACAGTCAAAGATACAAAAAGTAGTCTTGTCAGCAAGATACCAGATTTGAATCTTAGTTTAGTAATTTAACTGACATACTTTATAAAAGACAAAATAAGAAATCTTGAGTTCCAGCCTCTGATCTCTCCACACGTGGGAGAGGCTGTATTCATTATTATTATTTGTACTGGTGTAGTGACTAGAGCCCCCAATCAGGACTGGGGCACCACTGTGCTAGACAATGTACATATATAAAAGAAAAAAAGACAGTCCTTGCCCTGAAGAGCTAACGGTCTAAGGGCTTGTCTACACGGTGCATTAGTCCACACCAGAGGGTTATAAATTCTAATGTGCACTAGCACAGTGGCTCTCAACCTTTCCAGACTACTGTACCCCTTTCAGGTGTCTGATGTGTCTTGTGTACACCCAAGTTACACCTCACTTAAAAACTACTTGCTTACAAAATCAGACATAAAAATACAAAAGTGTCACAGGACACGATTACTGAAAAATTGCTTACTTTCTTATTCTTACCATATAATTATAAAATAAATCAAGTGGAATATGAATATTGTACTTACATTTCAGTGTACAGTATATAGAGCAGTATAAACAAGTCATTGTCTGTATGAAATTTTACTTTGTACTGACTTCACTAGTGCTTTTTATGTGGTCTGTTATAAAATTAGGTAAACATCTAGATGAGTTTATGTACCCCCTGAAAAACCTCTGGGCACCCCTCAGGAGTCTGTGTGCCCCGGTTGAGAACCACTGCACTAGCATACTATGCACTCATTGGCCCGTGTGGACACTACTAGCAGTCAATAAAAGTTCCCTAGTGTGTTTTAATGTAATTCTGTTTCAAACAGACTACAGTACATTAACAGGCACTAGGGAACTTTTAGTGCACATCCGCTGGGTACACACAGGCCAGTTAGTGCACAATGTGTTAGTGTGCATTAGAATGTACATCCCTCGGGTGTGGACTAATGCATTGTGTGGACAAGCCATAAGTATATGAAAAAGACAACAACCAGATGGAGGGTAGACAAGGTAAGAATGAGATGAAGATTAGCTGATCAGAATCAAGTTGCGATACATAAACATTTCTCAGCATTTACCTACTTTACATCAGACAACTTGAATTATAAATATAACAATCCCCAAAAGTGAGGACTTCACTTTTTGCTTACACTTTTCTCTGCTGCATGAATATCTGCATTTCCATGAAGAGTTCCCAGACAGATCACTTTGCCTCCTTTAGTTCGTACATGGATTTTATGACTCTGAAAAATAATTATACATATGTATCAAAATAGTTTAGTTTCAGATTCTGTTTATCTTTGTTCTTTCGAACTCCACTGTTCAAATCACTCTTGATCTGCAAACCTCAGCAATCCCACTTATTGAGCTTCTTCTGGAAAACTGCCAAGTGCACTAAGTAATTTTGAAGTAGACATCTTTCCACTGTGGCTAAAACCAAATTGATTTTTTCTTATGATTCAAGATATACACAAATGGATCACTCTGCCCAGTTCTCTTCTTGTGAAAGCAACTATTTTGGAGACAAATGGTCACACTAACTTAAATGTGGAAATAATAACATATGTCAACATGATTTTACTTGTTTAAAATAAAAAATACCATTTTAATGCCAATAATTTCGCAATATTTTGTGGTTCATCCCACTTGAAATCCTGTAATGTGAGATTTCCAATAATACCAAGCTTGTGCTAAAATGTTATGTCGTTGTACAGATACCAAGCATCAGAAAGTCACTTGGTAATTTTCATTGATAGAAGTTGGGTAATTTTTGCCCCAAGTCCTAAAACCTACCACTACCAAGTTTTACCAGTTTCACTTTCTATTGATAAATACTAGCCGGGAGAGTGAGACCAGTAAAATGCTCAACATATTGGGGGAGGCAGTTGAGGGTCTAAAGCTTGAGAACAAATTAGTCTTCAGCAAAAGTGGGTGTAAATATCTTTCATATTTGTGACCCTCTTTTCTCTCACCCCTTCCTCAGAAATTGATATGATCACTCCACTTACTCAGCAGCTTTAAGGACACACAGCTTCTCCTGAGATGGAAGTGTCACTATGTAATATCTTACTAGGGCGCGTGAAAGACCCACCAAGACTTCTTACCCTCCTCTCTACAAATCATGCATTTTTGGCTACCAACCTGACCAGAAAACATATCCAAAAGGCAGCTTTATATGTTAACTGTTTATGAAACGCATATTAAAGGCATGAAAAGGGAAGTAAAGATGTTTGGCTAACAAATTCAGGCTATTATACCATGCTTATTTCATTCTTTACGGTAGAACCAATGGATGGTTGAAACAATCACCTGCAGAAAATATGAAATAAGCATTGAGTTCTGAATACACAAAAGTAATATTTAAAAGAGGATGGGCTTTTGGATTTGTTTGTATTGCATCCTAGGACCTAG
Source organism: Trachemys scripta elegans (assembly GCF_013100865.1). Taxonomy (NCBI): domain Eukaryota; kingdom Metazoa; phylum Chordata; order Testudines; family Emydidae; genus Trachemys; species Trachemys scripta. The sequence continues at coordinate 23,792,182 of NC_048298.1, read as the reverse complement.
ATGAAGTAGGACTTTAACCTGGATGTGCAGATTATTATATAGGGACTATATCCTGCAGTTTTTACTCAGACCAAACTCTCCGCATTTTAGATACAAAACAATTTAGAGCAAAGAGGAACAGTGCCAATGCTCTGTAATTAAACAAAACAATGTATTTCACATTTCTATTTTCCTAAAAGAAGCTAACCTAAAATAAAAGTTCAGCAATTCAAATAAGATTACATTAACATCTGGTGCTTGTACCCCCTTTTCAGAAATAACTGGACCTATTTGGCTGCAGCACAGAACCAACATGAAACAGAGGACAGTGATTCAGGAATAATGTCACAAAGAAGGGAAGATAAAGTAAATTAACTTCTGACAAACAGAAATTCTACTGCAGTAGTCACCAAACTAATGAAGTTTAAAAAGGAAGATGTCTCAAAGATGCACAAAAGTTAGGTCTTGAGGGACTGAAGAGCAAGGATGTTTACAAAGACTGTCTCAGTCAGGAACTACAGAAAAACTTAAGCTGTTCTCTAAGTACTTTTAATTGATTTACAGCAAGACACATTCAAATAATAATGTATGACAGCATTATTTCAAGGACTAATTGTATTGAACTTTTCTGCAACAAATCTGAGTAAAAAAATCTGGGGGCCTCAACCAGTAAAGCACTTAAACAGGTGCTTAACTTTACTCATGTGCTTTGCTAGATTGAGACCTAAAATTGTTTTTAACAATAGCACTCCAAAAAAGCAACAAACTCCCACCACTAGGGTCTAACTTGAGATTTTTTAAAAATTGGAACTGGTATTTTTGATGCTTCCTGGGGCACCCAGGGTTGTGAGGCACCTCACTACCACCTGCCCATTGCATGAGGAAGCCTCTTCTATGACTACCATGGGTCAGCTCCCCAACTCTACCAGCCATGGGCAACACAAGCATTCCTCTCTAGGCTTTGCAGACCTCACTGTTACTTTACAGGTTAGCGACTGGCACATTACAGCCCTCTGAGTGTCTCTCTGGAGTGTTCAGCTCCTGCTCCACTGGACACTCGCATTATTCAAAGATTTGCTGCTTTCAAAGAAACAATATACTCCAGCTTACCAGTTCTACCTCAGATCACCTCTCTACTTAGCACACAGCATCTAGATATGTTTACATTGAAATCAAGTGTAAGTTTATTTAACAAGCTTAGAGATTCAAGTAGTAACAAGTAGAAGTATTGGAAATAAAAGGTTACCTACAAAATAAAATCTTATTTAGTTGAGGATTGGTCCTGCTTTGAGCAGGGGGTTGGACTAGATGACCTTCTGAGGTCCCTTCCAACCCTGATAATTCTATGAACCCTCACCTCTAAAGCCTAGACTTAATTAACAAGACACTCTCATATCTAACCAAGTGCTGGTTACCCAAAATCCTTGCAGCGCTTCACAACCAGGTTGGCTGTGCCCCTCCTTTCATGAGATAGGCATGGTGTCATTGTGTTTCTTTGTCATTCCCCCCATTCCAAGATATACCGGTCCCATCCTTTGTCTTTATTCATAAACAGGACACCTCCTGCTGTTTGTTTCATCTTGTAGATTTCCTTTCTCATACACTTCACAATCTCTCATCTTGCAACTGGCATAGTATGCCTATTTGCATACAACACACAATATCCAAAGGGCCAGAGAGGGAGGGAGGTGTCTGTTAACTCCCGTTGAAAGGAATATTTCCAAGGTATGTCACCTCCTGGAAACCTGCCCTAACTCCAAGACCTTAAGAACATAATTTTCAGTACAGATACATAACTCCTTAAATATTATCTGTACATACATTTTTCAATGATTATGATGACCAGTGGGCTACTGACGCGTGGTAGAGACCTCACATGCCACCCTTCGGTGAATTACTATGCATATATCCTACATTTTTAAGAGTACATTAAAAGAGGGGCTTTCTCCCCCCTAATTGTAAACTTCCTAATGCAATGCAAGCAGGCAGGTCTGAAAATTTTAGGACATCTAAATAATATAATATGGGGAGTTATTTAGTAATAAGTACTTTTATACACTGAAATAAGCAAATGAAATTTTAAGTGATTCATGCCAGATGATAGCACTTACATTAAGATAGGAGGGAATTTTGGATGGGTGGAACCTAGTTTCCAATATGGAGGATCTGTTTTAATACTGCTTCAAGAGCTTCCAACAATACACACAAACGAGGAGAACAAGAAGTTCTATACGCTTTTATTTTATTAGATCAGGGTTGAATTGGTGATCTCTGGAGGATGCTAACCATCTAAATCCAAACCAGTGGACACCTGATATTTTTAAAACCATAGCCTCCAGTGAAGCAGGACAGGCCTGCTTGAAAGTAACTCCTATGGAGCACAATTAGCCAGGGATAAAAATGATTGAGCAAGCCTTACTAAAATCTGATGTCTCACTAGCCTCAATGACATCAACAGAAGGAAAATTTGAGGCAATAACTTCTCATGTTAATCACTCTGATTGAATGGGAGAGTAAATGGAACTGAGTGCCAGCTCATGCAAGCAGAAAAGAAGATTAGAAACTGAATTAAAACAGTAAAGAAAACTCAAAGACTAAAGCAAGAGTAAGAACTCCTAAGGTGAGAATAGATGAGATACCAGGAGGGAATGAGTCCTAAACCCATTTTAATGTTGCGGTTAACTTAGCTATTAAACTATTCCTCTACTTCCATATGGAAAATGATCCATTCTATATACAGTAACAAGATATCAGAGATCCTACTCAGGGTAGAACAGGGTCAGATGCTTTGGCTGGGAGTATATGCCCGATTCTCTTCTCACATTTTCAAACTGGAGTAAGTGAGATCAGCATCAGGGCCAAACAGCGAATCCTTCAGGGGACAATTCAAAGAAATCTTAGGAATTTGGTGTTATGACACTTAAAAGAAATTAACCAACTACTAATGGCTTAGTCAAGGGTCAAGTAAATGGTTGATATTTAATTACAAAAAAACCTCCTGAGTATACATTTTATTCCTCTCTCACATCCCTTTTACTTGTGTTTTCAGATTGTGAGGTATTTTGGTAGTAAGAACCTCTGTATGAAGGGTCTGCACCCAATTAAGGGCATTGCCCAGCACTCTAATTATGGAGTCTCTGCCCCTTAAAGGGAAGGCATTCCGGGGTAGTCCCCAGTGGGAGCATGTGACTGAGACCAAGGCCTGTTGGGACAGGAGGCAGGATATAAATGCCCAGCCACTCTGTCAGTGAAGAGGGAAACCTGGATATAACAAGTGGCAACGAGTTGGGATTAAGAGACCTAAAGGAACAGTAATGGCTGTAGGTCTCCTCAGGCAAGGGGCCTGGAAAAGGTTTGTGAAGCCTTGTGAAGGGCTATTGCAAACCTAGGAGCGATGGAGAATCTCTGCAGTTGAGGGAAAGACTGTTGAGAACCCTGCAACAAGGGATGAAGGACTATTTGCAGAACCTAGTGAGAAACTGACAGGGAGACCTGTGGAAAACTGACAAATGTAGATGGCTTCCTTAGCACATACTGGTCTAACACATATATTAATAAACCATACCCCAGGAGGTGAGATTCTATTTTAGAATTCTTCTTCAATTAGTCTGCAGGGTAACCTGAGGTATGGCTGTGCACTTGACGAGAGGGGTAAGCAACCTTTGTATAATCCCACTGTATCTGAGCGTCACATAGCACACTGAGAGTGTTACTGTACTCCAAAAAAATTCACAACTCTAATCTTTTCTGATTTGAGCCCTATTTCTCAATGCAGGAAGGACTCTGTGCTGACCAAAGAAAAACAGCCCTTATTTCTTGCTGAATGTAGAATGAGCTCTAAACAGGGCCGGCTCCAGGCACCAGCCCACCAAGCTTGTGCTTGGGGCGGCACCTGGAGGGGGGCGGCGCTCCGACTCCGGCCGCTGGGGAGAGCTGAGCCGCAGCGGGCTCGCCGCCCTCCCCCCGGCGCTCTGGCTGCCGGGGAGCGCGGGGCCCCAACGGGCTTGCCGCCCTCCCCCCCGGCACTCTGGCTGCCGGGGAGTGCGGAGCCCCAGCTGGGCTCTCCACCCTCCTCCCAGGGCTCCGGCCACCAGCAGAGCCGCGGCGGGCTTGCCTTCCCCCCGGCGCTCTGGCTGCCGGGGAGCGCGGAGCCCCGGCCGGGCTCACCGCCCTCCTCCCAGGGCTCCGGCCGCCAGCAGAGCCGCGGCAGGCTCGCCGCCCTCCCCCCGGCGCTCTGACTGCCGGGGAGCGCGGAGCTCCGGTAGGGCTCGCCGCCCTCCCCCCGACACTCTGGCTGCCCGGGAGCGCGGAGCCCCGGCAGGGCTCGCCGCCCTCCCCCCGGCGCTCTGGCCGCCAGGGAGAGCGGAGCTGCAGCGGGCTCGCCACCGAGGAGAGCGGAGCCACAGCGGGCTCGCCGCCCTCCCCCCGGCGCTCCGGCCGGTCGGGGAGAGCAGGCCCGAGGCCGGGCTCGGCGCCCTACCCTGCTGCGCTGGGAGGGGTGGGGGGGGCGGGAGGCTTTTTTGCCTGGGGCGGCAAAAAAGCCAGAGCCGGCCCTGGCTCTAAAGACATTAAATATTTCAGATGTAATAGCAGCAACTCATCTTCTGAAGATTAAAAAGAACAATGCATAACTTGCCTAGACCTATACTAAGAATCTGAGAACTAGTGACTGTGAAAATCTGCCTTCGCTGGTGTTCTTGAATAACTACACAATCATTTGCTCTAACAGACTACTCTATCAATGGTTTGGATTGACAGCATAATATTTTGTTCTCATCTAGTGGGAAGGGATCTCCTTCCTCCCTGAACTGGAATGCTAAACTGTATTATACTATTTAGCTACTAGGTGACATTTTGTGTAAAATATATTTTTTAAACAAATTGCAGCCATATCTCGCCAAGCATTAAAGGATCTTATTATTAACATATTTGATGTGTATAAACAAGCTCTGTAACCAGTCCATTTCTAGAACAGGAATGTGACACTCCCAGATCACAATGGTGGGTGGATAGCCTGTGACAACTGAAGTGAGACAGAAGATTTCCATAGTATCAGGGGGTAGCCGTGTTAGTCTGTATCTACAAAAACAACAAAGAGTCTGGTGGCACCTTAAAGACTAACAGATTTATTTGGGCATAAGCTTTCGTGAGTAAATGCATCTATGCATCCGAAGAAGTGAGGTTTTTACTCACGAAAGCTTATGCCCAAATAAATCTGTTAGTCTTTAAGGTGCCACAAGATTTCCATAATGCACAGTCAAGCACTTCTTGATTCCATCCAGTAGAGGGCAATAGACCATGGATGCAAAGTCCCATGTAAGTCAAGAGAACACTATGCAGGAATAAAGCTCAGGCTCTGCAGATCATTTTGCAGGGGTCTTAGAATGTAATTTAAACTTCAATTACTTGTAGACTATGCACTTCTAAGGAGTTAAGATCGCTTTATCACTCTTCTAATCATCTTTCTTCCCACTGCTATTACAGGACATTTTCTAAACCAGCAGCATAAATACACTAGACATACATAACTTTGTAAGTTTTTTCTAATCACCAGAATACTACTTAAAAAAATTGGCTAAAGCTGTCACAATTTGTGGTTTGACTAAGTAATGAGATGTTGTAATTTTACTAGTATCATAAGCTCTGATCCTGCATATGCTTACATAAGTAATTTTACCCACATGAGTAGCCCCACAGACTTTAGTGTTTGCATGAGTGTGCCCATGTTGACACATGGTAGTGCAAGAGTAAATGCAACTAGTGCAAAGTTTTTTTTAAAAAAGGAAAGCCATATACAAATGTTTCAGATAAACAGAGGTTTTAGTACAAGAAAGAAACCTTGTAGTCTAAAAATGTCTAATGACATTTCATTTTAGTAAATGTTTGCATACAGTACCGTGATTTCTTCTTATGTTATTACTAAATTAACTCTTTAAAAAAAAAAAAAAGTAAAAAAAATTCCAGGTCAAGTTCTCTCCCCCACTGTGGCCCATCTGTGCTACAGTGGTATGAAGGAGCCAGATCTCCCCAGTTGAAGGTTCTTCCAGTGAGGTCCTGGCACAGGGGACATTCCAGGAGTATGTCCAGAGGGGAGGGATCCTGTGTTATACTCCAGTGATTGTCATCTGGCCTCTGGGGGAGATGGCAAGGGGAGTTCAGTCAGCCGGTACAGATTAGAGAAATCCCAAGGCTACTCTAAACTATGATGGGGCAAGGGTGAAAATGGCCTCAGGATCAGGGAATTTCAACGGGCTTTTTGAAGCCGTCTCTCCATTGCACCCCGTAGATGCAAGATACAACAGAGATTCTGGCCCTTAATCACTTGCGGTTACTAGAAAAAGTATGACTAAATCTTACATATGTACCCCTTCTCCCAAGTGGAGATGGCAGTAACAGGAGCCGATTTCAATATAAAAGGGTTCCTCTTAACAATACAAAAGAGAACGAGCTCAAGCCCCTAACCAGAAATCTGGGAAATCCTAACACCATCCCTGGGCACCTCTAAGAGGCAATACTTCCCCACTCGCAAGCACCAAGTCTGTATATAGCAAAAGAGAACTTTTATTAAATGGGAAAGGGAACCAAGCATTAATTTGGGAAAACATCAAAACCACCTTCAAAAGCATGCGACCATAAACAAACCGACCCCACAGTGCATTGGGTAAGTGTCCTTTGCCTCAGTTTCCTACCTTGTGGTGTGAAAGTGTGACAAACAAATGTCTCTTTAACACATTACTCCCCTCTCCCTCCGCTGCACCCCACTCACAATTGGCTGTCATTAGCTAGTGAAGACCCAGAGTTCAGAGATGTGTTCACAGGGCTCATCTCCCACCCCAGGGACTGGGGGAGGGGCATCGAGTAATGCCTCTGCAACTCGCTAGCAGTTACAACTGTTTCTTTGCTGCCGCTGCCATTGTCTGCCACCACAACCACTGGCCACCATCTCTCTGCCATCACTGGCCACTACTGCTTCTCTGCCACTGCCATGGCTACTGCTGCTTCTCTGCCATCACTGGTCACTGCTCCCACGACATAACGTTCTGAGGTTTTGTCACTTAACCCAGCTCTCAGTGACTTCAGCAGGTAGCGGTGACCCTCACAGCCAATGCAGTTTCTGCGACATCTTTCACTGTCCCCATACAACATCTAAGGCTATGTCTACACTACCACAGTAAGTCGACCTACACTATGCAACTCCAGCTATGTGAATAACGTAGCTGGAGTCGACATACCTTAGGTTGAGTTACCGCAGGGTCTACACCGTGGGGGTTTGATGGGAGAAACTCTCCCGTCGACGTACCTTACTCTTTTTGTCAGGGGTAGAGTACAGATGTCGACTGGAGAGCGATCCTGCTGTTGATTTGGTGGGTCTTCACTTGACCCCCTAAATCGACCACCAGTGGATCGATCTCAGAGCATGGATCCAGGCTGTAGTGTAGACCTGTCCTCAAGCTTAGCTCCTAGACCTGACAGCTTTAGGAATCACCAACCAGAAACAAGAACTCTCTATTGAGTCTAATCAGCTCTGTCATTAGCACTCTTTGAGCAGCATCCACAGCATCGAGTAGGAACATCTGTCCCCATCCACTCTCTTCTTCACTGGAATTTGGCATCCCTACCCTCTGCTTAGCGAGTGAGGTTCAGTTTAGGAGAAACCCTCAATCAGGGCATGCTAAGGATAATTCTGCTGCCCTTTACTCATACAATAAGGATTACAACATTTCATTACCCCTGCATTCAAATAAGTGATTTGTATCCCAAGACCAACCAAACTTGATCATTCTGGCAAAGCAGTTCCATCATGCTGCGCACTTAGGCAGAGTAGGCATGTCTACGCAAACACAGTCTGCTCCTAAAGTCTTTTCCCCCAATGCATTACTAGATACCAAGGGAGAGCTCATTCAGATCCTGCTTCATATATTATTTAGTGCTTTATAGTTTTCCTATGTTCTAGTAAACTGAAATGTTTGTTTTAGACCAGGGGTCGGCAACCTTTCAGAAGTGGTGCGCCAAGTCTTCATTTATTCACTCTAATTTAAGGTTTTGCGTGCCAGTAATACATGTTAACGTTTTTAGAAGGTCTCTTTCTAGAAGACTATAATATATAACTAAACTATTGTTGTATGTAAAGTAAATAAGGTTTTTAAAATGTTTAAGAAGCTTCATTTAAAATTAAATTAAAATGCAGAGCCCCCCGGACCAGTGGCCGGGACCCGGGCAGTGTGAGTGCCACTGAAAATCAGCTCGCATGCCACCTTTGGCACGCGTGCCATAGGTTGCCTACCCCTGTTTTAGACATATACTGCCTCTCACACTTGGGAGAAGCTCCCTGTAAACATCCACAAAACTAACTCATTAACCTTCTTTTAAACTCTCCTTTTCCATGATGCCTACAGAAATCTTCACAACTGTTAGGCTGCTGGCATGCTGAAACTATTGCCTATCATGCTGACCAATACTGCTGTGTTGTTTCCGTGTAGTTCCCTCTCTGTCTGTCTGCACCCATCTGTTGTCTCTTGTCTTATAGCAAGGATTGGCAACCTTTGGCATGCAGCCCGCCAGGGTAAGCCCCCTGGCGGGCCGGGCCAGTTTGTTTACCTGCCACGTCCGTAGGTTCGGCAGATCGTGGCTCCCACTGGCCACGGTTTGCCGCTCCAGGCCAATGGGGGCGGCAGGAAGCGGCAGCCAGCACATCCCTCGGCCCGCGCTGCTTCCCGCAGCCCCCATTGGCCTGGGATGGGAGCCACGATCGGCCGAACCTGCGGACGCAGCAGGTAAGCAAAGTGGCCCAGCCCACCAGGGTGCTTACCCTGGCGAGCCGCGTGCCAAAGGTTGCCGACCCCTATCTTATAGTTAGATTGTAAGCTCTTTGGGGCAGGGTCTTCTCTTTTTTTCTGTGTTTGTATAGCACCTAGCACAATGGGGTTCTGGTCCAGTATTGATAGTGCAGAATCTGGAGGGGAAATGGAACATGGCTTATAAAAGGCTTGGTCAGTGTAGGACCTGATCCCGTTTGAAGTTGATGACAAATCTCCCATTAAGGGCCTGGCTGTCTATCACTGAAGTTAAAGTAACTCTCTTTTTTGCATTTTTGGTTACCAAAAATACGTAGAAGTGAATGTGTTTGAAAACACATTCTGGGACCAATTCTCCCTTGAATTACATTAATTTTAATACTAGTATAATTCAATTGATTTAAGTGAAATTAATCCTGATTTACATCAGAGTTGGACCCACTGTGAGTATTTCCACAAAAGCATATTGTGCAGAGAGTTCTGAAGTCTTCGGGGTAAAAAGGGGTCATGTCAACACAATATATGGTATTTAATGGTAATATTAATGTCAGCAATTTAGCTGGAAAGTTATATACAAATCTATGGCTGAAAACTCATCCAGAGGGCATGTGATGAACCGAATTAACTTGAGAAGTCAAGAGAAATAGCATGGTCTCAACAACAAAAACCAAGGATCCAAAAGAAAACTCTTCTTGTTACTAAATTAAACAAAAACATCATAGGCTGATCTTCGGTGGTACCAAGCTCCTCCTGGAAGATGCTGCATACCTTTAACTCACAATGGGCTTTAGCCTTCACTCCCTGAAGTCAAGGCCAATTTTGCCATTGACTTTAGTGAGAACAGATTTTGGCCTACTGGCTTCAATTGTTGTTGAGGGCGCTCAGCACTTCATTGTCTCAAGCCATCTATGATTATTAACTTGCACATTGTAATCCGTGCACTAAAAAACAATGAAATCAGCTATTGTATTATCTGCAAGTGTTCCTGCATGTGCACTACATACTATACCTTCAAGACTAGATTCTGGCCTTATAATACTGTATTCCATAATACACAGTTGCTTTTAAAATAATGAGTACAGAGGAAGAAGAGCTCTTTGTACCTTTATTGACTGTAAGATGCTAGTCCCCATCTCAGTTTCTATTCTGCAGCTATCACAGTCTATTTTCTGAATCTTCACACAGCCAGTCCCTGATGTCTTGATATCCAAATCTAGAATAGTGAAAGCAAAAATGGGGCTCTCTTAGTGCTAAAAAAGAAACAAATAACAGTTCTAAAACACTGTAATATCTAGTCTCAATCTATAGTAATTACACGTAGAAGAAAAACAGAGAAGCCACTGAAAATACTCTACAACCACATTCTCTTCCAAAGCTCGGTCATCTTTTATTTCACTGTTGGCCTAGTGTTATTTTACAACATGATTTTCCTTGATAAACTGATAATACTGCAAGCCTAAATACCTTCCAACTCCTGAAATTGTTAAGAGAGGCAGTGTAGCCAATAGAGGATTATAGGCTCCTGGAGAAAAGGGAATAATCCACAGAGCATGCCTCCATCTGAAATTTTCAATCATCTCAAAATATGCCATTCCTATGATCTCAAAAGTACACTTCAGAATTGAGATAACAAATATTGTCTATATATACAGTGTGCGTACGTGCTTCTACAGGGGCGGCAGAAGGGGCACAGAGAAATCAGTACATTGACTAACGTACTGCAGAGTAAGTATAGGGAGAAGGTATGAGCCTATGAAAAAGAGGTTTACATATATCTGTACATATTGTTTAACAGGCATTTATGGTACTTATTTCAGTAGTATGAGTGCCTCAAACATTTATGAATTTAGCCAAATAACAACCCTTGGGCCTAGCTGAAATTTGGGGTTCATCTCTGGTGCAAAGCAGTTAAGGAGTAATTTAGCTATTGGCCCAAGCCTGGTTAGCAACTACCAACATTTGGTGGCAGTACCATAGGCACTGGTATTAGGGGTGCAGGGGGGGTGCTGCAGCACCTACCAGGTTTTACATGGGGCTCCGCTCCTGGCCCTGCATGCTGGGTCCTGGCCCCATGCCCGGAGGTCCTGGCCACCGGCCCTACACCTCTGCTTCTGGCCCTGCACGCGGCTGTTGGTCCCATGCCTGAGGGTCTGGTCACTGGCCCCCCGCCTCCACTTCTGGTCCCCCACACGGCCGCCAGCCCCACACCTCCTTTTCTGGCCCCCCACGTGGCCACCAGCCCCGCACCTCCGCTTCTGGTCAGTCCCGGGTTTACAATGGCGCCAGTGGTGCCATGAAGCCGGGCCCATGCTCAGAAGGGGCCCCCGCCTACTCCGCTTGCACTGCTCCCTGAGACCCCACCAATCTGCTGGCTCCCCCCAAGTCCCCCACCACTTGCTACCCTCTGCCCCCTGGCCCCACCCGCTGACCCCACCCACTGGCTCCTCTCTGCCCCCTGGCCAGACCCCAGTGCACCTCCAGCTCCGGGCAGTCTCTGCTTCCCACCACCTGTGGAGCCCCGCCAGTCTCCCCGGAGCTGAGCCGCCTGGGACTGGTGCAGAAGCCTGGCCAGTCTCAGCCAGGTGTACGTGGGGGAAAAGTGTGGAGGGCTTGGCTAGGCCCCTCCAGGCAAGTGGGTCCTGAGGACGCCCAGCCGGGGCAGGTCCTGGCCTGGCTGATCGCACCACTCCCAAGGGGCCGGAGCGATTCCCGACCCTGGGACCAGCTCTGGCTGCACTGCCAGCTCAGCCCAGCAGACACAGTCACCTCCCAGCAGGGCCGGTGAGTGCAGCTGGGAGGCAGGGTGTGGGGGAGGGAGTCTCTGGGGAGTCTGGGGGCGGGAGCTGAGATGTGAAAGGGCGGGGAAGATCTCTTTGTGTTGGGGCACAAGGGAGTGGGGGTTATGTGTGGGGTGCTGGGCAGTTATGGTGGGGCTGTGGGCAGGGGTGGTGTTGTGCAGGGTGCTGTGCATTTGTGGCAGGGTCTGGGGAGGGCGCTGGGCGTAGTGGGTCCAGGGGTCTCTGGCCATAGGGAGTCGGGGGTGTTTGTGTTGGGCGAGGGGGGCTGTGTGGCAGGGCATGGGCCCACCCCCAAGGGAAGGGGCATGCTGGCAGCACAGCGGATTGATTGAGTGTGTATCTGGCATCTGCCGGTTTGTAAATAGTGCCCTCGCACTGGGCTGGGCAGAGCGGGGCCGCCCTTGCCATGCCATTCCTTCCCCATTGCCCCTGGCTGGCCCCTCACTCTGGGGACCTCCCCCTCCTCCGTGCCATGCTCCATTGCTTCCATGGGGGCTCACAAATGTTTGGAGCTGGGCCCACAGAAGGTTAATCTGGCCCTGCTTCTGGTCCCCCATTGTGGCCGCTCGCCCCGCACCTCCGTTGGCCCTGCATGTGGCTGCCAGCCCCACCCCCAGCTGTGACCACAGAATTGGCCCCCTTATCCCTGTCCAGGTCCCCCCTTCCCAGAGACACGGCCCTGCTCCCGGCCCCAGCTCTGGGGGAAGGGGGGCAGACTGGGGGTAAGGGATCTGGCTTTCAGCACCACTGCTATTAAAAATGTTCCAGCGCCACTGGGCAATACAGTTGGGCTGTTTGTAGGATTTGTACTCACAGCACTGTCTGGATTCAGAGGGAGTTTCTTACTGTTAAGGGATGACATAGGAATTGTACTGGAAAAGAAGAGGCCTCTCCTGGCATCCCGGTCTCTATGACTGCAAACACTATTGTCTTCCAGTTTTTGTAACCGGTAAGATGAGATACCCAAAAGAACACAAGCTAGTAGAGCTCGTGACTCTGACTCAATTGGAGGTTGTGTTGGAGGATTGGCTGCATGTAACAAATCCGGTGGGAAAAATCTGTGAACTGCAAGTGTGCACAGCCAACTGTCAGTATCACCAGTTCAACTGGAAAACAATATCAACGCCCGATGAGGTGCTGCCAACTCTCATAATACCTGGTGTTTTTCTTACAGCTTCAGCCGCTGGAATCAAAAGATGGCATGTAGATCTCAGCTTTCATTCAAATAAAAAAGTACATTTCTAGCCCCTGTGGTTGCATAGAAAAGTTTGAAAATATGAAGTCAGCGTACCCTAAAGCCTCTCTTCCAACCCTAATCATCTATGATTCTATAACTCTATGAAACCAACAGGAAAAGAAAAGGAACAGTTTAAAAAAAAGTTTCATGATTTTGTGGAGGGAGGGCCTGAGGTTGGCACTATTGCAACAGCATTGTCAGTCTTACAAAAAGGGATGGCAGGAGAGGCCTGAGCCCAGGGACAAGGGGGACCCAGGAACAGGCCCAGGTGCATATCTCAGTGTGTGGGAGAACAGGGATTGGACACACAGGGCGCATACTCAAACCTCACCTACACAGAATACTACATCTGAACCAGCTACACCTCACATACCAAACTTCATGGGTGTCTTCACAACAACAGCGGCCTTGCTGTCCATGTGGTCCGAGACAATCATCATCTCCTTCAGCGCCTCGTCGTACTTCACCTGTAGGCGATCCAGATCCACACCCTGGGGGAGGCTGCTGTCCACCCCGCTGACAGTGACCAGCGCTCTGTCCGCGTCCGGGTAGCGGAGCGGGTCCAGGGGGCGCACGGTAACGTGGCAGGGCAGCCGCACTTTCAGCTGGCCGAACGGGCTGACAATCAGCGTCCACTCCTTGAGGGGCTTATTGCCCCTCTTCCTGCCCTCCTCGGGGCCCGCCGGGCTCGTCACGAACAGGGCAGAGCGTGACCAGCTGCCGGCACTCGTCCCTCGCCAGGGGCCGCCGCTGCTCAACAGCCCCCGCCGGACCCCGGCCACCCTGACTCCCAGGTGCCACCAGCCCGGGCAGGGGGGCCGCATATTGCCCAGCTTTGATCCCGGCGCCTGCTGGAGCGCCTTCCTCCGCGCGGGGTGCGGCTTGTGGGAACCGGGCACCGCGGGCGAGGGTGGGGTCTGCCCCCCACCGGGCACCACAGGGACGGGTTATGGGGCCCGCCCTGCCCGAGGGCTGGGGCGCACAGCTCATAGGAGGGGACCCCCCTGCAGCTCCCTCACATAACTCGCAGCGGGGGGAGGGGGTGGCGAACAGGGAACAAGTCACTTGCCAGAGTCTAGGCTGGCAACTTGGTGGGTGCCGCCGCCAGGCGCTCCCCACCCCCACGAGCCCAGGTGGCTGCTGGGAGTTGTAGTTCTGAGCCACAGCAACTTCATAGAGAAAGGCCGCAGGATGAACTACAAATCCCAACGGGCTACATCCTGACCCCTCAGCGGCCCCTTAGTCCTCTGGCCACGAGCCACGGGAGAGGGTGGGGTCTTTCCTGTTCTGCTCCTATTGGACAGGGGCGGAGACGTTGCCACCAATCAGAAGTGAGGGGGAAAGAGGGTAGCGAGGCGGTGCGGCGGATGGGGGGGAGTTGGCTGTGTCTCCATGACAACCCGAGACGCTCTGGGGCTGGTAAACATGCGGCTCGAGGCTGCCAGGCAGCTGCTAGGGGGACCTGCAGGGAACAAAACGCCCCGGAGGAGGAACCTGACTGGGTAGGAAACACCAGGTAAGAGGGGCCCCGGGAAGCACAGACGCCTCAGTGCAGCGGCTGTGGCTGGTTCCTTGAGAGGGAGAGACGCTGGCTTAAAGGAAGAGGGGGCTGGGGTGCTAAAGGGTGGGGGAGCCGTGAGGTATTTGGGGGAGGGGATCGCACTCTGCAGGGTGTGGGGCACACGTGGAGGGGTCCAGGCTGCAGAGGGGAAGCACACCCTGGCAGTGTGGTGAGAGGCATGGGGTGGGCACCCTGGGTAGCTCGGTGAGGGGAGGGCCTGCTCCAGGCACCAGCGAAGGACGCAGGTGCCTGGGGCGGTCAATAGAAAGGGGCGGCACTCCGTCCATTGTTGCAGCGGCACATCTGGCGGCAGGTCCTTCAGTCCCTCGCTTCCTCCTCGGCGGCTCTTCAGCAGCAGCTCAATCGGATTTATCTTTCTTTCTTTTTTTTCCTCTTTGCCACTTGGGGCGGCAAAAAAGCTGGAGCCGGCCCGGGTGAGGGACATGCAAAGGGCACGAATTTCCTGAGGTGGGGCACCATGGGTGGTGTTACACGCCAAGGTGTTGGCGGTGATGTAACGCTGACAGACCCCGGTTGTTGGTGGCGGGCTCGAACCTGGAACTTAAATCATAAGCCTCTACTGCTTTAGCTAAAAGCTAAGTGGCTGGTAGCAGACTCATTTTGATTTCTTTCTCTAAGTGGTCTCGGTGCCACTAGATGGGACAGAACACCACACCCAGAAGGTGTGCAGGTTACATACTTCCGCTACCTGAGGAAACGCATCCCAAGCTTCAGAGACTTCCCAGTTAGAATCCGGATGAGCCCCCACGTGTAACGTCTACAGACCCCCGGTTGTCGGCGGGTGGGATTGAACCTGGTGTCTCCGGAGCTTAAAGCATGAGCCTCTACTGCATGAGCTAAAAGCCAACTGGCTGATACCTAAGGCTGTAGAGCAGACTCATTTTATCTCTCTAAGTTGTCTCGATGCCACTAGATGGGACAGAACACCACACTCAGAAGGTGTGTGGGTTACAGTGACACCTAGTGGTCAGAGCAGGAATCTGTCCTAGTGGCCATAGCGGAATCAGAGGGCAGAGCTGGAGTTGCGTTGGGGAGACAAGCCATCAGGCAGCCAGGAGCAGAGGCACATTTGACTTCTATTTTGGGGGAGTAAGGGGCTTAATACTATTAATAATAGGTATAGGTGTAACTTCTGGATTTACCAATTGTTAGTGATACTTAAATTCATAGGCGATCCCTCGAGGTCGAGGATGATCTCTTTCACAGGTTTATTTTTCACGGGTGACTGAGGAGTCAGATTCTTGAGCCACAGGCTCGTTAGCAGACATTGCAGGTGGTGTTAGAAGACAGGGTTGGGCCACGATTGCTGCATAACAGTTGTCTTTCCTTTCTTTTCTGGCATTTTTCTGCGACCAGGGCAAGGCAGTTTTCCTCAAAAGTGGACATTCCCTCTCTGACAAGTCTTTGCCCATTATCCCTATCCTGGGCTGCTGTCTCCCAGTGTGTGGTGTTGATGCCACATCTCTTTATGTTTAACTTGAGGGTTTCTTTAAAGCATTTCTTTTGGCCTCCCCATTTCCTTTCTCCTTTGGTGAGTTGAGCGTACAGCAGTTGTTTTGGTAAGCGTATATCAGGCACACGCACACAGTGCCTGCTCCACCTCAGCTGGTGTTGGATAATCAGGGCCTCAACACTGAAGATGTTAGCCTCTGTGAGGACACTGACATTAGTGCAATGATCTTCCCACTTTACGTTGAGTATCTTCCGAAGAAAGTGCTGGTGCTGGCGTTCCAGGTTTTTCAGGTGTTTTCTGTAGGTCACTCAAGTCTCATAGCCATAGAGGAGAGTTGGGATTACCACCACTTTATATACAAAGTCTAGTGTTCTAATGTTGTGATTGTTGAACACCCGGTGAGACAGTCTACCAAAGGCTACCATTAAGGCAAACTAGGTGGTTGCCTGGGGTGCCAAGATTTGGGGGTGCCAAAAAGCGGTGCCCCCAATTTTTTTTTACAGCGTTCCTGGGCTGGGCTGCCGGCGGCACACTGACACGTGCGGCTCAGACTCCCTCTCCCAGCGCAGCGGCCGCTCCATGCAATTATTGTCATTGCCGGCGGGGGCGGTGTGCTCGGGGAGGAGGCATAGCAGAGGTGAGCTGGGGCGGGGGGAGCCCTGCGGCAGCTCTCCCCCCACCCCCACCTCTCCCTTCCCCCGTGCGGCAGCTCCCCACCCCAGCTCACCTCTGCTACGCCCCCTCCCCGAGCACACGGTCGCCGCTCCACTTCTCCCGCCTCCCAGGCTTGCGGCGCCAATCAGCTGTTTGGCACCGCAAGCCTGGGTGGGAAGGAGAATTAGAGCGGGGGTGGCATGCTCGGGGAGGAGGCGGAGCAGAGGTGAGCGGGGTGGGGAGCTGCTGCGGAGGAGCGCCTCAGGGCAGGCGGGGGAGCTGCCATGGGGGGGGCGCTTCAGGGCGGGGTGGGGCGGGGCGCGAAACTTCCTTGCACCGGCCCTGGGCACAGTGAATTCTGTGCTAAATCTTGACTTCTATGTCTGCCCTTTTTAAAAGATGGCTGCCAAGATAGGCAAAGTCAATCCAACATTGGATGCCACTGCCCTGTGGTAGATGGTCTTGGGTTAATGTTTTCATAGCTGCTAAGAAAATGGAGAAAAGGGTGGGTGCCAGTACACAACCTTGTTTTACGCCAGTTTGGATGACAAAGGGCTCAGAGGTAGAGCCACTGCACAGGGTGGTGGCAGTCATCTGGGCATGGAGGAGGCTTACAATGGTGATACATTTGTTTGGGCAGCCAAACTTTGGCATGATTTTCCACAGAGCCTCATGGTTGGCAGAGTCAAAGGCTTTAGTTAGATTGATAAAGGTCATATACAGCTTCTGGTGTTGTTCACATTTTTCCTGGATCTGCATCGCTGCGAAAATCATATTGGTTGTGCCTCGTGATGGTCTGAAGCCACACTGGGACTCTTTAAGTACTTCCTCTGCAAGAGGGAGCAGGCGATTCAGTAAGATTCTAGCAAGAATATTCCCAGCAATAGGGCAATGCCTCCATAGTTGCTGCAGTCAGCCCTGTCTCCTTTTTTGAAAATGGTGATGTTAGCATTACGTAATTCAGCAGGGATTTCTTCAGTGCGCCAGATTTTGAGGAGCAGCAAGTGAAGCTTGCTAGTCAGTGTTTCTCCCCCCCCCCACATTCAGTATTTCAGCTGGTATGCCATCAGGACCTGGTGCTTTATTGTTCATTTATTTAATTGCTTTGCAGACCTCCTCAGGTGTTGGGGGTGGTTGGCAAGAGTTTCCCAAATTGGGTGCTGAGGGATGGAGTCAATGGGTTTCATCAGTCACTGTCGAGTCTCGATTTAGAAACTTTTGGTAGTGTTCCTTCCAGCACTCTTTGATGGATTCGTTATCTTTAAGATGAGTACTTCCATCTTCGGATCTCAGAGGCATGAGGCCACATGAGCTTGGTCTGTATAGGGTCTTTGTCTCACAAAAAAAGCTCCGCATATCATGTCTGTCAGTGAACGTTTGGATTTCTTTTGCTTTGTCCTCCCACCATTTGTTTTTGATTTCTCAGATCCTTTTTTGAGCTTCCGCTTTTAGCTGATGGAAAAAGCTCTGCTTCTGACTGGATAGTGGTTGGTTTTGCCAGTCGCAGAAAGCTTTTCTTTTCTGGTCCAAAAGGATTGTAATCGCAGTAGCGTTGTTGTCAAACCAGTCCTGATGATGGCAGGTAGCAAGGCCAATGGATTCCTTGCAAACCTCATGGATGGTCTGTTTTAGGGCTTCCCAGTCTTCTTTGACACTTATGTTGTCATTTCCAGGTGTGCATATGGCCAGTTTTTCACTGAGAAGTGTTTGGAAGTTCTCTTGGTATACTGAGGATTGTAGTCTTTGGATGTTGTATTGCCGTTTGTGTGATTTGGTTGCTTTCTATGTTTCGGTGCAATCCTGATGTACATGACTTACTATGCTAAACAGAACCGAGCCCTTTCATGTAACTATGAATCATGTCTCCCTGGTTTTAGAGCTACATAAACATGCAATGCACACATCAAACAAATCCATCGCTATCGCCTGTCGCCTTTGCCCATCTGCCCAAGCACATTCCACTTTCGTTTAACCTTCCCCGTTCACTCTGTCAGTCACCAGGGCTTGACACAGTCAGTGCTGCACTCTGCACAGGTGCTTGGGAAACAGCTCAGATATTATGTTCATTTGCTACAATGTTACCGGTGCTGATTAGAATGCACCCCTATGTCTAGATACCTGTGTTTCTGGGACAAGTCTCATATTTTATAGGCTAGTAAAATTGAAATGGTCCCAGGCTGGAGCTCTGCTGTGAGGGTCAGGAGCTGTTCTCCTCCCCTCCCCTTAGGTAGCCCACGTGCGGAAATGAACCTGGATGCACAGAGTACCTGGCATCACTACTCGCCAACCGAACATTCCTTCACACCCCCCCAAAGGGTTGCGGGGGAGTTAATTGAACTGGTGCAAGATTGTGTGTTGACAAGGAACTAGTCTCTAGAAGAAACTTATTCAAACGGACCATTTCCATCAGGAAGACGTGCATGGTACACATACGTGCTATAACTAAGGCTGCGAGTCTGTCACAGAGGTCACAGAAGTGACGGATTCCATGACTTTCTGGGACCTCCATGACTTCTGCAGCTGCAGCGGTGGAAGCAGTGGAGCAGTGGCAGTGGGGCCCCAGACCGCCCACTGGCCTGGAGGAGCAGTGGCGGCGGCCTGGAGGAGCAGTGGCAGCGGGATCCCGGGCCGCCTCCCGGCCCAGAGTGATAGCTGCTGGGCCACGGGCTGCCCCCTGCCCAGAGCAGCAGTGGCAGCAGCAGGCCCCTGGCTGCCCCTCACGCACAGGAGCAGTAGTGGCGGCAGGGCCTCAGGCCACTTCCCACCCCTGGGAGCAGCAGCGTCCGCTAGAGCACACCCCTCCCCACCCTCCCCCAAGCACCTAAGATTTAGTAATGGGTATTCTTAGTAAAAGTCATGGGCAGGTTACTGGCCATGACTTTTTGGTTATTGCCAGTGATCTGTCCATGACTTTTACTAAAAATACCAGTGATTAAATCGTAGCCTTAGCTATAACACCTATTACGAGAGCACCAGCTATGATCCCAGTTGTGAACCACATAGGCACTGACTCCATAGGTGCTCTGGGGCTCTAGGACCCACGGAAAAAAAATAGTGGGTGTTCAGCACCCACTGGCAGCCCCGCAGATCAGCCCCTCCCCCTCCCCCCAGCCCTCCTGCCCATGTACCTTGCCAATCAGTTCCCCCCCTCCCCCAGTGCCTCCTGCCCATCACAATCAGCAGTTCAGTGGCATGCAGGATGTGCTGGGGGGAGGGGGAAGAGCGCGGGCAGGAAGCAGCAGGGGAAGGGGCGAGATTGGGAAGAGGTAAGCTCCGGGCAAGGGATGGAGTGGGGTTGGGGCCTGGGGTGGAGCAGGGGGTCGAGCACTCCCCGGGAGGTTGGCACCTCTGCTTACTCATACTGGTGAGTAGTTAGTTACTTGCATGAGTAGTCCCATTTAAGTCCATTGGATTGCTTGCGTGGTAACTGCTTATCATTATGAGTAAATGGTTCCACCGTCTGGCTCTGTGTTCTCAATTTATGCAAATATAAGTTAACTTGAATGCATAATTGTTAAACAAGCTTAAGTTAGTAAAAGAGGACACCTCTTTAGTGTGCTACTTCAGTACTAAAAATTTACAATGTGGTATTACTCTGGCAAAGAATCTGTGTTCCTACTACTATGAGACAACAAGTGCAGAGAAGAGCAATTGTAGTGCTTTCTGTATCTTTCATGTGTAAAGTTGAAAAGCTGAACTCGAGGAGTCTTTGAACGCTAAGACTGGATGATTGGCAGTTATTAATAATTCAATAAAATGTGTTTCTCAACCAGGGGCAGCTCTAGGCACCAGCAAAGCAAGCATGTGCTTGGGGCAGCCCATTTGCAGGGGCGGCAGGGATCCAACATGGGAGCTGAGAACCAACAGGGGGCCCTGGGAGCTGTAGTTCCTTGGTTAGCTCCCTGCCTATAGTAGGGTTACCATATTTTGTGCCTCCAAAAGGAGGACACTCCATGGGGCCCTGGCCCCGCCCCCAGCCCCGCCCCTCCCCCGCCCCAACTCCGCCCCCTCCCCAAAGTCTCCGCCCCCTCCCCTGCTTCCCGCGAACATTTAATTCGCGGGAAGCCTGGGCAGGTAAGGGGGTGTGTGGGGGGAGGAGGTGCGGCCCAGGCTGGCCCCCCCGGCGGCTCCAGCCTGGGTCGGCTCGGGCCCTGGGGTGCCGGCCCTGGCCCCCGGCCGACCACCCCCGGCCCGCCCAGCACTGCCGGCCGGCCCCCGGCGGCCCAGCGCACCCCCCGGATCCCGGCCCCGGCGGCCCAGCGCACCCCCCCGGCGGCCCGGCTCCCGGCCCGACCCCCCGGCTCCCGGCCCCGTACTTACTTCTACGA